>NC_052033.1:10431843-10728459 GCF_015832195.1 Motacilla alba alba | reverse complement strand
GGCGTGTCCCGCGGGGGCTGCGGCCGGGGGCATCCCGATATCTATATTCCTGCCCTTCCCCCCCTCTCCAGAGGCATTTTTCCCGGGATATTTATTCATTGCACCTGCTGGCTGCCGGCCTCCCGCTGCCGGCTGGAAGATGCGACCTTGGGGCGAGGGCAGGGCAGTGAATTCCCGACTTTTTCCCCCCTCCTTCCCTGTGTTTTCCCAAATCCCGAGCGAGGTGGGAGAACGGCGCCGTGGTTTTGGCTCTGGAGGGATCTCGGAGCTTCCCGAGGAAGTCGTAGCTGGAGTTTGGGAGGAGGCGCAGGTGTGGGTTTGGGATGCTCCCCGTGCAGCCCCCCGGGTCCCGCAGTGGGGCGCGGCTCCGGGGGGACAGTGCCAGTGCCACCGTGCCTGTGGGGGATGCTGAGGATCTGTGCAGGTGGAGTCCCCGCTTGGAGAGGGTCACGTCCCCCTCCTTCCCAGCGGGAGCCCTCGGTCGGCACAGCCTCTGTCGGGAGCAAAGGCCCTTTGGGAGCCGGGAACAGCAGCCATCACCTCTTAATTCTGCCTCCGGGGCTTCAGTGTCCCACATTCCCCGCCGGCCGCTTTCCCCGGAGGTTTTGTGCCTTGTGCTGCGTCATCCTGTGCAGGGACTGCTGCACATTGTGTCATCCTGTGCAGGGACTGCTGCACATTGTGTCATCCTGTGCAGGGATTGCTGCCTGTGTCACTTTGTGCAGGGACTGCTGCACATTGTGTCATCCTGTGCAGGGATTGCTGCACATTGTGTCATCCTGCACAGGGACTGCTGCACATTGTGTCATCCTGTGCAGGGACTGCTGCACATTGTGTCACTTTGTGCAGGGATTGCTGCACATTGTGTCACTTTGTGCAGGGACTGCTGCACATTGTGTCATCCTGCGCAGGGACTGCTGCACATTGTGTCACTTCGTGCAGGGATTGCTGCCTGTGTCACTTCGTGCAGGGATTGCTGCCTGTGTCACTTTTGCAGGGATTGCTGCCTGTGTCACTTTTGCAGGGATTGCTGCCTGTGTCACTTCGTGCAGGGACTGCTGCACATTGTGTCACTTTGTGCAGGGATTGCTGCCTGTGTCACTTCGTGCAGGGATTGCTGCCTGTGTCACTTCGTGCAGGGTTTGGCTGCCTGTGTCACTTCGTGCAGGGATTGCTGCTTTTCCCAGGGAAAGGTTTTTCACAGCCCCAGCAGCCAAACCCCTACTCGGAGCCTGCGGCCCTGGGGGTTCAGGGAGGGAGCTGAGGTGAGTTCGGCCCCTGGGATCTGGTTCTGGGTGCACAAAGCCTTCCCAAGCAGGACAAAACCCCTCTGTGGGGCCAGGGCAGGGCTGAGGGGGTGCTTGGGCTCAGTGAGGGGGAATCCAGCACCCCAAAAAGAAGGGGCAGCTGTGCCCCTGTTCAGGGGGGCACAGCCTGGGAGGAGAGCCAGCCTTGCTGCAGCTGAGGGTTGCTCTCGGTGTGGATGGGTTTGGGCGTGGAAAGCCCCTCCCTTCCAAAGGAAAATCCATCTCAGCCCCCCGCTCAGGGGCTCGGGGCAGGCTGGGGGGACAAAAGGCTGCAGGGGCCACCACTGCCGTGGTCAGTGGCCAAAGAGAGGTCAGTGGATGCTGCTCTGGCCATCGGCCCGCGGGGAAGGTGGCCCAGCCTCCTCTGGGGCAAGGGAGGAACCCAGAGGAGAGGTCCCATTGTGATGGGGGAAAAATGTCCCGAATGAGGGGGGAGAAGGATGGGGAGCCAGGCCTGGGCAGCAGGGGCTGTGCCTGAGGGAATGGGGATGGGGTGGATATGGGATGAGAATGGGAATGGGGATGGGAATGGGAATGGGGAGCCAGGCCTGGGCAGCAGGGGCTGTGCCCAGAGGGGTGGGGATGGGGTGGGGATGGGAATGGGGATGGGAATGGGAATGGGAATGGGAATGGGAATGGGAATGGGAATGGGGATGGGAATGGGAATGGGAATGGGAATGGGAATGGGAATGGGGATGGGAATGGGGATGGGGATGGGGATGGGAATGGGAATGGGGATGGGAATGGGGATGGGGATGGGGATGGGGATGGGGATGGGAATGGGAATGGGAATGGGGATGAGGATGGGGATGGGAATGCGGAGGAGGAACCAGGCTCTGGAGCAGCAGGAGCAGCAAGAGTTGTGTCCAATGGGATGTGGATGGAATGGAGATATGGATGTGGATGAAGAGCCGGCTCTGGAGCAGCAGGGGCTCAGCCCAGTGGGACGTGGGTGTGGAATGGGATGGGAATGGGGACGGGAATGGAGATGGGGATGGGAATGGGGATGGGGATGGGGATGAGGAGCCGGCTCTGCAGCAGCAGGGGCTGTGCCCAGTGGGATGTGCAGGGGATGGGGATGTGGAGGAGGATGAGGAGCAGGCTCTGCAGCAGCAGGGGCCGAGCCCAGTGGGATGTGGATGGGAATGGGGACAGGAGTGGAGATGGGGACAGGAATGGGGATGGGGATGAGGAGCCGCCTCTGCAGCAGCAGGGGCCGTGCCCAGTGGGATGTGCAGGGGATGGGGATGTGCAGGGGGATGAGGAGCCGCCTCTGCAGCAGCAGGGGCCGTGCCACCGGCTGTGCTCTCCTGCGGGATGTGGAGCTGAAGTGCCGCAGGCTCGGGCGGGAGCAGAAGCGTGCGAGGGGGTGGGGAGGGCGGCGGGGGGGACGGAGGGGCTGCCGCTTGTGTGAATGTGCCCCCGCTCATTGTTCCGCGGCTTTATTCGGTGGCCTCGATGGGACGGATTTAGAAATCCTAATCAGGGAGCAGTCTCTGCGCCTCCCGAGTGTGACACAACTTGAGCTGCTCCGGGGCGCCTTTGTTCCCTAATGACAGCTGACTTCATGCAGCAGTGGGAACAGTTTGAGCATAACTCCGCACCGCCGGGCTGGCAGCTGCAGCGTTAACTCCTTCTTGCCCACCTGCCCGGACAGCGGGGGCCTGGCAGGAGGCAGAGAGCCCCGGAGGGATGCTCGGCTTCACCTCTGGCACCGCTCCTGAGGGCACGGAGAGCACCGAGCTGGTGGCTGCGGCTCTGTCTGTGCGCAGCAAACTTTCCCGGGGGAAACTGGTTTTGGACTCATTAAGGTTGGGAAAAAAATCTCAAAGTTCATCAAGCCCAACTTTTAATTGAATCCCAGCATGCCCAGTGAAGCAGTGAGGTGCTGCAGGTGTCCCTTGGGAAGCAGCTCGGCTCATCCCAAGCTCTGGAGGAGGGAGCCGGGTTCGGGCGCTGCCCGGGAGGTTCTGCCGTGCTCCGGGTGCCGCAGCCCCGCCGGGGGTGAAGGGCGGCTGCGGGGCATTGACATCACCCGCACTGAAAGTAAAAGGCATTGAGTCATTCCAAGATGTTCCCGGAAGAGCCTCCTGGCCCTGCCAGCACCGAGCTCGGCCGCCAGCGTCACTCTCCCTGTGCTGGCCTCCCTTCCTCCCCTGGCAGAGCCCGGCCTGCGCTCCGTGTCCGCCCGGAGCCCGGGCTGCGCTGGGGATGGGGCTCGCAACAGTTAAACCCTTCCTTCCCCCTTTCTGTTTGTTGTCAAACCGCTGCTGTGACCTGGGAAAATACTTGTGGAAAATTACCCCTATTACAGGGGGGCGAGGCAGAGCTGGCTGGGCCTGATGGGCCGCAGTCCTGGGTCCCACCCCGGCGCTGGGACAGCTCTGTCCTGTCACCCCCGGGAGCAGATGGGTCTGTCCCGGCTTTCCCAGCTCCTGTGTCCCCTCTGCCACCCCGGCTCTGGGGCAGCTCTGTCCTGTCACCCCTGAGAGCAGATGGGTCTGTCCTGGCTTTCCCAGCTCCTGTGTCCCCTCTGCCACCCCGGGGCTGTGGCAGCTCTGTCTGTCCCCGCTTTCCCGTCACCTGTGTCCCCTCTGCCACCCCGGCGCTGGGGCAGCTCTGTCTTGTCAGCAGATGGGTCCGTGCCACCGTTCTCATCACCTGTGTCCCCTCTGCCACCCCGGGGCTGGGGCAGCTCTGTCTGTCCCGGCTTTCCCAGCTCCTGTGTCCCCTCTGCCACCCCGGCGCTGGGGCAGCTCTGTCCCCGCTTTCCCAGCACCTGTGTCCCCTCTGCCATCCCGGATCGCGGCCGCCCATGCTTGGCCAGGGTCTCCCTGGCGACGGGGCCACGGGATGCTGCGCAGTCCATTTGTCACCAATTGTCACTGTTTTGTTCTGCCTTGTATGCGCACTCGGTTGTGTCACGGGGGAGGTGAGGAGCAGCAATCAGGCCTTGTCTAATGGGCTGCGGGCTCCTGCTGGGGGGAAAAACCGAGGCTGGCCGGCCGAGGGAATGGGAGGGAACGGGAAAGGGACGGGAATGGGATGGGAAAGGGAAAGGGATGGGAAAGGGATGGGAAAAGTATGGGAAAGGGATGGGAAAGGGATGGGAAAGGGAAAGGGATGGGAAAGGGATGGGAATGGGATGGGAAAGGGAAAGGGAAAAGGATGGGAAAGGGATGGGAATGGGATGGGAAAGGGAAAGGGATGGGAATGGGAAAGGGATGGGAAAGGGAAAAGGATGAGAATGGGAATGGGAAAGGGAACAGAATGGGAAAGAGAAAGGGAAAGGGAAAAGGATGGGAATGGGAATGGGAATGGGAATGGGAAAGGGATGGGAATGTGAAAGGGAAAGGGAAAGGGATGGGAAAGAGAAAGGGAAAGGGAAATGGAAAGGGAAAGGGAAAGGGAAAGGGAAAGGGAAAGGGAAGGGAAGGGAAAGGGAAAGGGAAAGGGAAAGGGAAAGGGAAAGGGAAAGGGAAAGGGAAAGGGATGGGAAAGAGAAAGGGAAAGGGAAACGGAAAGGGAAAGGGAAAGGGAAGGGAAGGGAAAGGCTGGAGCTGACCTGTCAGAGCATGCCGGGTGCTGCCTCTGGGGATGGATCCTGGAGGGCTGTGGATGCCACAGCGGGCAGGCAAAGGTCCTTGCCTGGCTTGGGCAGGGATTTAGGTCGGTTCGGCTCTGCAGGGTGGCTGTGACCAGGAAAAGGGGCAGTGGAGGCAGTGCCAGCACTCCCACTCCCTGGAGTGCCCCCATCCTCTTCCATGGTGACATTCCCCTCTGCCACCTTGGTCCCTGGCTGTGCCAGGGATTTTTTCCCCCCCCCAGCCTCGGTTTCTGCAGGACAGGCACATCCAGGAGGATCCTGACCCCAGGGAAGGCTGGGGCTGGATTAACACCTCCTTCCTGCCCAGCTCCCTGATCCCCCTGAGCGCTGCTGAAAGGGATTTGATGCATTGTGGATTTTGGTACAACTCTGTCAGCATCTGTCAGCTTCTGGCTGGAGATCTGTCAGCTTTTGGAACCTCGTCTTAAACCATATATAATATATATTTATATATTTAACGTTCCCCCTCTGCCTCACCATCCCCAGTGCCATGATTCACGTCTCCCTTCTTGGCTCCTCTTTTTTTTTTCCAGCTCCAAGAGCCACCAGGACTAAAGCAGAGCTCTGGCCAAGCCCAGGGTTCAGCACCACCCTCAGGCTCAGCTGCAACCCCTCAGCTCAGCCCGGGCTGGCCAAGGCACTTACGGGAAGGCAGGAGGGAGTGGGGAAAGCTGCAGCGCTCAGCCCCAAACCCCACAGGCTCCGGCACTTCCACTTTGGCTCCCAGAGCTGGAACCCCACGGAGGGAAGGGCAACGAGGGTGTCCCTGGCAAGGCAGCAGCATCCACAGAGCTTTTCCAGCTCCTGGGGCTTGGCAGCTTCCTTTCCTTATTCCCTGCTGGCCGTCACTCCGTGGCTCCAAGGTGATCCCGCTCCTCTGGCTCTGCAGGTGCTGTGCCATGGTACCCCCTCCCAGGGCTGGGTTTTGGGGGGGTTTTGGGTGCTGTGCCTGTTGCCCACCCAGATTTTCCCGTCTCTGAGCCTGGCAGGAAACTGAGCAGGGGCTGGATCCAGCTGAAACGGGGCCAGGAGAGCAGGTTCTGGCCTGGAAAATTGGTGTTGAGGGAGAAGATAAAGCAGGGAAGAGAGGGAGGGCGAGGTGAAGGACCGGGGGAGCTTTGGGAGCTTTTCAGTGATGCCTCCAGGCTCAGCAGCCAGCAGCAGCAGGCAGGGATTTGGGAGAGCCCCATGGGGCAGCTCCTCATTCCCAGAGATGCCTGGTGGGACCCCAGGAAGGTCACGAAGTTCCAGGAGCTTCTCCAGAAAAGGAGAATTTTCTTTCTCACGTTTTCAACCCAGCAGAGTGAATGAGGGAAGGGCTGGGAGCAGGGCAGGAGGACCCCGAACAAAGCTGCGTTTCCTCAGGTTTGGTTTTTTCCCCCTAAAAGAACAGGGGTGAAATTGCTCCTCAGCCACGCTGGGAGCAGCATCCCAGCACTTCTCCCAGGGAGCCGCTCCCTTCACCCTCCTGGGTGTGATGGAGAAAGGAGCCCTAACCCTGGCCTGGGGGAATAACCCCGGCCTGGGGGGAATAACCCTGGCCTGGGGGGAATAACCCTGGCCTGGGGTGAGTTTTATCTCCCTGTTCAGTGAGGTGTGGGGCTGCACAAAGCCAGGCTCAAGCAGGGCTCCTCTCGAGGTGTGGGGCTGCACAAAGCCAGGCTCAAGCAGGGCTCCTCTCGAGGTGTGGGGCTGCACAAAGCCAGGCTCAAGCGCCCTGCTTGATCAAGCGCCCTGTCCTGCTGATCCCAAAGAGTCTCAGCTGATCCCTGTCCTGCTGATCCTTGTCCCGCTGATCCCAAAAATCTCTGGCTGATCCCTGTCCTGCTGATCCCAAAAAGCCCTGGCTGATCCCAAAAAGCCCTGGCTGATCCCTGTCCCGCTGCCCTCACCCTTTGGGTTCCCCGTTTTTGCCAAATCCCTCCCCGGGTGGATCCGGGGGAAGCTCCAGGATGATGAAAACGGATTTTGTCAGAATATTTTGGGAGGGAATAAAAAGAGCTCCGGGAGCCGGATCTGCTCCTGGGGAGGAGAGGCTGCTCCGGGCTGTGAGCGGGAAGGGCTGGGTCAGCCTCGGGTTTGGGAATTCTGGGACTGGGAAATTCTGGGATTTGGGAACTCCCAGGAGTCTTTGGGATCCCCATTTTTGGGACTTGGGAATTTTGGGAATTCTGGGATTGGGGGATTCCAGAATTTGGGAATTCCCGGGAATCTTTGGGATCCCGATTTCTGGGATTTGGGAATTCTGGAATTTGGGAATTTTGGGATTTGGGAATCATTGGGATTTGAGAATTCCCAGGAATCTTTGGGATCCCAGTTTCTGGGATTTGAGAATTCTGGAATTTGGGAATTCCCAATTTGGGAATCTTTGGGATCCTGATTTCTGGGATTTGAGAATTCCGGAAGTGGAATCCTCAGCTCCGTGATGGAATCCCCAGCTCTGGGATGGAATTCCAAGCTCCATGATGGAATCCTCAGCTCTGTGATGGAATTCCAAGCTCCATGATGGAATCCCCAGCTCTGGGATGGAATCCCCAGCTCTGGGATGGAATTCCAAGCTCCATGATGGAATCCCCAGCTCTGTGATGGAATCCCCAGCTCTGTGATGGAATTCCAAGCTCCATGATGGAATCCTCAGCTCTGGGATGGAATTCCAAGCTCCATGATGGAATCCCCAGCTCTGGGATGGAATCCCCAGCTCTGGGATGGAATTCCAAGCTCCATGATGGAATCCCCAGCTCTGTGATGGAATCCCCAGCTCTGTGATGGAATTCCAAGCTCCATGATGGAATCCTCAGCTCTGGGATGGAATTCCAAGCTCCATGATGGAATCCCCAGCTCTGGGATGGAATACCCACCTCCCAAAATCTCAATGAATTCGTCTTCCTGGAAAAAAGCTTGGCTTTGAATTTTTGGGTTTTTCCGCCTCTCGAAGGGTTTCTCCTCCATCCTCCCCCTCCCCCGCATTTTCCCTTTCCCTTCTTCGTTTTTCATTTTCCTTCTCTCCTCGGAGCGAAGCAAAAAAAAGGGGAAAAACAATTCCAAGCAGAAATCAAGAACCTGGGAAAGCCTGAACGTTTTCATTCGGTTCCTTATGGAAAACGAGAACTTTTTTTTTTTTGTTTGTTTGAAGGGCAGCCAGGTTTGGATTCCCACCCGGAACCACCGTGACCTGTTGGAGATGCCTCGGTGACCGCTCCAGCCTCGTCCGGAGCCGCTTTCCGGGAGGCAGAAAGGAGCAGGGATGGTAAATGGCGAAGGGAAGGCTTTTCCTGCTCGTTTTTCCCTGGTATTTCCCTGCCTGGCGCCCCGGACGAGCAGAGGAGCTGCTGGCCCATCTGTTTCCAGCACCATTAAAGGCCTCTGGCTGCATGTGGCCCTCAGAAATAAAATAAAAATAAGACCCTTTGCTCTGAAAATGTCAGAGGCTCTTTGATCCCGGCCACCCCCGGCTGGGCCCACATCCTCCCCAGGCTGAGCGCGAGGAGAGGGTTCCCACCACTCTGCCCCGTTTTTTTTGGGAAAAGAAGGAAGTTCAGCACTTGGGGCTGGTGACCTCTGAGCGCTGCTCCCCTGGAATTCCCCTCCGTCCCCTTTCCTGCAGCTGGGCCGCAGGAGGGAAGGGGTTAAAGGCTGTTCCACAGGGGCTGGCGGGAGGGAAGGGTCTGCCGGGGGTTTGGGGGCAGAGCTGGGCCAGCAGGATGCAATTAATGAGCCCGGGATTGCTCCAAGATGGGCTGGCTGCTCCTCAGCCCGGCCAGCCCTGGAGCTCCATCCTGCTGCAGCCCGGGGGGCTCAGCTGCTTCGGGGGGCACGGCAAGAATCCAGAGCCAGTTTGGGGTCACTGCACCTCCCTGGAGGGAGCTGAGAGCTTTGGGGTGCACGGCAAGAATCCATTTTGGGACCAGTGCACCTCCCTGGGTGGAGCTGCAGCCTTTGGGGAACTTTGGGGTGCACGGCAAGAATCCAGAGCCAGTTTGGGGTCACTGCACCTCCCTGGAGAGAGCTGAGAGCTTTGGGGTGCACGGCAAGAATCCAGAGCCAGTTTGGGGTCACTGCAGCTCCCTGGAGGGAATTGGGGTGGAGCTGCAGCCTTTGGGGAGCTTTGGGGTGCACAGCAAGAATCTAGCGCCAGTTTGGGGTCACTGCACCTCCCTGGAGGAAGCTGGGAGCTTTGGGGTGCACGGCAAGAATCCAGAGCCAGTTTGGGGCCAGTGCACCTCCCTGGAGAGAGCTGGGGTGGAGCTGCAGCCTTTGGGGAGCTTTGGGGTGCACGGCAAGAATCCAGCACCAGTTTGGGATCATTGCAGCACCCTGGAGGGAATTGGGGTGGAGCTGCAAATCCTCGCCCCGTTCCTGCTGGAATTTTAGGGCAAATCTTTGTTCTTGTTTTCTGTCAGGGAAGTGGTTTTGCTGCAGGGAAAACAAACAAACAAGCAAACAAAAACCCAGTGGATTTTGGGGCGGATTGCTGTGAGGACACAAAGGAACAGCACAAATTCCCAATCCCAATCACAACCCCAATCCCAATCCCAATCCCAATCCCAATCCAGCCCTGCTCCCGTGTGGGGCTGCTCAGAGTCCCCTGCTGCTGCTGCTGCTGCCACAGAAGTGGAAAAGCTGCTTGGTTTCCCTGGAGATGTGCTTAGGGTAGGCCATCATCATCATCACCGTTATTATTATTATTATTATTATTATTATTATTATTATTATTATTATTATTATTATTATTATTATTATTATTATTATTCCTATTCTTTGGCTCCCCAGGCCTCCCCAGCAGCTGTTGAGCAATCCTGATCCTCCCAAAACAAACAGGGAGCAGCTCCGGGGGCCAAATGCTGCAGAGCCGCCTCCTCCTCCTCCTCCTCCTCCTCCTCCTCCTCTTCCTCCTCCTCTTCCTCCTCCTCCTCTTCTCCTCTTCCTCCTCCTCCTCCTCCTCCTCCTCCTCCTCCTCCTCCTCCTCCTCCTCTTCCTCCTCCTCCTCCTCCTCCTCTTCTCCTCTTCCTCTTCCTCTTCCTCTTCCTCCTCGGGACATTGGGAGCTGAGCAGGGACAGGATTCCAGGCTGGAATCCCAACAGACGGTGCTGGAGGATGAAGATGTTGGATTTCTTTAGTGTGAAAGAAATTATGTTGATTATTAAATTCAAGAAAATAAATTAATAATTATTAACATGTTGTTTATATCATGTTGTGTATTATATTATCTATATTATATTATTTATATTATATTATATTACATTATATTATTCATATTATATTAATTATCTTATATTACATTATATTATTCATATTATATTAATTATATTATATTATATTATATTATATTATATTATATTATTTATATTATTTATATTATAATAGATTGCAGTTTATTATTTATATTATATTATATTGATTATATATTATATTATTTATATTATATTATATTATATTATATTTTTTATATTACAGATATATTGTTGTATATCCACCAGCGGGGTTGTGTTTGCAGCAGTTCTGTTTGTCAGTGACAAGAATGCCAAAAAATACCGGGCTGCAAAATAGAAATAGAAATAGAAATAAAAATAAAAAATAAATAGAAAATAAATAGAAATAAAATAGAAATTGAACACAGAAATAGAAATAGAAATAGAAATAGAAATAGAATAGAAGTAAAAATAAAATTTAAAATTGAAATAAAATAGAAATAGAAATAAAATAAAAAATAAAAATAAAAATAAAAATAAAATAAAAATTAAATAAAAATAAAAATAATAAATTAAACATAAACATAAAAATAAACTCCAAAGCCCCACGGGAGGAGCTGGAGCCCGGCCAGGCCGGGGGCTGGGGCTTTTAACCCTTTCAGAGCCGCTGTTCCGTGCCCAGGGAGCCGTGGGGCCCTGCCTGGAGCTGCTGCAGGGAATCTCCCAGCAGGGCTTCACCCGGGACTGGGCTGCTCATCCCGATATTCCCTGGGTTCCTGCCATTCCCTGGGTTCCTGCCATTCCCTGGGTTCCCGCCATTCCCTGGGTTCCCAATATTCCCTGGGTTCCCGACATTCCCTGAGCTCCTGACATTCCCTGGGTTCCTGACATTCCCTGGGTTCCTGCCATTCCCTGGGTTCCCGATATTCCCTGGGTTCCTGCCATTCCCTGGGTTCCCGATATTCCCTGAGCTCCTGACATTCCCTGGGTTCCTGCCATTCCCTGGGTTCCTGCCATTCCCTGGGCTCCCAATATTCCCTGGGTTCCCGATATTCCCTGGGTTCCTGCCATTCCCTGGGTTCCCGATATTCCCTGGGCTCCTGCCATTCCCTGGGCTCCCAATATTCCCTGGGTTCCCGATATTCCCTGGGTTCCTGCCATTCCCTGGGTTCCCGATATTCCCTGGGTTCCTGACATTCCCTGGGTTCCCAATATTCCCTGGGTTCCCGATATTCCCTGGGCTCCCAATATTCCCTGGGTTCCTGCCATTCCCTGGGTTCCTGCCATTCCCTGGGTTCCCGATATTCCCTGGGTTCCCAATATTCCCTGAGCTCCTGACATTCCCTGGGTTCCCAATATTCCCTGGGCTCCTGCCATTCCCTGGGCTCCCGACATTCCCTGGGTTCCTGCCATTCCTTGGGTTCCTGATTTTCCCTGGGCTCCCGACATTCCCTGGGTCGTCCCTCATGTCCCCGCTGCTCCGGCCGCCCCGTGGCTGTGTGACACTCCGGCTGTGGCACCGCGCCTGGAGCTGCTGCAGCTGCAGAGCTCCGAGGAGAATGCCAAGGATTTATTCAGCATTATGCCATCAATCCTAATATTTAATAACTTTTTCCTTCTTTTAAACTCCTTTTGGCCGTTTCTTGAGCTCCTAAAAATCCAAATTTCTGCTGTGGGCGCCCAAATGAGGAGAAGCCCCCAAACCTCATCATTTTTAGGCTGGAACAGGTTTGGTTTTTGGGGTTTTTTTTTAAACTCAACGTGAGGCTTGCATAAAGCTCTTAAAATTAGTGCTGCCTTTCAAGCCCAAGGGCCGGAATAAGGTTTACAAGCCATAAAAGCCTCTTATCAAAGTTGATTTCCTCCAACGCACCTTTCATCTTTTATAGTATTTGCTTTTCAAATCCTTGAACTTAAAAGGATTAAACAGGTTAAAAGAAAAAAAAAAAAAAAGGAAAAAAAAAAAAAAGGGAGGAGGGAGAGAAAACAAACAGGAGGGAAGATGGATTGAGTCTGGATTAGGGGAGGCCCGGATGAAATGTGAATTAGGAGAAAGCCTGAACACAGGGTTGTCATTTTTCCGAGCTGCTGAACATTAACTGCAGGCCCAGCTTCGGGGAATATTTGATTTCTCCGGGTTATTTTTTCACTTTGCAGGAGGAGCGGAGCAGGGAGCAGCCGAGCAGGGCCGGCTTGGGAATTTCTGCTGCTCCTTTGTGTCCTCACCGTGATCCACCCCAAAATCAACCCTTTTTTTTTTTATTTTTTCCCCACCCTTCTGCAAAATCACTCCACTGGCAAGAAAGGAGAATAAAGATTTACCCAGCAAAAAAAAAAGCTCCTAAAATCCCAGCAGGAGTTGGGAGAGGGATCAGGGATTTCCTCTCCTCTCAGGGAACGGGAAAAGCAGCTTGCAGGGATTTTGGGGACTTTTCCAGAACTTCCCTGGACACGGCGGGGTCTGGAGCAGGGAGGGGCAGGACCGGGGCTGGTTCTGGCTCTGCTCCCTCCCTGCAGGTTTGGGGCTGAGAAAAGATTCTGGGGCTGAGAAAAGTATTTGGGTTGATAAAGGTTTTGGGGCTGATAAAAGATTTTTGGGTTGATAAAGGTTTTGGGGCTCATAAAAGGTTCTGGGGGTGATACAAGCTTTTGGGACTGATAAAAGATTTTGGAGCTGATAAAAGATTCTGGGGGTGATAAAAGACTTTGGGGCTGATAAAGGTTTTGGGGCTGAGAAAAGTTTTGGGTCTGAGAAACGACTTTGGGGCTGATAAAAGATTTTGAAGCTGATAAAGGTTTTGGGGCTGAGAAAAGTTTGGTGCTAATAAAAGACTGGGATTGATAAAAGGTTTTGGGGCTGATAAAAGATCCTGGAGCTGATAAAGGATTTTGGAGCTGATAAAAGACTTTGGGGGTGATAAAGCTTTTGGGGCTGATAAAATATTCTGGAGCTGATAAAAGATTTTGGAGCCGAAAAAAGACTTCGGGGCTGATAAAAGATTTTGGGGCTGATAAAATATTTTGGGGCTGATAAGGTTTTAGGGCTCATAAAGAATTTGGGCCTCATGGAAGATTTTTGGGTTGATAAAAGATTTTGGGACTGATAAAGGTTTTGGTGCTAATAAAAGTCTGGGGTTGATAAAAGATTTTGGGACTGATAAAAGACTTTGGGGCTGATAAAAGGTTTTGGGGCTGATAAAGGTTTTGGGGCTGATAAAAGTTTTGGGGCTGAGAAAAGACTTTGGGGCTGATAAAGATTTAGGAACTGATGAAGGTTTTGGTGCTAATAAAAGACTGGGGTTGATAAAAGATTCTGGGGCTGAGAAAAGATTTTGGGGGTGATAAAAGACTTTGGTGCTGACCAAATATTTTGGAGCTGATAAAAGATTTTGAAGCTGATAAAGGTTTTGGGGCTGAGAAAAGTTTGGTGCTAATAAAAGACTGGGATTGATAAAAGGTTTTGGGGCTGATAAAAGATCCTGGAGCTGATAAAGGATTTTGGAGCTGATAAAAGACTTTGGGGGTGATAAAGCTTTTGGGGCTGATAAAATATTCTGGGGCTGATAAAGGTTTTGGGGCTGGTAAAATATTCTGGGGGTGATAAAAGGTTTTGGGGCTGAAAAAAGACTTTGGGGCTGATAAAAGATTTTTGGGCAGATAAAATGTTTTGGGGCTGATAAGGTTTTGGGTCTCATAAAGGATTTGGGCCTCATGAAAGATTTTTGGGTTGATAAAAGATTTTGGGGCTGAGAAAAGACTTTGGGGCTGATAAAATGTCTTGGGGCTGATAAAGGTTTTGGTGCTGATAAAACATTCTGGAGCTGATAAAAGATTTTGGGGCTGATAAAAGGGTTCTAAACCTCCTCCCACAGAGCAAAATCCTCTGAGCGGAGGCTCTGAAACTCTTTGCAGAAGCGAGGCTGCAAACCCCACTGCCAGGGAATGGCACTTTGCCCTTTGGGAAGGTAAATCCCTCCTGGAAACGGGGCTTGGGAATTCCTTAGAGGCACAAATCCACCTTTCCCTCCTGGAAACGGGGCTTGGGAATTCCTTAGAGCCACAAATCCACCTTTCCCTCCTGGAAATGGGGCTTGGGAATTCCTTAGGGCCACAAATCCACCTTTCTTCTCCCGTTCTGAGCTGATCTTCCGCTCTGCCCCGTGCTGACTGCGCTGCTCTCGGTGGGCTCAGGGAATCTGGGAGTTTCCTCCGGGCTCTGCTGGAATTATCTGAAAACCAGCTCCTGTTTAAGAGCTTTTCCGGGGAAAATGTCTCTTCTCAGCGCCTTTTACACGAACTGCTCCCATCCCCTGCCCGAGGAGCGGGAAAAGCAGCAGGGAAGGGGAAAATTCCAGGAGAGAGGCCCAGATCCAGCCCAGCTCCTCCACTGAGCCCTGGCCAGCTCTCCCTTCTTCCCCCAGCCCCCAGCATCCAGCAGAGCCAGCAGAAACCCCTCCAAGGTGGGGATTTGGGGGCAGGAAAAGCTTTTGGAGCCCCCCTGGCTGCTGTGGGGCTTTAGGGAGGGCAGAACCCAGCCGGGCTCTGCCCTCCTGCGCCGGGTGCTGGGTGGGAAATCACCCTGAGGCCGCCTGGGCTGGGGGATTCAGTCATTCATTTATTGAGTTCAAAGCCTTGCACGGGAGGAATCCTGTCCTTTAATTGGTATTAATTTATTGATATTTATGGATAAATTGATATGGAGGAAATGGATATTTATTTATTCCATGGAAGGAATCCTGTCCTTTAATTGATGTTGATATGGATAAATCGATATGGAATTGATATGGAATAAATTGATATTTATTTATTCCATGGAAGGAATCCTGTCCTTTAATTGATTGATATTAATTTATTGATATTGATATGGATAAATTGACATGGAATTTATATGGAAGAAATTGGTATGGAAGAAATTGATATTTATTTATCCCATGGAAGGAATCCTGTCCTTTAATTGATATTAATTTATTGATACTGATATGGATAAATTGATATGGAATTGATATGGAAGAAATTGATATTTATTCATTCCATGGAAGGAATCCTGTCCTTTAATTGATATTAATTTATTGATGTTGATCTGGATAAATTGATATGGAAGAAATGGATATTTATTTATTCCATGGAAGGAATCCTGTCCTTTAATTGATATTAATTTATTGATGTTGATCTGGATAAATTGATATGGAAGAAATGGATATTTATTTATTCCATGGAAGGAATCCTGTCCTTTAATTGATATTAATTTATTGATATTGATATGGATAAATTGACATGGAATTTATATGGAATAAATTGGTATGGAAGAAATTGATATTTATTTATCCCATGGAAGGAATCCTGTCCTTTAATTGATACCGACGTGGATAAATTGATATGGAATTGATATGGAAGAAATTGATATTTATTTATTCCATGGAAGGAATCCTGCTCTTTAATCGATTTTTATTGAGTTAAAAGTATTCCATGGAGGGAATCCTTCCCTGAAAATCTCGGCTTGCTTTGCTCCCAATTGCTGGAGTTTTGTGGAAGATGAGGATGAAAATCTGAACCTGTTTTTCTCCAAATTATTGGAATTTGGGGATGGAGAGGAGGATGAAAATCTGAGCCTGATTTGCTCCAAATTATTTGGGTTCTGAGGAAGATGAGGATGAAAATCTGACCTTCATTTGTTCCAAATTTTTGGGGTTTTGGGGAAGATGAGGATGATGAAAATCTGAGCCCGTTTCACTCCAAATCATAGGAGTTTTGGGGAAGATGAGGATTAAAATCTGAGATGGATTTGCTCCAAATTATTGATATTTTGGGGTGGGACAGGAGGATGAAAATCTGAGCCTGGTTTGCTCCAAATCATAGGAGTTTTAAGGAGGATGAGGATGAAAATCTGAGCTTGATTTGCTCCAAATTATTGGAATTTGAGATGGGAGAGAAGGATGAACACCTGAACCTGTTTTACTCAAAATTATTGAAGTCTTGGGGTAGGAGAGGAGGATAAAAATCTGAGTGTGTTTTGCTCCAAATATTGGAGTTCTGGGGAAGATGAGGATGAAAATCTGAGCTTGATTTGCTCCAAATTATTGATGTTTTGGGGTGGGGCAGGAGGATGAAAATCTGAGCCTGGTTTGCTCCAAATTATTGGAATTCGAGATGGGAGAGAAGGATGAACACCTGAACCTGTTTTACTCGAAATTATGGAAGTTTTGGGGTGAGAGATGAGGATGCAAATCTGAGCATGTTTTGCTCCAAATATTGGAGTTTTGGGGAAGATGAGGATGCAAATCTGACCTTGATTTGCTCCAAATCATTCCCTGGGAGACCGGGGAGCCCCTGGCACAGGTTTTTCCTTGGCTGCCCCATCCTGGAAGTGCCCATTGGAACATCCCTGAGTTTTGGGGTGGGACGGGATGACCTTCAAGCTCCTTTCCGACCCAAAACCACCCCAAGACTCCACCCCACAAAAAGACGGAGCCCACGGCCGGGCCGTCAGGGCAGCTCATCCCCCATTAATTAATTAATTAAAACCTCGGGGCCGGGCTTTGCCTCGGCTGAAACCAGTGTGAGAAACTTGCTGGCGGCGTTCCTGCGTCGTCGTCGGGGGGCTGAAGTGTTGTCATCCGAGGCTGCTTTGCATGACAATGCCCCCGCCTCTAATTATGCAGCAGGATGCTAATGAGCCCGGAGCGGGGCTGCGGCTCCCTGGGAAAAGGCTGGGGATGGGGCACGGCCAGAAAGAAAATCCACCCAAACAAAATAAACCATGACAGCTCGGCCGGGGAGGAGGATCGGGGGCGAGCGAAGGGGCTGGGGAAGGAGAGGATGGAGATGGGAAAGCTCAGGTTGGGTTTTTTGGGTTTTTTTTCCTTATCCCCTGTAGGGATTAGGGGATCAAAATCTGCTCTGCGGGGCTGATACCTGCAAGAAAAACGGGGGGGAAACGGGGCCTGTGGTTTGCAGGCGTCAGAGGAATTGTTTGTGCAGCGCAGGAGGAGATGAAGTGGGGGAAACTGAGGCACGGAGGAGCTCAGCTGGGCCTGGATGCCAGAGGTGGGCACGGAAGGGATCCAGCCTTGCTTTTCCCCTTTTCCCGGTGCCTCCATCATTCCTCTGTGACCCTGGAGTTGCTCCAAGGAGCAATCCCTGTTTTCTGCTCTTCCCAAGGGTTTCTGGGTTCTTTTCCAGGATTTTTTTCCTGGATTTTTTTTTTCCCCCCAGAATGAAGGGTTTTGCCCACTGCTCCTCCCAAGGGTTCCTGGATTCTTTCCCGGGATTCTTTTCTGGATTTTCCAGAATGAAGGGTTTTGCCCACTGCTCTTCCCAAGAGATTCCAGATTATTTCCTCGATTTTACAGAATAAAGGGTTCTGCCCACTGCTCTTCCCAAGGGTTCCAGGATTCTTTTCCAGGATTTTTTTTTTCCTGGATTTTCCAGAATGAAGGGTTCTGCCCACTGCTCTTCCCAAAGGTTCCTGGATTCTTTCCCAGGATTCCTTTCTGTATTTTCCAGAATGAAGGGTTTTGCCCACTGCTCTTCCCAAGGATTTTTGGATTCTTTTCCAGGACTCTTTTCTCGATTTTTCCAAAAATGAAGGATTTTGCCCCTTGCTCTTCCCCAGGGTTTCAGGATTCTTTCCCAGGATTCTTTTCTGGATTTTCCAGAGTGAAGGGTTTTGCCCACTGCTCCTCCCAAGGGTTCTGGGATTCTTTTCCAGGATTTTTCCCCCTGGATTTTCCAGAAGGAAGGGTTCTGCCCACTGCTCTTCCCAAGGATTTTTGGATTTTCTTTCCCCCAGGATTCCCCTTTGCTTTCCCTTCCTGTGTTTGCCATGTTGCAAAGGCTGGGGTGAAGGAGGGGAGGGCAGCGTCCTCCCTGCGTCCTCCCAAGACTCCCGGGGATCGTTTTCCCTCTTCCTCTCCTCTTCTGGAAGGTCGAGGCGGCTCCGGGCTGGGAACGTTGGCGCTGCTGGGACGGAGCTGCCCGAGCTCAGCTCTCCTGGGTCAAAACCCATCCCAGGAGGGGACAGTGGCACCCCAACCCCACATTTTACCGGGCCCTGTGCCCGAGGCCTTGGCTTTGGCAGCTTCTGGAAGCAGATAAAGTTCCAGGAGCGCTCCGGGGCCGGGGCCTGACGCTCCTGGAGCTGCCAGGGCCGGGATTAGCGCTCCTGAACTGCTCTGAGGAAAGTGAAGAGCACTCAAGGGCCAGGTGCAGCTCTGGGGAGCTCCAACCTCTCCCTCTCGGCGGTGCTGATGTCACCCGCCTTTGGGGACACTGGAATTACCCCTTAAAACGGGATGGCTTTGATTATCCTGCTAATTAATTTGGGATTGCTCCTCTCTGCCATCCCCGGGTCAGGACAGTCCCCAGCACCAGCAGCAGCTGCCACCACGGAAAAGCAGCTGGAAGCACCTCGGGAATGCCACGTTTGCTCCCAAAATCTGCTTTTCCCGACATTTTTTTTTCCATGGGTAGAGCCGGGGGAGTCTTCCTGGTGCGAGTGGCAGGGATTGGGTTTGGCAGGGAAGGATTTTTTGGGGAGCTCAGGGGGGGCTTGGGGCTTTACAAAGCTCCTGACAGGAGGGGACAGCCCGGGGGGGGGGGGGTCGGGATCTGCCCCCAGGGAATGTCAGGACAAGAGGAAATGGTCTGAAGCTGCACCAGGGGAGGTCCAGGCTGGACATCAGCAGGAATTTCTACATGGAAAGGATGGCCAGACCTTGGGACTGCCCAGGGAGGTGGCTCCGAATCACCGGAGTTTGGAGGAAGATGAGGATGAAAATCTGAGCCTGATTTGCTCCAAATCGTGGGACTTTTGGGGAAGATGAGGATGAAAATCTGAGCCAAATTTGCTCCAAATTATTGGAATTTGGCATAGGGGAGGAGGATGAAAATCTGAGCCTGTTTTGCTCCAAAACACTGGAGTTTTGGGGAAGATGAGGATTAAAATCGGAGCTTGATTTGTTTCACATTATTGGAATTTGGCGTCGGAGAGGGGGATGAAAATCTGAGCCTGTTTTGCTCCAAATTGTTGGAGTTTTGTGGAAGATGAGGATGAAAATCTGAGCCTGGTTTGCTCCAAATTGTTGGAATTTGGGATGGGAAAGGAGGATGAAAAGCTGAGCCTGTTTTATTACAAATTATTGGAATTTGAGGTGGGAGAAGAGGATGAAAATATGAGTGTGTTTTGCTCCAAATTTCTGGAGTTTTGGGAAAGATGGGGATGAAAATCTGAGCCTGATCTGCTCCAAATAATTGAAATTTGGGGATGGGAGAGGGGAATGAAAATCTGAACGTGTTTTACTCGGAATTATTGGAGTTTGGGGATGGGAGAGGAGGATGAAAATCTGAACCAAACCTGCAAACCTGAAAATCTGTTTTGCCCCAAGCCCATGGGATTCAGGGGCGGGAGAGGAGCGCACAAACGAAACCCTCGTGGGTTTTTTTCCCCCCTGAGAAAAGGGGGACAGGCAGCGGTGCCAGCCCGAGCCCCGGAGCTGCGCGGCCCCACAGTGCGGGAGCGCTGCCCCATTGTTTGATCTGGCTGTGAGACAGATTAGCAGCCCCAGGTGGAAAGTCACAATCTGCATTTAAATGGGCCGCTTATAAAAGGTGGGGAGCGCAGGAGCCCGCAGCATTATGCGGTGTCTTTAGCACGCCCTAATCTCTCTTTATTTTCTCCGCAGCCTGACCTGGGGGCACAGTTTCTAATTACCAGGTCACCCTGCTAATATTGTCATTTCCAGCCAGTGGGTGTGAAACCATGGCAACGCCACATTTGCTTCCAAGTTTCTCCAGGAATAAAATTTGCCTTTTAATCACAGAAAATGACTGGGCGGCTCCCCGCTCCCCCCCCTGCCCGAGCTGCTCCTGGCTGATGGAATTCCTTCCTGGGGCTTTTCGAAGGTGTTTCGAGGGGGAGCTTTGGGAAGCTTCACCTCGGAGCTGTGGCCGAGATGAGGGACAAACCTCCACGAGGGTTGGGTCGCATCCCGAAGCTTCCCTGAATGGAATAATGGGACGGTTTGGGTGGGAAGGGACCTTAAATCCCATCCATTCCCACCTTCACCCATCCCAGGTTGCTCCTGGGACATGTCCAGGGATGGGGCAGCTCCAGCTTCTCTGGGAATTCCATTCCAGAGCCTCCCCACCTGTGGCTGTCCCAGCTGTGGGTTTCTCTGGGTCTGGGTTGAAATGATGACAGTTCATGTTGGACTCAGGGGTTTATCATTTCTGATCAGTGAAACAGTCTCACTGCTGGGAGCTCGGCAGCTTTGCATCACAAGGCACAAAATGGCAACAATCTCTGGTTCCAAGGGCTTTTAAGACGGAACTACCCAATTAAGAGCTGACACCTGGATTATTTCCCCTTTTAACCCAAGAACTGATCCCTCAAAGGCTGCAATGGGGACTTTTCCACCCAATTACAAAATGCCACCCAAACCCATGGAGAAGAAGGAAGAAGAAGAAGAAGAAGAAGAAGAAGAAGAAGAAGAAGAAGAAGAAGAAGAAGAAGAAGAAGAAGAAGAAGAAGAAGAAGAAGAAGAAGAAGAAGAAGAAGAAGAAGAAGAAGAAGAAGAAGAAGAAGAAGAAGAAGCATGAAGAAGAAACCCAGGATGACACCCTGTGCCGTCCATCTTGCTCCCATCCACAACACACTAAAAACCCCAAAACCTGAATTCCTCACCCAGTGCTACACCCACAGTACTCTCTATAATATATTTCACTTTTTTTGTGGGTTCCAGTCTATCTTGAAGTCAAGAGCTGACACCTGGATTATTTCCCCTTTTAACCCAAGAACTGATCCCACAGAGCCCACAATGGGGATTTTTCCACCCAATTACAAAATGCCACCCAAACCCATGGAGAAGAAGGAAGGAGAAGCATGAAGAAGAAACCCAGGATGACACCCTGTGCCCTCCATCCTGCTCCCATCCACAACACACTAAAAACCCCAAAACCTGAATTCCTCACCCAGTGACACACCCACACTGCTCTCTATAATCCATTCCACACTTTTTAGGAAGCTTTCTCCATGGGTGAGGGTCACAGTCAGTGCTCCCCTGGGGGGTCAGGGCACCCCAGAGCAGCCAGAGAAATATTCCCGGTGCCCTGGGTTTCCACATCCACCCTCCCGGTAAAAATCCATATTTTCCTTTATAGGATGAATTTTTATCTTTAAATTTTTATCTCTGAAAGCTGCGAGCGAGCTGCTGAAAGAGGGAGCAGAGCGTGTCAGAGCTCCAGGGATGTCACCGTGGCTCAGCTGGGACATGGCCACCGGGCTGGCGACTCCAACTCCTGGAATTCACCTCCCAGCTTGGAAAAAAACCCACGGAGAATCAGGAAGCAGTGGGGCTGGTGAGGAGGGTGCATCCTGTGCTCTGTGTTTGCCATTCCTGGGGCACCTCTGGCAATTTGGGGCCTCAAGACCCCCATTGTCCTCTCCCCCAGCCGCTAAATCCAAGGCGTGCTTTGTCTCCTCGATGAAAAACTTGCTTGGGGTGAGCCTGAAAATCTCCCAAGCTCTGGAGCAGATTTCCAGCTCCCAAGGGCTGGGCTGGCCGCCCCGAGGGACACCTGGCGAAATCTGCTCTGATTTTGGGAGAAATTCAGGTCAGCAGCCCTGGGGCCTTCCCTGGTTCACAGTGCAGCTTCTCACTCTGCAGAAGCGAAACTCCCGCTCCCGGCGAGGCAGAGGAGAGCTGGAATCCCATTTTAAGGTGATTTTCCAGCTGACAGGAGTAGGTTAATTGTAAACTGTCTACTGAAGCTTTAAAACTCCTGTCCAGCCTTATTATTAGCAGCTGGGAGTTTATGGAGCGGGACTCCGCGCGGCGATAGCTGGGCTCTGCCCAGGCGAGCTGTGTAATTAATCCCCACGCTGGCAGCAGGAAAATCAGATGTAAAACTGCTTTTTTTTTTTTTTTTTTTTTTCTTTCTGACACATCTGGGAGGGGACAGAAGCTCTGTCCTACCTGGGCTGGGCTTGGGGACCACGTCAGAGCTGTCACCTCAGGGAATGAGGGTCAAACCCTTCCCAGCTGAGAGAAACTCCAGTGTGGGGGATCAGCAGTCCCTGAAATTGGGATTTTGGGTGGTGGGTCTGGACCCTGTAGGGTGCAGATCCTCATGGGATTTATCGCCTGGAATTGGGATTTTGGGTGGTGGGTCTGGACCTGGTAAGGGGCAGATCCCCATTAGGTTTTTCCCTGAAATTGGGATTTTGGGTGGTGGGTCTGGACAATGCAGGGTCCAAATCCTCATGGGATTTATCCCCTGAAATTGGGATTTTGGGTGGTGAATCTGGACAATGCAGGGTCCAAATCCTCATGGGATTTTCCCCCTGGAATTGGGATTTTGGGTGGTGGGTCTGGACAATGCAGGGTCCAAATCCTCATGGGTTTTTTCCCTGAAATTGGGATTTTGAGTGGTGGATCTGGACACTGAAGGGTGGAGATCTCCACGGGGTTTTCTCCTAAAATTGGGGTTTTGGGTGGTGGATCTGGACTCTGCAGGGTGCGGATCCCTAGGGGTTTTTTTTCCCCTGAAATTGGGATATCGGACAGTGGATCCCGGGAATTTTGGGATCTGTGGGGTGGCTTGGAGCTCGGTGTGGGGGCAGCCACGGGGATGACCCATCCCTGCTCCAGAGGGGCTCGTTCCTCGCTGGAGGGGGCTTTGCAGGAGGGGGTTTGGGGAGCCTTTTCCTCCCCTCCCATTGCTGCTGTTGGGCTCGATGGGTGACAGCCGGGGGTGGCAGAGGGGACAGCAGTGTCCCCGAGCCCTGCAGCCCTGCACGGAGCACCCTGGGCAGCCTTTTCCCGGGCACTGAGCTATCCCAATCCCATCTGCATCCTCATTCCCGGCCGGACAGGGGCGGGAGGCGGTGCTAGGGGAGCTTCAGGTTTTATTTTTGGTGGTTTTTATTTGGTCCTCTCTCATTCCTGGGAGCCGTTCGTGCCCTGTGCCTGTAATTTCTCCCCTCTCCCCACTTTTCCCAGCTTTGCAGCCCGGAACCCAAGCACTTGGACCAGATTTGGCGGAGAAATGGGATTTGGGTTCGTTCCCACTCTCTCGCGGGTGGCTGCAATTCCCTGCCGCGATCCCGAGGGAAACAACCCCCAGTGCGGGGAAACTCCGCTGTTTCCTCTTGTCCTGCTGGAACCGGCCCGGGAAGGGCAGAGGCAGAGCCCGGCTCCTCCCGGGCTCCGCATCCCGGGCTCGGGGCACGGCTGCTGCTCCTCTCCGGGACCCAGCCGCGGCTCCAGGGCCATGCCAGCACCAGCAGCCGGCTGCAAAAAAAATGCAAATTGCAGCTCCCAAAGGGAGCCCGGGAAGCCGGGATGTCCCCGGGAGCTCCCGTGGGGCTGCTTGCAAACTTTCTCCCTCTATTTCTTTTTATTTTTATCGGCGCTCATGAAAACGGATGAAAAAAACCCAGAAAACAAGAGCTCGGCCTCGCTCTGCCCACCCCCCAGTTTGAGGTTCGGCGGGAATTTGGGGGGTTCTGCCTGTTCCCCCCAGCCCGGAGCCCTGCGCCTCCGTCCCCGCGGCGCTCCGACCCCCCCGCAGCATTGCCGGAGCTCCCTGCGCTCCCTCCGCACCCTTCCCGCTCTGCTTCCAGCCCCGCTGCCCCGAGCCGGGCGCATTTCCAGCCTTTCCCCCTCCCTGCGTGTCCCCCCCGAGCTCGGGGTGCTCGGAGCCGCCCCCCGTGTCCAGCTCGGTTTTGTCCCCAAAAATTTGCGAGCCCGCCCCAAGAGCGGAGCTGGAACGGCGGGGCCAGGCTGGGGCAGTGGCTTTGCTCCTTTGGGGTTTTTGGGAGGGGATGGTTCTGCTGGAAAAGGGGACAGAGGGCTCAGCACGGCGGGGTGGGGACAGACACGTCCCAGGAATCCCGGTGGGATCTGCCCCGCTCCCGTTGGGGTGGGAGAAGTCCCAGGAATCCCGGTGGGATCTGCCCCGCTCCAGTTGGGGTGGGGACAGACACGTCCCAGGAATCCCGGTGGGATCTGCCCCGCTCCCCTTGGGGTGGGATGGGAGAGGTCCCAGGAATCCCGGTGGGATCTGCCCCGCTCCCCTTGGGGTGGGATGGGAGAGGTCCCAGGAATCCCGGTGGGATCTGCCCCGCTCCCCTTGGGGTGGGATGGGAGAGGCCCCAGGAATCCCGGTGGGATCTGCCCCGCTCCCGTCGGGGTGGGATGGGAGAGGTCCCAGGAATCCCGGTGGGATCTGCCCCGCTCCCGTCGGGGTGGGATGGGAGAGGCCCCAGGAATCCCGGTGGGACCTGCCCCGCTCCCGTCGGGGTGGGATGGGAGAGGCCCCTCCTGTTCCAGAGCCCTGCAGGGTCAGGCACTGCCCGTCCCAATTCCAGGCCCTTTTCCAGCCCATCCCACCCGCAGCTGCATTTTCTGCTTTGTGGAACTGTTGGTGAATTATGGAATTGTGGAACTGAGCTCTCCCCAGAGCTCCTTCCTCACCCCAAACCCGGGAGCTGCGTTTGTTCTGCTGTCCCAAAAAGCAGCCAGGCCAGAACTGGCAGCGGGCAAAGTCCGAGTGGGGCAGGGGAAATGCTGAGGAGGAGAAAAATCTGGGATCAAAGAGTTCCCACACGGCGCAGCAGAGTGACACTGCCCCCAATTAATGCTCAGAGTTAATGAATCCCTTCGGCTGCTTGGCTGGAGTGCGAAATGCCTCCCGGGGGTTTGTGCTGTGGGGGCTCTGGGGCTGCAGGATGGGATCAGGGGGGATTTTCCAGCCAGGAGAAGATTCCAGGGCGGACAAAATCTCCACCTGAAAGGGGCAGGTGGGAGCAGGGAGAGCAGAGCCAGCAGGATTTGGGGACAGCCGGCGCTCAGGTGTCCCCTGTGGGGTCACAGCCTGCCCTGGCCAGCCTGGATTTGCCCATCCCCAATCCCATTTATTGCCTGGCTCTGCTTTTCCAGGTGCCCCGCAGCAGCCCCGTGCCAGCCGCAGCTCCGGGGGAATTCGGGACAAGTTGGGACACAAGTTTTCCCAGCTGGAAGCTGAGGCCTTGCAGGGGCCTGCAGGGATTCGTGTCCCCAGCGAGCTCTGAGGTGACAGCAGCAGGGGGGAGGTGACAAAGCCTGGCCTGAGCTGCTGCAGAGCCCAGCAGGGCAGGATGGATTCGGGATGGGCTGAGCCGGGGGTCACTCCTTCCCCGGGAGGGACAGGGGACATGGAGCCCTGAGGATGACACGGGTCCTGCTCGGCTGGTGGGAGGTTCGGGGGTTTTTGGGAGGATTGCAGCAGGTTTTTAAGGATGGCCTGAAAGTCCAAACCTTTGGGGTCGCTCCTTTCTCCTCCCCTCGTGCTCAGCACCCCCAAAATCGAGCAGGCGAGGCAGGGAGAGCAGAGCCAGCAGGATTTGGGGACAGCTGGAGCTCAGGTGTCCCCTTTGGGGTCACAGCCTGAGCTGGCCAGCCTGGATTTACCCATCCCCAATCCCATTTATTGCCTGGCTCTGCTTGGGATAAAGAGGAGGGGGGGACACCCCAACCCTCAGCCAGGAACCCAAACCCATCCAGCATTCCGTGTCCCCTGGAGGCTGAGAAAAAACCCTGATAACAAACCCTGATAACAAACCCTGATAACAAACCCTGATAACAAACCCTGATAACAAACCCCACACCCGGGGCAGGTGCAGCTTTTGATACAATGTATATTTATTGCAAACAATAATATACAAAAAAAAAAACAAAACCAAAAAAAAACCAAACCAAAACAAACCAAAAAAAGGTAAGTTTCACAAAGAGAAGGATCTTGTAACCAAAACCAAACCAAACTTACCTAAAGACAAAATATGATTTAAAGGACAGGTCTTTTAAGTTACAGAAATACTTTAAAAAGATCTGCTTTTATACAGAAATAGAAAGATGCCATATTATAAGAGTGCTTTAAGATTTTTTTTCCTCCTACTGAATCCCTAAAACAAAAAAAAAAGTTAACAAATATATCATTTTTTTTTAAATAAAAAAAGTCTGCTGTCTTTTTTAAAAAGCAATCCTTAACTGTTCAGCCACAGCTTCACCAAAATCAGTGTCCCCCCCACCTCTCCAGGCAGTTTTTTGGGGGGGTTGAAGGCTAAAACGGTGCCACCCCTGCAGCAGGGCTGGGGTGAGGGGCTCGTCCTTGCACGAGCTCGTGTGTCCCAGAGAGCTGAGGCAGGAAACAAGGCAAATGATTCAGTGATCCGCTACATTTGCAATCTTTAGTTTGTACAAATCTCATTTTTCTTTTTTTCTTCCAGTTACTCCTCGAAGGCAAAAGGCGAAAAAAAAAAAAAAATTAAACCTCAAACAAAACAAAAACAAAAAAAAAAAAAGGAAGAGCATAAAGTTTGTACAAACCCAGGACACAGATTCCAAAAAGAATAATAATAATAATAATAACAACAATGACCAAAAGGAATTAAAGAGATAAATAAAGGACTGGTTACAGTTTCAGACCATAATTTAACAGGCACGGTCACCTTCCAAATAATGCTCCCACTAACGCAACGCTTCTGAAAGGACTTCAGAACAACAAAACCCAAGGGGAAAACGGTGATTCAAAGCTGCTCTTCTCCCCAAATAAATAATTTAAAGGATCTGTGCCGGCTCCCAGGCAGAGAGGAGCCCCTGGCCGGGTTTGGCACCCTGGGGTGGGCAGGGGGTGCCCGGAGGGGTCGGGCTCAGCCCCAGCCCGGGGCCAGTGATTATCAGGGGCTGCTTTAAGGCTTCCAGCAGCACTCTGGGGGCTGCTCCATGGATACTTTCCAAATTTTTTTTCTTTTTTTTTTTTTTTCCTCTTTTTGTTTTTCTTTTAAGGCTCGAGGTTATTAAAAAATAAAGTGAAGTTCTCCTCCTGGCTGGTTTTGCTACGAGTTAGAAAAATAAAGCCTCTCCCATGCTGGTCCCTGCCCCAGTGCTGGGTTCCCAGGGCAGAGCACGCTGGTTTAGTTTCATTTTTAGAGCAAAAAAAAGACACTTCTCTATACAAAAATACCTCTGCAAGAAAACCTAGGGCTGCTCCACTAAGTGTCATTTTTTTTTTTTTTTAGCTGTTGGAAAAATAAGAGGATTTCAAAAAAAATCTCTAAAAAATAGGTACAAATCCCCTCGAATTGGTAACGAATCATACACAGTACATACTAAAAATATTTAAAATAGAGAATATTCCTCACAGAGGACTCTGAGTTTTCTCTTTTACCCCCCCCTTTTTTTTTTTCTTCTTCTTTTTTTTTTTAATTTTTATTTTTTTATCTCGCTTTTAATTACTGCTAGAAAAAAAAAAAAATCATCATTACAAAAGTCCAGAGAAGGAGCCAGCTGGGCGGGTCGGGTGGAAATCTCCTCTCCACGCTGGAAGAAGCGGAGTTCAAGTCCAGTCCTTGGCAAGTCTGTCCCAAATTTTGGGGCTGGGAGCGGGTCCTGGAGGATGCTGTAGTGCAGAAGTCTCGAGGCGCCAGCTTCCACGTGAGCGTCTTTAACCACCCCTTCAATTTCACACAGTCCGAGGCAACTCCTTGCCGCTTTCGCTCGTTTCCGACTTTATTTCTTTATTTATTTCTCGTTTTTTTCAATTTCTTCTCTCGCTCTTTTGGCCTTTTTTTTTTTTGTTTCGGCGCCTCCTCCTCCTCCTCCTCCCGCTCAGGGCCGGGTGAGCTGCGTGTAGACGGGCTGCTCCCAGTGCTGCGGGCTGTGCGTCTGGGGGATGGAGGGCACCCCCGCCGTGTCGGCGATGGGGGTGTACATGGGGCGCTGCGTGGGGCTCATGTAGCTGAAGGTGGAGTAGAGCCCGCCGCCCTGCCCGGCGTGGCTGTAGTAGGAGCCCGAGGAGCCCTGGTGCTCGCCGTACTCGTACTGCGCGCGGCTGATGCTGGGGTAGGACGAGCTGTAGTGCTGCAGGTTGAAGGAGCTGTAGCTCAGCTGCTGCTGCTGCTGCTGCTGCTGCTGCGGGGAGTGCTGCTGCTGCTCGCTGTAGTGGCTGGGGCTCAGCTGCTCCGTCTTGATGTGCGTCCTTTGCTGCTGCGGCGGCTGCTGCTGCTGCTGCTGCTGCTGGGGGCCCTGCTCGGCGCTCAGCGCCGGCAGCTGCGCCGGCGGCGGCGGCTGCTGCTGCTGCTTGGCCATCCAGACGCCCGCGGCGCCGCTGATGCCGTAGGTGCCCGTGTAGGTGACCTGGCCGGGGTGCCCGTTGGGCGGCAGGTACTGGTCGAACTCGTTGACGTCGAAGGTCTCGATGTTGGAGATGACGTCGCTGCTGAGCTCGCCGATGTCCACGTCGCGGAAGTCGATGTGCGGCGGCTGCCGGCCGCCCTCGCCCAGCGCGCGGCCCTCGCGCTTCAGGTCCTGCTTGCCCGGCTGAGGGTCCGTCTTGGGCGTGGTGGGAGGCGTGGGGGGCCCCTGCGACTGGCCTGGGGGAGGAAGGAGAGCGGTGAAGCTGGGACGGGGGTGACGGCGCCGTGAGCGGCACACGCGCTCGTGCCCAGGTGTGAGGGACGCGGAGCTCGGCCCCACGGCGCAGCCCCTGCCGCGCCCTCGGACACCAGCTGGGGTTTGGGTTTTAAAAAGCGTGGCTTCGTGCTTCTCAGACGTGTTTCTCGTGTTCAGGGGGAAGTGGCTGCAGTGGGGCGAGGATTTGTGCGCCCAGGATCTGGGCAGTTCTCCCCCTTCTCCCTCCACTCCTGGCTCTTTCCTTCCCCTCCCCTCACCCAAGCCCAGCTTCAGCCCGGTCAGGGCTGCAGCTTCGGGAGGCTGTGCCGTGTCCCCCGCAGGCTCCACGGTACCTACCCGAGTGCTCCCCGGGCGAGTGCACCTCGCTGATGCTGGAGGAGGACTGCGGCGAGTCCGCCTGCAGCGCCTTGAAGATGGCGTTGGGGGAGATGTGGGTCTGCTCCGCGCCCTCCTCCTGCTCCGCCTGCCCGTTCTTCACCGACTTCCTCCGCCGGGGCTGGTACTTGTAGTCGGGGTGGTCCTTCTTGTGCTGCACCCGCAGCCGCTCGGCCTCCTCCACGAACGGGCGCTTCTCGCTTTCGTTCAGCAGCCTGGGGGGACACGGGGGGCGCGGGGTCACTTGCGGCTCAGGGGCCAGCGCCGATCCCTCCCTCGGATTCCCCCAAAGAGCGATGCAAAACCCCCCACAACCTGAACCCCCTGTCCGGGACGCTCGCTGGTTGTCACCCCCTCGTCCCCGGCGCTCTCGGGTTGTCACCCCCTCGTCCCCCAGACTCCTTCGGTGGCCCGAGCAGAGCTGCAGGAGTGGCAGCGGGGTCCAGCCCTCTCCCTCCCCACCCTGTGGGCACACCTCGCTGTCCCCGGGCGCTTTGGGGACATCCGTGCCTGCCAGGGTTTCTCCGCTGCAGGGTCCCCCGCGCCGCTGGCGCAGTCCCCGAGGACGCGGTGGCCCAGGTGACTCACTCGCCGCGTGTTTTCCTCCCCTCCCCGCCTCATTCTGGCACTCGGAGGCCACCCGGCCCTGCGCCACTCACCGCCGCCACCCCGGCCCGAGCTGATGCAATCCCCAAAATCCATCATTTCCTCCGCACCGGCAGCGCAAACAAACAACGGCCGGGGCAGCCCGGGGGGCTCCGCGCCGTCCCCCCGCCCCGGGCACCGCTCCGGGATCAGAAACCGCTTCCAACACCGCGAAGCCGACCGCTCGCCCCGCTTCCCCCCCTCCCGTCCCGGCTTCTCCTCCACCTAAACAAGTTTCGCGCTCCGCAGAAGTTTCCCAGCGCGTTTCCAACATCCTCCGGCTGCGCATCCCCCGCTCCCCGCGGGCATCCCGGCCCCGCACTCACCTCCAGAGCTTGCCCAGGGTCTTGCTGAGCTCGGCGTTGTGCAGATGCGGGTACTGATCCGCCAGCTTCCTGCGGGCCGCCTGCGCCCACACCATGAAGGCGTTCATGGGTCTCTTGACGTGCGGCTTGTTCTTGCTGGAGCCGTTCACCCGCACCGGCATCGGCACCAGGGTCCAGTCGTAGCCCTTCAGCACCTGGCTCACCGCCTCCCGGATGCACACCGGGAACTTGTCCTCGTCGTTCTCCTTCTTCAGGTCCGGGTCGCCCTTGGGGAAGGTGTTCTCTTGGGGTCTGGTGTTCTCCGTGTCCGAGCCGGATCCAGAGGGGCAGGGGGAGCCGGCGGAGTCATCCGACATGGTGGGGCTGGGGGCGTCGGAGATACATTTGTCCTGTTCTTCTGTCATTTTCATGAAAGGGTCGAGGAGATTCATGCGAGAAAGCGGCCGAGGGGGAACAAGGGGGCGAAAAAAAATTGATTAAAAAAAAAAAAAAAAAAAGTTAGGCGCTAAGGGGCAGGGAGGAGTTAAAAAAGTAAAAAACTCGGAGAAACAAAGTCTCCACCGGCTGCGGAGAGGAGGCGGGAGAGGAAAAAAACTTTTTATTACTTCTCCTCAGCGCAAAAACGCTGAAAAAAAATTACAAAAAACAAGAAAACCAAAAAACTCCGAAACGAGGAAAGGGGGAAAAAAAACTTTGTCGAGGCCGGGGCCGGGATCAGGAGGAGCGGAGGAGCGGGAGCGGCCGGGGCAGAGTCGGGCGCGGTGGCCCCGCCGGTCTCCAGCGCGGCTCTGCGCCCGCCGCGCGCCGCGCGCACTAATACCCAGCGCGGGGCCGCGCGCCCGCCCCGCCGCGGCCAATCACAGCGCGGCCCGCGGGGGCCGCTCCGCCCCCATTGGCTGAGCCGCGCGCGGGGGGGGCGGGGCCGCGCAGCGCCGCGCAGCGCGGGGGGCACGGCCCGGGCGGCGGCGGCGGCGGAGGGGACGGCGACAGCGACGGCGACAGCGACAGCGACAGCGACAGCGACAGCGCCCCGCGGGCCCCCGCGGGTGGCTGATGGACGCCCCGGCGGTGGGCCCCGCGGGGCCGCTGCCGCCGCGCTGGCTGGCGGCGGGCGGGACGCGCGGAGCGGGCGCGGCGGGCGCTGCGCGGCTCCGTCCCGAGGGGGCGCCAGAGGCTCAGGAACGGCGGCGGGGGCGGCGGGGCCGGGCCGGGCCGGGCGCGCCCCCCGAACCCCCCGGGACCGCGGGGACGGAGCGGGGCGGCCGCGGGGAACCGGCCCCAGGGACCCCAACATCGCTGCTGCGCTTTCGCTTTTTCTGCTTTTTAAACTTTTAAAACTTTTTTCTTTTTTTTTTCTTTCTTTTTTTTTTTTTTTTTTAGTTTAATTTTTGCACGGGCTGTTCGGCGCGTCCCTCCGCCCACCCCGCGCTGCGACATCCGCGCCTTCCCCGTTATTCCTCTTTTCTATCGTCATTCCCCATCCCCGCGCGGCCGGACCGGGCTGCGGGACCCTCATCCCGCTTCCCCATCCCGGTCCCGCATCCCGATTCCCCATCCCGCTTCCCCATCCCGGTCCTGCAGCCCGGTTCCCCATCCCGGTTTCCCATTCCTCTTTCTCATCCCCGTTTCTCATCCTAGTTCCCAATCCCCGTTTCTCATCCTGATCCCGCATCCCCGTTCCCCATCCCAGTTCCTCACCCGCTTCCCCATCCCGGTTCCCTGTGCCGGTTCCCCATCTAGGTTTCTTATCCCGGTTCCCCATCCCGGTTCCTCATCCCGATCCCGGATCCCGATCCCGCATCCCTGCCTGGAGCCGTGCCCGGGGAAGGAGCGGCCTCTTCCCTCCCCCTCTGCACGAAAATAAAAGTTTTGCCGAGTTGATCAAGTCTGGAAAGGCAAGGCCGGGAGCTGCCCGGGGTTGTCTGTGGATAACTGCAGATATTCCCTGCACGGAAACATCCCGGGTTTTCTGTGGATAATTCCTTTACAGAAACATCCCGGGCTGATCTGTGGATATCTGCAGTTAGTTCTCTTTCCAGAAACATCCCGGGTTTTCTGTGGATAATTCCTTTACAGAAACATCCCGGGCTGATCTGTGGATATGTGCAGATATTTCTCTTTACAGAAACATCCCGGGTTTTCTGTGGATAAATGCATATATTCCCTGCATGGAAACATCCCGGGTTTTCTGTGGATAATTCCTTTCCAGAAACATCCCGGGGTGATCTGTGGATATCTGCAGATATTCCCTGCACAGAAACATCCCGGACTGATCTGTGGATAACTCCTTTGCAGAAACATCCCGGGTTTTCTGTGGATATCTGCAGTTATTTCTCTTTACAGAAACATCCCGGGTTTTCTGTGGAGAACTCCTTTCCAGAAACATCCCGGGCTGATCTGTGGATAACTGCAGATATTTCTCTTTACAGAAACATCCCGAATTGTCTGTGGATATCTGCAGATATTCCCTGCACAGAAACATCCCGGGTTTTCTGTGGATAACTCCTTTCCAGAAACATCCCGGGTTTTCTGTGGATAACTCCTTTACAGAAACATCCCGGGTTTTCTGTGGATAACTCCTTTACAGAAACATCCCGGGTTTTCTGTGGATATCTGCAGATATTTCTCTTTACAGAAACATCCCGGGATTTCTGTGGATAACTCCTGTCCAGAAACCTCCCGGGTTTTCAGGCATCCCCGTCTGCAGCCCGAGCGGCTCTCCCGTGGGCTCCGAGTGAAATCCGGGCTGTCGCTGCCACCCCGCTCCAGGTGGGCAGTAAAACACATCCCGCTTTTTCAGGCTCCGGGAGAAGGATTTGGTGGGAGCTGCCCCAAAAGCTGCGCCCCTTCCCAACCTCCCTCCTTCTGCCCGCGCTCCTCGGCGCCTGGCGGGGGCAGAACCCTCGGAGCTCTGCTCCTTGCCCAGGATTTTTCATTTCAACTCGAGCGTTAAAGTTGGGGCTTTCTGGCCGCCGCTTCCACTCGCTGCCTTTGTGCGGCCGGACAATCCCCGGGGCAGCGCCCTGTCGCGATTGTCGCGATTGTCCTCGTTACCCTGGCCAGGAGGGGCTCCGAGGTATTGGAAAGGGCTCGTGGGGAAAAAAAAAATAAATTAAAAACCAAAATATATATAAAATTAAAAAAGAAAAGGAGAAGGCAGCAGGGAATAAACGCACTCGAAAGCCTGTCCTTGGTTGGTTTGAGTTTTCCCTGAGGTTCTGGTGATGATTTGGGGTTGGTTTTTTGGTTTTTTGGTTTTTTGTTTTTTGTTTTATTTTTTTTTTTTGCTGGCAAACTTTTTTTGGGAAGTAGTTTTGCTGTGGGTGAGTGGAAAGGTAAGTGGCTGTGCTCTGTCCCAGAGCCTTTGTCTGCAGGAACGGGGGCTTTTCTCCGGGGGAATTTGGGGGGTTTTTATTCCTGAAACACCGAGGACGCTTTCCCCGGAGTTGTTTTCCTTTCCTTTGCTAAATATCCAATATTCCAGGAGAGGGCCACTGAATTTCGCGGTGTTGTTTGCGGTGAGAAAGGTCAACTTTCGGCAAATGTTACAGGTGATAATTTGGATTATTTTCCCTGGGTAATCCCAGCTCTAGGACAGTGCGAGCTGGAGTTCACCTCCCCAGATCTCATCTAACAAATATATTTATTGCAGAGAGCAAACTCAGGCAGGAGATTGCTCTGATCTCAGCTGGGGCCAAAATCTGACCTGGAGAGGAGCAAAACCCGGTGACAACAGATTGTCCCCTGGCCCTGCTGCTGATTGGCAGGAGGAGCACGGGGACAGTTCAGGAGGGCCCTGGACTGAATCGAAAGGGCCACCACTGGGACATTTTTCATCCATCTGCTGCAAGGGGCTCTGCCTCTCCCTGCGAGGCTGCTCGGGGCGAGGCGAGGGCCTCGACACGTTTGAACAATAAACAAAAGCCAGAGGGGCAGGAGCTCTGCAGTTGCCGCGCGCGATCCGATAATTTCTGGCTTATTATTTTTAATTATTGCTCGACGGACTATTTGGACAAGGTGGACAAGCTGATTAATCACAGCCGGGTGGAAGCTGCCCCTCAAAGCTGCTGCTGCTGCTGCTGCTTTCCCGTCGGGGTGGAAGTTTTCCTTCCCCTTTTTTTCCCTGGAATTAACGTTGTTTTCTCCGAAGCGGCCGGCCCGGGGAGCAGGGAAGGTTTCCAGTGAGGATTGAAGCCCCCGTTTGATGGGCTTTCCCTGCTCCTCGTGCTAAATCAAACCCCGGGTTTTTAGGGAATAAACTTTCCGAGAGTTACAGCGGGGAGTGGAGGAGACGGGAATTTTGGGAGTGGGGGGTGGATCTGGGGAGGCTTTTCTGCCCAAATTCAAAATGTGGCTGTGCCTCGGATGAGCTGTGCTTCACAAGTTGTTTTCTGGATTTTTGGGGAGCCCCTTTGATGGGGGGGAGGTTCAGGCTTTGCTCTGACCCCCGGGATTTGGGATTGGTGTTGGGAATGTTCAGGGATTTGGGATTGGAGTTGGGAAGGTTCAGGCTCTGCTCAGGATTTGGGATTGGTGTTGGGAATGTTCAGGGATTTGGTATTGGTGTTGGGAAGGTTCAGGCTCTGCTCAGGATTTGGGATTGGTGTTGGGAATGTTCAAGGATTTGGGATTGGTGTTGGGAGGTTTCAGGGATTTGGGATTGGTGTTGGGGATGTTCAGGGATTTGGTATTGGTGTTGGGAAGGTTCAGGCTCTGCTCTGACCCCTGGGATTTGGGATTGGTGTTGGGAGGGTTCAGGGATTTAGGATTGGTGTTGGGAATCTTCAAGGATTTGGGATTGGTGTTGGGGATGTTCAGGGACTTGGGATTGGTGTTGGGAAGGTTCAGGGATTTGGGATTGGTGTTGGGAAGTTTTGGGCTCTGCTCTGACCCCTGGGATTTGGGATTGGAGTTGGGAATGTTCAGGGATTTGGGATTGGTGTTGGGAGGTTTCAGGGATTTGGGATTGGTGTTGGGGATGTTCAGGGATTTGGGATTGGTGTTGGGAAGGTTCAGGCTCTGCTCTGATCCCCAGGATTTGGGATTGGTGTTGGGAATGTTCAAGGATTTGGGATTGGTGTTGGGAAGTTCAGGGATTTGGGATTGGTGTTGAGAAGGTTCAGGCCCTGCTCTGACCCCCGGGATTTGGGATCGGTGTTGGGAGGGTTCAGGGATTTGGAATTGGTGTTGGGAAGGTTCAGGCTCTGCTCAGGATTTGGGATTGGTGTCGGGGATGTCTCCCAGGGACGCTGGGATGTCACCGTGTCCCCTCTGACCCCAGCCAGGCCCACGGTGCCTCTGCCCTGCCCCCTCCCCCCCAGCGGGGCAGAAATCCAAGGAGAAGCTGCAGATCCCAAGAAACGTTCCCTGCTCCTGGTGGAAGCCTCAGGGTGTGCGGGAATTCCCCAAAACCGGAGATGTTCCTGCAGCAGAATCTGAATTTTGTTCTAAAACTGGGTCAATTATTGATCCCTGGCCCAAAACGTGAAATTCCAGGTGTGATTGTGCCTTTGGATTTCTCCAGGAACGTTTGCTCCGGCGTTTCCACAGCGAGGTTTTGGCAGGGCTGGTTAATGAATGAATGAATTAATTGCAGCTTAATTAATGTAAAAATTAAAAATCCCTCTCCTCACTAGTGGCATTTTATTAAATCTGAGAGCGGGGCTGCATCCCACGGAAATATTCCCACATTTTGGCTTTCCCCTCTCTCCTGGGAGCAGGGAAGGCTCAGCCTGCCCTGGGTTTTCCCAGAAATTCCCTGATTTTCCCCTTTTCCCAGCCAGGTCTCCAGGGATTCCCCCATTGTGCCACTCCAGGTGTAAAATCCCACAGATTTCCCTCCCACCCCAAAAATTCCCGGCGCAGGGAAGGAATCTGTGCTTGGGTTTTGGTGGGAGCACCCGTGGATCCCAGAGCATGGGGTTGGTGTGGGGCTCCTCGATCCCATTTCCAGCTGATCCAGGGGATGAACCAGGAGATAAAATAAATAAACCAGGAGATAAATTAATAAACCACGAGATAAAATAATAAAACAGGAAATAAAATAATGAACCTGGAGCAGGAGCTGGTGGGGGACGGCCTTGGGGCCTTTAAATGGAAATGATTTCCATTTAAATTCCAATTGAATTCCTTAAAGAATTGCCTTTGTATTTGTAATTTCAGCTCAGAATTCGTTTGGATCAGACTCATTTTTTAAAGTCAGCTGAGAATTCCTTTGGGATTTTATTCACTTTGTAAATTCACCTGAAATTCCTTTGGGATTTTATTGATTTTGTAAATTCAGCTGAAATTCCTTTGGGATTTTATTCATTTTGTAAATTCACCTGAAATTCCTTTGGGATTTTATTGATTTTGCAAAATCAGCTGAGAATTCCTTTGGGATTTTATTGGTTTTGTAAATTCATATCAGAATTCATTGAGATTTTATTCACGTTGTAAATTCATCTGAAAATTCCTTGGGATTGGATTAATTTTGTAAATTCAGCTCAGAATTATTTGGGATTTTAGTGATTTTGTAAATTTAGCTGAAAATTCCTTGGAATTGGATTCCCTTTGTAAATTCAGCTCAGAATTCCTTGAGATTTTATTCACTTTGTAAATTCAGCTGAAAATTCCTTGGGATTTTATTGATTTTGTAAAATCAGCTGTGAATTCCTTGGGATTTTATTGATTTTGTAAATTCAGCTCAGAATTCTTTGGGATTTTATTAACTTTGTAAATTCACCTGAAATTCCTTGGGATTTTATTGATTTTGTAAATTCAGCTGAGAATTCCTTTGGGATTGGATTAATTTTTTAAAATCCAGCTGAAAATTCCTTGGAATTGGATTAACTTGGTAAATTCACCTGAAATTCCTCGGGATTTTATTGATTTTGTAAAATCAGCTGAGAATTCCTTGGGATTTTATTCACTTTGTAAATTCAGCTCAGAATTCCTTGGGATTTTATTGATTTTGTAAATTCACCTGAAATTCCTTTGAGATTTTATTGATTTTGTAAATTCGTATCAGAATTCATTGAGATTTTATTCACGTTGTAAATTCATCTGAAAATTCCTTGGGATTGGATTAATTTTGTAAATTCAGCTGAGAATTCCTTTGGGATTGGATTAATTTTTTTAAAATCCAGCTGAAAATTCCTTGGAATTGGATTCCCTTTGTAAATTCAGCTCAGAATTATTTGAGATTTTATTAACTTTGTAAATTCAGCTGAAATTCCTTGGGATTGGATTAACTTGGTAAATTCAGCTGAGAATTCCTTGGGATTTATTAATTTTTTAAATTCAGCTGAAAATTCCTTGGAATTGGATTAACTTGGTAAATTCAGCTCAGAATTAATTGTGATTTTATGAATTTTTAACGCTCTGTTCCTCTGTCCCCCCAGGACAATAACCAGCCCTGCTGCACCTTCAGCTGGATGTGATTTCAACTTTAAAATCCTGGGAATGCCTGAAGAAAAAAACCCAGCAGAGAGCAGGAATTTCCCCCTCTTTTTGAATACATTAAATAACAGCAGCCTGATTAAAATTCATTTTTAATTTTATGCCTAAAAACACCATCGGGAGGGACTCGCTCTGGGGAGGAAATTCTGGAGTTTGGGGTGAAATAATCCCGATTATTTCCTGGCTGCTCCCACAGCAGCCCCTGGGATTCATTCCCCGCTTCCAAAATCACCCCAAAAAAAAGGCAAAACTGGGGAGGAATCGGGATTAGGGTGAGACTGGAGGCAGCAGGAAAGGAATTGGGAGCAGGGAAAAGCTGTTTGCTGAAAAAAAAATAAAGTTAGGAAGCGCTAAAAAGAGGAGAACCTGAGGAGAAATAGAGGAAAAAAATTGGGATTTTTAGCTTTGCTGAGAGAAATCCCGGTGCTGATGGGCAGCTCCGAGTTTGGGGTGGAAAATCTGGAATCTGGGGTGGGTTTATTCCCAGTCCCAGCTGGGAGTCGGGAGCTCGGAGCATTCCCTGGCTCCACCTTGAAAGCAGAAATAATTCCCTTTTTTCTGCTCCTTCTCCCCCCTCTGGAAACCTCCAGGCCCAGCCTTGGACGTCACAAATGCCCCTGGGATTTCTTTGGATTTTATTCCTGGAGATTAAAAGGATTCATCGGGAGATTTAGGGAAGGGGGGGAATATTTATTTATTGATTTATTTTACCATTTCGCAAAGAAATATCCCCCCCTTCCCTAAATCTCCAGATTTATTGATTTATTTTACCATTTCATGATTTTCTTTCTTTCTTTCTTTCTTTCATTATTTATTTCTTTGCTCCAGGATTTTTTGGCTCCGAACTCTCACAAACTTTGCCTCCATGGAAAATTTATCCCTCTCATGGAAATCCCCTCCCCAAAGCGTTCCCTCCCTTCCCAAAGAGGGGGAAAAAAAATGAGAATTATTATGAATTTCTTCTTTTTTTCCCCCCCCCCCACTCAAAACGCAGCTCGGAATTCTGGAAAAACCAATCCAAGCCACGAGGAAACTCCGGGAACGAGGACAAAAAAAGAGAATTTTAATTCCTAACAATCACAGCTGTCCAGAAAAAAAGGAAAATTCCCTGCAGGGAATGCTGGTGGCACAGGATCACCATCGTAATTCACCCAGTTTTTTTCTTATAAATGAAGGACAGAGAGAAAATTAAAAATTCCCTGCAGGGAATGCTGCTGGTCAGGGATCACCACAATTTCCTACAATTTTTTTCCTTAAAAATCAGGGATACAGAGAAAAGGGAAAGTGCTGGAGGCACAGGGTCGCCACCATAATTTACCCATTTTTACCAGTTTTTTTTCCTTATAAATGCGTGTTAGGGATTAAAGGAAAAATATCCTGGTGGGAATTTTTTCCTTAGAAACAAGTGGTGTGGAGAAAAGGGATAATTCCCTGCAGGGAATGCTGGTGGCACCATCAGTTCCTGCTTCTTTTTATCCATTTTTTTCTTAGAAATCAGGGATACCCCATCAATGTCACTGAGTGGCCACCGTGAAATCTCTCTCTGCGAGGCTCAAAACAATTTAAATTTCTTGACAAGCTAAAAAACCTGCTTAAAAATAAAATTTAAAAAAAAAATCCCACCCCAAATATTAACTTCTGATGGATTCTGATTTTTGATCTCTTTTTTTTACCTCTCTATTTTTTCCCCTCTATTTTTTCCCTCAGTTTTTTACCCCTCCATTTTCCCCCTCTATTTCATCCCTCTATTTTTTATTCCTCTATTTTACCCCTCCATTTCCCCCTCTCTATTTTACCCCTCTACTTTGTCCCTCTATTTTATCCCTCTATTTTTTACCCCTTCATTTCCCCCTCTATTTTCCCCTCTATTTTATCCTTGTATTTCCCCCCCTCTATTTTCCCCTCCATTTTTTATCCCTCTATTTTTCCCCTTCTATTTTCCCCCTCTATTTTATCCCTCCATTTTTATCCTTCTATTTTTTTCCCTCTATTTTATCCCTCTATTTTCCCCCTCTGTTTCCCCCCCTCTATTTTCCCCTCTAGCTTTTTCCCATCTATTTTATCCCTCTAATTTTTTCCCCTCTATTTTTTCCCCCTCTATTTTCCCCCTCTATTTTCCCCCTGCATTTTTTCCCCTCTACTTTTTCTCTCCATTTTTCTCCTCCAATTTTTTTCCCCTCCATTTTCCCCCCTCTATTTTCCCCCCTATTTTTCCCCTCTATTTTTTCCCCTCTATTTTCCCCCTCTGTTTTATCCCTCCATTTCCCCCCCTCCATTTCCCCCCCTCTATTTTCCTCCTCTATTTCCCCCCTCTATTTTTGCCCCTCTATTTTCCCCCTCCATTTTTCCCCTCCATTTTTTCCCCCTCCAATTTTTCCCCCTCTGTTTTTCCCCCTCTATTTTCCCCCTCCATTTTTCCCCTCCATTTTTCCCCTCTATTTTATCCCTCTAATTTTCCCCCTCCAATTTTTCCCCATCTATTTCCCCCCCTCCATTTTCCCCCTCTATTTTACCCCTCCACTTTCCCCCTCTATTTTATCCCTACATTTTTCCCCTCCATTTTTCCCCTCCATTTTTTCCCCCTCCAATTTTTCCCCCTCTGTTTTTCCCCCTCTATTTTCCCCCTCCATTTTTCCCCCTCTATTTTATCTCTCTAATTTTTCCCCCTCCAGTTTTCCCCCCTCTATTTTATCCCTCTATTTTTTCCCCCTCCAATTTTTCCCCATCTATTTCCCCCCTCCATTTTCCCCCTCTATTTTACCCCTCTATTTTCCCCCTCCATTTCCCCCCTCTATTTCCCCCCTCTATTTTTCCCCCCTATTTTCCCCATCTATTTTATCCCTCTAATTTTCCCCCTCCATTTTCCCCCTCTATCTTTTTCCCATCTATTTTATCCCTCCATTTTTCACCTCTAATTTTTCCCATCTATTTTCCTCCTCCATTTTTCCCCCTCTATTTTCCCCCTCCATTTTTTCCCCTCCATTTTTCCCTCTAATTTTTTCCCATCTATTTTCCCCCTCTATTTTTCCCTCAATTTTCCCCCTCCATTTTCCCCCTCTATTTTTCCCCCTCTATTTTCCCCCTCCATTTTCCCCCCTCCATTTTTCCCTCTAATTTTTTCCCATCTATTTCCCCCCTCCATTTTCCCCCTCCATTTTCCCCCTCTAATTTTTTCCCATCTATTATCCCCCTCTATTTTCCCCCTCCATTTTCCCCCTCTATTTTCCCCCTCCATTTTTCCCCCTCCATTTTTCCCTCTAATTTTTTCCCATCTATTTCCCCCCTCCATTTTCCCCCTCTATTTTCCCCCTCTAATTTTTTCCCATCTATTATCCCCCTCTATTTTCCCCCTCTATTTTATCCCTCCATTTTTACCCCTCCAATTTTCCCCCCTCTATTTTCCCCTCCATTTTTCCCCCTCCATTTTTCCCCCCTCCATTTCCCCCCTCCATCCCTCCCCGTTCCCCCTGAACCCCTCTCCCATCCCTCTCCCCAAACCTCTCCGATTTCCACCCGGCCCCTCTCTGCTTTCCCAGCCATAGTTCAAATTACAGAGCCCAGCACAGCTTTACAAGAAAATCCCCCAGAATTGGGCGAAGGGAATAAAACTGCCATTCTCTACCTGTTTGTGCAGCTCCTGCCCGACGCGGGCAGAGCCCTGGGCTGTTTATTTGGAGAAGGAAAGTTGTGGAAATCTCCTCGGAGGGTGTAATGTGGCCAGCACGTGTTGTTGGGGAGCTACCTGAAGTCTGGGGCCCTAATGGCTTGCAGATGTCCCCGGGTCACCCGTTTCCTCTGCCCGCTCCTCAAATTCGAGCGAGAAATTCGAATTATTAATAATAATAAAAAAAAAAATGGAATAAAAGAAATAAAAGGAATAAAAGACAAGGGGGTGTTTGGGCAGGGAAAGGAGGGGTTTTGGACTTCTGGAACTTGTAAAATTGTTTGTTTGGGTTGTTTCCAGCCGCTGGCCCCGCAGCGGGTTGGAAATTGGAGCTGCCAGCTCCAGCGAGGGGTGGCGTGGGGGGGTTGAGGATGATTTATTTGAAAAATAGAGAAATCTGCGCCGGGATCCCTCGGAGTTTGCTCAGGGTGGGGAGTTTATTTACACGGCGATTATTTATGTAGAAAAAAAGCCCGCAGTTTGCGCCGCCGAGCAATAAACAGGGATTTGTTGGAGGTGGAGGGACGCGGATTTAAAGCCAGGCTCACGTAGGCCGGCCTAGAGCTGGGCCTGGCTGCCCCTGCCCCGTGCCAAGCGCAGGGGGCAGTGCCCAGGCTCTCTGCAAATCCTTTATTTCACACAGGAAGGGAATCCTAGAAAATTAATCCTTTATTTTCCTTCAATTTTGAACCGTGGCTCAGAGTTTAGATCATTTTTGGTGGTTTGGGTTTGATTTCTGCGGCAGTGGGAAGGGGCTGAGTCCCCTCCTGTCCCCGATGCCACCCCAGGGGTGCTGAACCTGCCCCGCTCTGGGCTTGCTCTGCTCCAATTTGGGGATATTTTTTCATTTTTTGGGATTATTTTTGGCGGGGATTTTATTTGTTTATTTTTTGGGATTATTTCAGAGATTTTTTGGGATCCAAGCGCGGGGGGCAGTGCCCAGGCTCTCTGCAAATCCTTTATTTCACACAGGAAGGGAATCCTAGAAAATTAATCCTTTATTTTCCTTCAATTTTGAACCGTGGCTCAGAGTTTAGCTAATTTTTGGTGGTTTGGGTTTGATTTCTGTGGCAGTGGGAAGGGGCTGAGTCCCCTCCTGTCCCCGATGCCACCCCGGGGGTGCTGAACCTGCCCCGCTCTGGGCTTGCTCTGCTCCAGTTTGGGGATATTTTTTCATTTTTTGGGATTATTTTTGGCGGGGATTTTATTTGTTTATTTTTTGGGATTATTTCAGAGCTTATTTTGGGGGGATTTTTAGGATTTTTGGGTATTTTTTTTGATTTCTGCCTCTGCTGCTGGGCGTGGCCGTGTCCCTCTGTGGCTCAGGGACGTGACCCTGGCAGCGGTGCCGAGCCTTTCCCAGCTGTGCCAGCCGTGGGATTTCATTTCCCTGCTCCCCACGGGTGCTGGGGGAGCTCTGTCCCAGCACCCCCAAATCCCTTTTCCATGGGAAATCCTCTCCAGGGGATTTGGAGGTGCCTGTGCTGGCACTGAGGGTCGGGGCTGCATCTCTGAGGTCTTCATGGTGCTTCCCATTTTCTTCTCCCATTTTCCATAACCCTAACCCATTTCCCTGATCATTCAAGGACTTTTTCCCAAAGGGGTCGGGCTGAGGAGCCTGGATCTCGTTCAGGAGGGGCTGAAATGGAATTTTTGCTGATTTTCTGGAGCCTCCAAGGGGCAGGAAGAGCCACCGGGGCAGCCGAGAGGTGCTGCTTTAATTCCTCTCGAAATTAAAATTCACCAACAGAACTGCTCTGGGATTAATTTATTTATTTACTTCCAATTCGACGATGGGACCTGGCAGAGGAGCATCATTTATTCCATTTTCCTTTGCTGAAGTGGCAAAAAAAAAAAAAGCAGGGACGGCTTATGGCGAGAAGAAAAACACTCATTAAAAATTGAAATGAAGGGGGAAGAAGAGAAAAATCCAGAAATAAAGAAGGCAGGGAGCGCTGGATTTTCTGTGTCTGTCTCTCCTACCTGTGACAGATTAGAAATACGCTCTGGCCATTTAGCTTGGCGAAAATCAGATTTTTTTTTGGTTTTTTTTGGTGAAAAAAAGCTCATCCTGCTGCTAAGTGGGCAAAGTTTATTCTGAGCATAACACCCTCCAGCTCTTGGTTTTTTTTTATTTTTTTCTTTTTTTTTCCCTGAGAAATGTTTGCTAGGTCTTAATAACAACACACAAAGTCTCTGGCTGCCTGACTGAATATCAGTGAATTTTCTGGAGGGAAAATCCGATTATAAACAGGGTTTATGTGCACCTTGGCGTGGAGTTTCATGCGCTGTCAGCCTCCAGCCTCTCTTTATCATAATCCTGGCCTCCTACACGACATCCAAACCCATTTGGGACTGGGAGGAACAGGAGGAAAACAGCAAAAAAAAAAAAAAAAAAATCCCGAAATCTCGCAGAGCCCTCGTGGGGGACAAAGCCCATGCCCCGGTTTAATTTTTAACATCCAATTCCTAAAGCTGCGCTCGAGAAATTCGGGTTGCGAGCTCTGCCGGCCGCACTCCGAATTAAACCCGGGTTTAAGGGGGATGCTTGAGCCGAGCTTAAAGGAAAGAAGGGTCGGGAGAACGTACCTGGGTGCGGAGCGCGGCTGGAGGCTTAGTCCCGGCTTTAAGCGCGGTTTTTGCAGCCGCTGCAGAGAGGTTTAATGGGGATTCAGGGGCTAAGGGCAGGAGATGGGTTTGGAAGAGCAGCTTTTAGCCAGGTGCGCGCCAATCCCCCCCGGGCTGAGCTCAGGGAGTTAAAATTCACCCAAATATTGATGGCAGCTCCCCTCCGCTGCCAGCTCTTATCGGAGCGGGGCTTTGGCAGGGCCTGAAAGGAGGTATTGTTACCTGACAGGGGGAAAAGAGGAGAAAAAGGAGGGGAAAAAAAACCCGGCAGAAGTTGAGAAACAAAGGAGGATTTTGGGATCAGCTCCCGGCTCTGGCAGCCCTGGGATGGGACCGTCCCCGGGGCCTGGCACCGGGGAATGTTTGCTCTTCACACAACACTTGGGGCTGGGCTTGAAAATCTCTGAGGCTTCTGGGATCGCCAGAATTCTCGACCTATTTGAGTCCATTTTTTTCTTAAAAATCCAGGATAGAGAGAAAAGGGAAAATGCTCTGCAGGGAATGCTGGAGGCAGAGGATCACCATCGTAATTTACTCCTTTTTATCTTGTTTTTTTTTTTAAATAAATGAGTGATAGGGATAAAAGGCAAAATATCCTGGTGGGAATTTTTTCCTTCGAAACGAGTGCTGTGGAGTTTTGTGTGCCTGAGCTCAATCCAGGCAGGGTTTGGGGATGGCTTTGGGTTTATTTGGGATGATTTGTGTCCTCCTGCTCCAATTCCAGCCGAATTCCACACACAGGATGGGGAAGGGATCCATTTTTCTGGTAATTTGGGGAGATTTGGTCAAACCCTGCTGAGAAAGAGAACAGCCACGTGCACCCGCCCTGTCCCAGACCCCAGAGAATCTGAGGATTTTCCATGGGAAAGCAGGATCCTGTTTCCTGCTGCACATGCAGCTCCTCGTGGGCTTTCATTTCATGATTCCCTTATCTGTCACCTTATCATTTGTCCTCAGTTGGCTCCGAGACCGAACGCAATCGGATATTTTATCCTTTGGCATCAAATGCTCCAGGTTTGGTGTCCAGGCCAAGTCGTTTCCAAGAGGTTCCAGCCTGAACAACAACCCCCAAAAAGGCGACAAATCTGAGCTCTCCCCAGTGACCCGAAACTGCTCAGCAACACCCACATTTTTTCTGTATGACTGGGGCACGAGGGATATATTTGGGGACAGGGAAAAAAAAAAAAAAAAATAGAAATCCCCCAGAGAGAAGCCAATCCAGTCCTACTGGTCTGGCAGCTTTTGGGAGAGGAAAAACCAGGAGGACAGCGGGGTGACCATGGAGTGTCCTTGTGTGGGAAGAGACCTCTCTGCCTGGGAAGGCTCTCCTGGCAAATTCTGGCTCTTTTGGGGCTGTTTTGGGGGGATCTGGTGGGCTGGGCTGAGGAAGCTCTGTCCCACAGCTCCTGCCACCATGGGTCAGGGCTCTCCTGGGGGAGTCTGGGCTTTCCTCCTGGCAATGCTGGGGATGAACCTTGGGGCGTGACCCTGGGGGTGCTGAGTGCCTTCAGCTGCCCCTGGGGGGGGTTGGCACTGCTGGGTGTCCCCAGAAGCCTCCCTGGCAGCAGGAAGAGCCCCGGGAAGGGCTTCGAGGGGTCCTCACTCAGCTGAGACAACGAGGCCCAGCTCCCCAATTCAGCAGCTCCCTTCTGATCCAGCAGCTCCTCTCTCCCACCCAGCTCCTTTCTGATCCAGCAGCTCCTTTCTGATCCAGCAACTCCTTTCTGATCCAGCAGCTCCTTTCTGATCCAGCAACTCCTTTCTAATCCAGCAACTCCTTTCTAATCCAGCAGCTCCTTTCTCCCGCCCAGCAGCTCCTTTCCCTAATCCAGCAGCTCCTTTCTGATCCAGCAGCTCCTTTCCCTAATCCAGCAGCTCCTTTTTGATCCAGTAGCTCCTCTCTCCCACCCAACAGCTCCTTTCTGATCCAGCAACTCCTTTCTGATCCAGCAGCTCTTTTCCTCAATCCAGCAGCTCCTTTCTGATCCAGCAGCTCCTTTCTCCCATCTAGCAGCTCCTTTCCCTAATCCAGCAGCTGCTCTCTGATCCAGCAGCTCCTTTCCCCCACCCAGCAGCTCCTTTTTGATCCAGCAGCTCCTTTCCCTAATCCAGCCGCTCCTTTCTCCCACCCAGCAGCTCCTTTTTGATCCAGCAGCTCCTTTCCCTAATCCAGCCGCTCCTTTCTGATCCAGCAGCTCCTTTCTCCCACCCAGCAGCTCCTTTCTGATCCAGCAGCTCCTTTCTCCCACCCAGCAGCTCCCAGTCAGCCCCTGAAGGGGATTAATTGATTAATTTCCAACACCTTGTGCCTGATCCGAGGCCTTGACTGGGAAAACAGGAAAGGTCACTTTGAGTCACCCCTGGCGCGGTGGCATCCAAAGCAAACAGTGCCCTGTGGGATGCAGGGGGATGGGGACATTCCCACGGGAGCAGAGGCAGCTCCGGGTCCCTCCCCACCCTGCTGCCACCCAGGGAGGGGGGAAACCCTGGGAAGCCCCGTGGGTGTCAAACCAGGAGCGTTTCTGCAGAGGGGTTGAGTGAAGAAGAGGAGGGAGAGCGAGGGTGGCTGGGAAGGAGCAGGAATGTCCTCGTTGGTGCTGCAGGATCCTGGTTTTTAATCCCCTCGGCACAAGGAGGGACAGCCCAGCTCGGGGAGGGGGTTTGCAGTCCCGTGGCTCTGTAGGATACAGGGGGGAATCTCGGCCCGGCAGCAGAATTCCTGGGAGTTTTTGGGGCGCGCGAACAGAGCTTGGCCGAGGGACCGTGCCCTTGCTGTGCCCTGGGGGGCTTTTGAGGGGGAAAAGGGGAAAAGGAATGGGGATAGGGAAGGGCTGGAGAGATGGGATGAGGGATAAGGAAGGGCTGTGGAGGGATTAGGAATGGCTGATGGAGGGATAAGGAATGGCTGATGGAGGGATAAGGAATGGCTGATGGAGGAATGGGATGAGGGATAAAGAATGGCTGTGGAGGGATGGGATGAGGGATAAGGAATGGCTGATGGAAGGATAAGGAATGGCTGATGGAAGGATAAGGAATGGCTGATGGAGGGATGGGATGAGGGATAAGGAATGGCTGATGGAAGGATAAGGAATGGCTGTGGAGGGATGGGATGAGGGATAAGGAATGGCTGATGGAGGGATAAGGAATGGCTGATGGAAGGATGGGATGAGAGATAAGGAAGATTGGTGGAGGGGTAAGGAATGGCTGTGGAGGGATTAGGAAGGGTTGATGGAGGGATGGGATGAGGGATAAGGAATGGTTGTGGAGGGATAAAGAATGGCTGGTGGATGGGTGAGGAATGGTGGATGGGTGAGGAATGGTTATGGATAAGGAATGGTTATGGATAAGGAATGGTAAATCCCTTCTCCTAGCCCAGGCCAGGGTTTCCCCCTTGGGAAAACCTCTCGATTTCAGGGCTTTTTGCTTTTGTTTGCTTTAATTGCCATCTTCGGGAGGGTGAAGTCCATAAAGGATGAGTGTGATCAGCGCTGGGGTTGGGATTCCTGGCAGTGGCTGGTGGGACCTCACTGCTCAGCAGGGTTAGCTCCACACTAGCTGGATTTTTTTTTTTCATACCAGCTGTAAGCACGAACCTTGCCTCACCTGCAGTCGGTTTATAACTTCATATCTAAAAGAGATGAGTAACTCCAGGGATTATGCGTGGCACGTTCTGCTAAAAATTCCGGTGGCACAAGAAGGTGAGTTGCTGACAAAAATGCAGCATTGTTTGCACCAAAAACGGGGGAAAAAAAACCCCCAACATCACCGCTTTCACTTGAGAAAGACCAAATTTCCTGATGAACAGATAACAACTGAACAAAATACAAACAAACATAAACAAAATGGGTTTGTTAAGGGTGTGGAAGGCTGACAGTCTCTTAGCTTCGTGCAGACCCCTGAAAAATATCCCTCTCTGCAATGTTAGTGGGCAAGGTCATTTTCACAGTGATTTTAAGAGAAAAGAGAGTGGCTGGATCTACCCAGGCTTGAAAGTGGAAGGGTGCTCTTGCCTCACACAAACTCTGCCCTTTTCTGTTTGTGCTGTTCTCACGTTTTTCCACGCTGGAGACTCCCAGCATGGATCTCTCCCAGCGGAGAGCAGCCCAGGCTGCAGGAATGTGGCTCCAGGAGTGCCAGAGCCCCTGGCCAGGCTTTCTGGAGGAGCTGGGTGTGACACGAGACTGGCCCAGGGCTGCGGAGCAGCTGCTGCACATCTGGCTCAGGAGGGCTGGGAAAACCTTCTCCCACCCCAGCCGTGTTCTTCCAGAGGTGGCTGAAGGAGGAGAAGCTCTCCCTCCGTTATCAGGGCAGATGGGGAAGAGCTTTTCACATTTTTGAGGTGTTCCCAGGAGCTTTCTCCGGGAAAATCCTCTCTATCCAATCCATCCATGCGCTGTCCCAGCCACCACCTCCACGAGCTTCCCTCTATCCCCCTGCCCATCCTCTGGCACAGAGCTCCAGCTCTCAGGAGCTCCATTTTTCCCCAAACAGGCTTAAAAAAAAAAGTTGAAATATTTCTCCAAATAATTTTGGAATCTCCCACAACAACAGATCCAGGAGAACAACACACAGCTTTAAGAAAAGAAATAAAAATACGAGTGAAAATGCAATATTTTGTGTGTGGCACCTTTCAGATTGGGCACCCAGCACAATTCTTGGCCCACTCTGTTTTGTTTTTTTGGGGGGGTCCTCAACAGAAGGCAAAACCGTCCCGTGGGGAATGAGTTTGCACAGAAGGGTTTGTGTCACTCAAACTCAATTTTTTTTTTTTTTTTAAAAACCCAGAAGCTCTGGCCGAGCAATTGGCATTTTCTGACTGATTTTCCGAAGCTGCAGGAGCACAGCCTCTCCCTTGTTCCCCCAAACGTGGGTGGGAGCAGCTGGAGGTGGGCGAGCGCTTTGCTGGTGGCTCTGGCCAAGCCTTGGCCGGGGCCCAGCTCAGCTCCCAGGGCTCAGGAGAAGCCAAACCAGTGGGAAAACTTCTCCAGCATCGTCTTCTGCCATCCGCAGCCCTTCCCATGGCTGTGTTTGCTCTTTCCCATGCACTGGGCACCAGCGGTGGCTCTGAGCTGTGGTTTGCAGCCAGAGCCAAGCCTGGCCTAGCCCTGGCTCAGCCTCTGAGTAGCTCCAAGCCCCGGCGTCCACCTGGGCTGCTTCTCCTTCTCTAAGTGGGCAGTTGGTCCCACAAGCTCCCAGCAGGAGCTTTCTGCCCGTTTGCATCATAAAACCCTGTTTAAAGTGTGGTTATGGGCAGCACAGGGCCAGAGAGCAGCTGGAAAATCGACATCTCTGGGGGTTTTTTTTTCAAGGATTTTTTAGGATTTCTCCCCTGTTAATGGGAGTTAGGAGGTTCCTCCTTCCCCAGTCCAGTGTGGCACTGGCAGCTGATCCACTCCTCGCTCGGCACGGCCCAAGGAGGGGTTTGGGAAGCCCAGGGACAGGGAGCCAGCGTGGCTTTGGGTCCCTCAGGCTGCCCCCAGCTCGGTGGCCGTGCCCAGCAGGGAATCCTCAGGGTGTGCACTCCCTTTTCCCCAAAGGAACACGGGCTCCCAGCCCCGTGGTAGGTGCCCCAAACCTCCCTGAGCTGGCAGCAGAGCCTGCCCATGGTATTTCCAGGGCAAAGCAGCTTTTCCCCAAGAAGATCCCAGCAGAGGCAGCGCCCATCCCGCGGGAGGGACGGCTCGGGGCCGGAGGGCTCTGCTGTGGGAGCCTCTCCAGCAGCCCCATCAATGGGGGGGATTGTCCTGCGGGGTTTTGCTCCAGCTGGGAGCTCAGCAGCTCCTTTCATTTGGGTCAGGACACACAAATATTCCCTGGCCGAGGGCTGGCCGGAGCCCAAAATGCACAGGCGAGGTGGGGAGGATGCACAGCCACCCCTGCCTGGCGGGGTGCAGTTCCTAGAATCTGTGGGGTGGCACAGGGACAGGGCTGGCGGTGCTGCTGGGGCTGGAGGGGGCCCTGAGAAACTTCTCAGGCGAGCTCTACGAAAATCTCAGGGCAAATGTTGGAGGTAAACTGAGAAATCAGGGCTCAGCTCCCTCCCATCTGGAGGGGGGATGTGAAAGGCTGGAATCACCCTCAACTTTGGCCTTCCCAGCTTCTCCCAGACCTCCTGGAGCACGGGGGACCCAAAAACTGCCCCAAAAGGGCTGATCCCGGCTGCTGGGGGCTCTGCTCTGCCCTCCCCAGGGGGACATCTCCAGGTCTGGGAGCTGGGAAAGCCCTGAGACAGTCCCTGAGATCCTTCCCTGGCTTTCCCCCCATCAATTTGTGTTTTCTCTTACACCTCGATGGAGGCGGGGGTTTGGTGAGGGAGTTTGGGATCTGCTCGGGAACAGGGAGCTCCAACCCAGCTGGGAAACGAGTTTGGGTTTTTGGGGATGATCAGAGCAGAAGCAGAGAGCTGGAGACCCCAAATCTGGGGGAAACCTCGTGCGTGAGCCAAGGCGGGATTTATTTTTGCGCTGGAATTTGGAAGCGAGGGACATCCCAAATGCCTTGTTTTCAGTTTGCTGTCCAGGCTGGTGCCTCACCCTTATTTCCTGACCCTTTAGGGGCTGGCAAATTGTCCCCAGTGCCACCTCATGAGGCCACAGGGCCACCTTTGGCGCTGCCGGCGAGCCCTTGACATCCCTTGCCCCCGATCCAATAAAAAGGGACCCCGGGAAGCGTGGGAACAGCCCCCTGACCCTGCTGTTTGGTTTGGGGGGTGAAAGTCCGTGTGAAGAACGAGAGGAATCCCGCTGGAATCCTGCTCTGGGAGCAGCTGGGATTGGGATGCTCCCAGGGCAGGGGCAGCCAGTCCATGGCACCAGGGGACAGGGAATTCCGAGGCTGGACCTGCTGTGAGCCACTGGATTTTTGGGCATTCCTTCAGACACCTGGGGACAGCAGAGCTCCCCCCCTCTGCCCTTTTCCTCGTTCTGCCGCTGAGGAACATTCAGAATTCCCTGTCCAAGCCTTTTCCCCCTCCTCCTGTAGCTCTGCTGCCCAGGAACTCTCCGAAGGCTCCCTCCTATCAATTTTCCCCGCCATATGTTCTCATTAAAACATTTATTGTGCGCTTTATCTGCGGATTATTTGCCATCAATTAATAAAACGTGGGGCGAGCTTCAAATGAGCAGTCTCTCCCTCCCCACTTCCCCTTAACGAGGGAAAGGACAGAGAAATAAGGGAGGAAGAAAAAAAAAATTACCATGACAGCTGGTGTTTTCTAACCTTTCTTTTGCTCAATCTGGGAAAAAAAAGGCATTTTTCTTGGAATATTGGTGTGGGTTTTTTCCTGATGAGTTACAGCACTTGGAGGGCTAATCCTGGGCTTAGCTGAGCTCAGCCTGAAATGTGCTGGGGTGTTGAGGGGAGGGGGGTGGTGATGGCACAGGGACACTGCTGGAGCAGGGATGAGCAGGGAGAGCTGCAAGATCCACTCCTGGAAGGAAAATGTGCCGTGGCTCGCGGGGTTGGCGGCCAAAAGGCCCCGTCGTCCTTGGCAGGAGCTGTCAGGGCTTGTGGAGCCTTCAAAAAAAGTGGCTTTGGGGTTTTTTAAAGAGTTCCTGCAGGGAGAGACCTCCCTGCTGTGGCCCTTCCCATGGGGAACATCATCCCTGGTTTAGGGCAGCGGGATGAGGCCTCTCCTTTCCCACCTGGGGAGATCAGGAGCATCCCGTGGTTTTGCCCCGGTGTTCTTTGGAATTTTGGGCTCTCCAGGGTGGCTGCTGGGGAGCCGGGGAGGGAGGAAAGGCAAACAGAACGTTCCCTGTGGGTGCTGCAGGCCGGGACGCCGTGTACCACCAGGGATAAACAAATCCAGGGCTAATTCACACCCAGGGGTTTCTTGGATAAACAAATGTCTGGGGAGAGACCTGCCTGTGGGGAATCTGCTGGGAAAGCCCTGCTGGGCTGGGAATTGGGGACTTAAACACTCCAGAGCAGCCTGGGCTTTGATTTCTCCCCCAGGGTTGGATGTTTGCCCGGCCTGGTCGCAGAGCTGGCCCAGCAGCACGTGTTGACACTGGGCTTAAGCTCTGGGCAAAGTTTAAACTGGGCTTAGCGTGGCTCTGACACCTCGCCGAGGCTTCCCTGCCTCAATGCCACCACTCCCCGGGACTTCTGCTGCCTCCCTGTCCCAGGCGCTCCAAGAAACTCAAAGGAAAAAAAAGCCAAATAAACTCAAGGAAAAGCTCATTCGAATTTTGAAACGACCCCACTGCCCTCGAATTCCGTGGCCAATTCTCTGCTGGAACGTAAATGTGGGAGGAGAGATTCGGGGTCAGCCAGGCCCTCCCAGAACTGGGCTCTGCCCACGTGGCTCCAGTTTGCCCCAGGAGCTCCGGAACAGCCTCAGGAAGCAGGAAAAAATAATTTTAGGGCCTGGCGTGCATTGAGACTCATCTGGATGGGGTCAAAGTGGTCACTCCAACTTGGGACCACCGTATTTTTTCTCCCCAGTTCATCCTTTTTTTGATTTTAATGGGAATTGCTCAAACTGACCCTGCCAGGGTTGTTCCCAGCTGGGAAAGGGTGGAGGTTCCTGCTCTGGGAGCAGCTTTGGGGGCCAAGGGCTGCCCCCAGCTTGTCCTGCACCCTCCCACGCAGGAAAAGGGGTACGGGACAATATCATCCCACTTATCCCTGCTGCCCACCCCGTGCCAAGCTCAAGGCCCAACAGAGGGGGGTTAACCCCGACCAGAAATGGGTTTAACCATGCCAGAAATAGGGTTTAACCCACATCAGGAGTGGGGTTTAACCCACACCAGGAGTGGAGTTTAACCCACACCAGAAATGGGGTTTGACTACACCAGAATTGGGGTTTAACCCACACCAGAAATGGGGTTTAACGACACCAGAATTGGGGTTTAACCCACATCAGAAATGGGGTTTAACCCACACCAGGAATGGAGTTTAACCCACACCAGAAATGGGGTTTAACTACACAAGAAATGGGGTTTAACCAGACCAGGAGTGGGGTTTAACCATGCCAGAAATGGGGTTTAACCCACACCAGGAGTGGGGTTTAACTCACCTGAAATGGGGTTTAATCCACACCACAATTGGGGTTTAACTACACCACAACTGGGGTTTAACCCACACCACAAGTGGGGTTTAACCCAGCCACCCCCAGCCTTGCCTTTGAATAAATCTCGTGCTAAATTGCACTGAACTAATTTAATTTTCTGCCTTGATTTTTATGAGCAACAATTAAGAAAAAAAAAAACAAACAAAGAAACAACCCCAAAACCCAAACAGAAGGTAATTACAACCCCTGAAGGCCTAAGCTGGGATGTGGCAGCTTTTATCTGGGATCTGATACGGGCCTTATTCATTGTATTAAAAGTTTGCCAGGAGAGGCTTCACTGAAAACGACCCTGTGTTATCTCAGGGAGCAATATCCTGCTTTTATCAGGCGGAATAAATAAATAACACCGGCTTCAGGCTCGGCTTTAACGAGGTGGCACCGAGGGCAGGGTGAGAAACGGCGTTACCCGCGGGGAAAAGGTGATTAAAGGGGAGCTGAACCTGGAACAGAAAGCGCCCCCAGATTTCTTGCACAGCCACAGAGCTGTATTCCTATCAATTATCTAATGGAACAGGAATGGGATGGAATTTGGCTCTTTCTGGGTTTGAAAACTCTTTGCAAACGTCTCGGTGATTTGTCCGGAAAATTCCGCCCAGGTGACGCCCCCGACATTGTTTTCTCACCTTGACCCTTGAGCCGTCCTGCCCAAAAAATCACCTTTATCCTGCCCAAAAATCACCTTTGGGAGCCTTTTCCATAGGATCTCCCTGGTGCTGTTCCCACCTGGAGCCCCCAGCGTGCTGCTGTACAAATCCAGACTGGGAGTGATGGCGGAGCATGGGTGGGAATCCCCAAAACTGGGGTTTCAGACTGACATTGGGGAGGATCCAGCAAGGATCAGGTCATCCAGGGGATGCCTGGAGCTCTGCTCTAGGCTGGAGATCCCCATGGGAAGTGGGAATTTTTGTTCACGTTCATCTGGGCAATCTGAACGGGAATGGGAAATTCCATGAGAAGAGACATTGATGGATCAGATTTTGGGCTTAAATATTTATTTCTAAAATTGTATAACTAAAAAACCTGGATTTTTTTTAAATTTTTATTTTTAGTTTTAATATTCATTTTCTCAATGTTATTCCATGAAAGACAGAAACATTTTTCAGGGCAGTGTAACCAAAACCTCCAGATTTCTGCCCCAAACCAGTTTGGAGCAGCCATCCCAACAATGCAGCCATCCCAGGGCTTGGGTTTTCCCCCTTCTTAGCAAACAGCAGGCCAGAAAAAGAGAGAAAAAAAATTAAAATCGTGAATTTAAAAAAAAATAAATTCAAAAGTAGGAGTTTCTGCCATCCATGGTGGATTTTTCCTTTGGAAACTGGCCACCCCAACACACACAGGGCTCTCTGTGAGCCTCCCTGGCCCTCCAGGAGGGAGCAGAGCAGGAAAAGTCCCCGTGCTTGGATGGGACGGGCTGGGGGAGGGCTGGGGCAGCCTCTGGAAGCTCAGTTCCTCTCTCTGCTGCATTTCCAGCGGGTTCTGCTCAGCGGGGCCAGCTCTTCATTAGAGCAGCACCCCCTGCTCGGCCTTCTAAGGTTTCACGAGGGAAGTTGTCTTGCCCCATTTCCTGAGCTCCGTCCTCCAGCCGAGAGCGGGGATTCCGAGGGGAGGAAAGGACATGTAATTTAATCATCTTTATTGGATTCTGGGCCAGGGAGGGGGCACAGCACCAGCAGCCCTGTCCTCTCCTCCCCTCTTGGTTTTCTCTTCTCTCCCACTGGCCACAGAGGAGATTTCACAGCAGAGGCAGCAAAAAAAGCGATGGTCCTAAAAGATCTTGGAGTGATGGGATTTTTCTCCTGATTTATGGGTTTTACAGAGCTGGAGCTGTTGTTTGGGTCTCAGGCAGATCCATGTCTCTCCATGGGTTTGTTAATGACTAATTTGTGATTAAAAACTGTGGGTTTTAATGCATTTGGTTACAGGAAAGAGATTCCCATCCTTCCAAAGGGTGTTTGGGAGTGGGGTGAGAGGCTGCTGGGGCTGGATCAGGGCAAGTGGGGAAGGAAAATGTGGAATTTTGCAGGAAAAAGGGATCCCATCCTTCCAAAGGGTGTTTGGGAGTGGGGTGAGAGGCTGGAATCCAGCTGGGGCTGGATCAGAGAAAGTGGGGAAGGAAAATGTGGAATTTTGCAGGAAAAAGGGATTCTATCTTTCCAAAGGGTGTTTGGGAGTGGGGTGAGAGGCTGGGGCTGGATCAGGGTAAATGGGGAAGGAAAATGTGGAATTTTGCAGGAAAAAGGGATCCCATCCTTCCAAAGGGTGTTTGGGACTGGAGTGAGAGGCTGCTGGGGCTGGATAGGGTAAGTGGGGAAGGAAAAAAGTAGGATTTTCCCAATTGCTGGCGTTTTTTGGGAATCCAAGGAAGGCAGGCAGCCTCCACCAGGAGTGTCCTGGGCATGGCTCTGCCCAGCTCCCACTTCCAGAGGGCAGGGGAGAGCCTCCCCCAGCCCCTCTGTGCCACGGTGAAAAGTTAGAAGAGCAAAAACTGGGGAATTTTTTGCGAACCAGAGATGATGAGGGAGGAGAAGAATCCAAAAATGCTCCGTTCCGTGGTAGTGGCTCAAAAGTTTGATTGTTTTTCTTATCCCTACTGGGCAAAACTGATGGGAATGCACTGAGGGGCACCAGAACCCTTCGTTTTCATGGATGAGGACCCCTGCCCTGCCAGGCCCTGCTCGTGCCAACTCTGCCCACGCATATTCCCAGGTTTTTTGTTAATTTAAATCGCTGCTGACCCGGTGATGCCAACAAAGCCGGGCTTTTCCAGCCTTGCCTTTCTCATCCTGCACACTCAGCTGTGACCTCACAGCTTCAGAGATATTAAACCAGGCTCGGTGGGGAGCAGGGGGGGCCCATCCCCCTTTAATTCAGATGAAATCAAACCCGGGATTTTTTTAATAAATCCACTTTATGGCTGGAACGACGGCGGGAGCAGGGAATATTTGGGGCCTGGAGAGCCTGCTTTGCTGCCTCTCCCCGTGGGTTGGAGTTATTATTTTGCTGGCTATGAAAAGCTCCCGTGGAGGGTGGGAGGGGTTTATAAGTCACTAATGGGTTTCTCACCTCAAAGCGGTTCCAGTTTTTCTCTCCGGGATGGGATGGTTTCCATTATGTCGTTAACGGGCAGGAGCTGCTCCCGAGGGAGAGCTGAGAGGGGCCAGGAGCTCTGGGGACAATCAGGGGACACTGCCCCAGCCCAGGTGGTGCTGGGGACCAAAACTCCTCCAGCCTGGTCTAGGTGTGGAAATAACTTTCTAAAATCCCCATTTCTTGTTCCCTGAGGGAATTTTGCGCTCCGTGGCTGCAGCTGGAGTGGGTTGGGATGGCATGGTGGGTTCTGGGGGTGGCACATCCCAGTCCGGGGTTCAGCAGCTGGTTTTGGGGGTTTGCTGCATCTCCCCACGTGCAGGTGCAGAACCAGCCCCCCTCATTCAGGCTGCTGCTGAAAAGGAGGGAAAATGGGCTGGAAAATGAGCTGGAAAACTCCCTTTTTGGGGCCAGGGACGTGAGGCAGCAAACCACGGCAGGGTCACCTCGGGGAGGGGAGGGAGGGGCTGGAGGGGGGCCCTGGGAGGGGCACTCGGCACATTCGGGGGGCTCTGGGGAGGAGACCTTGTGGAAATGCTGAGGGGGGCGTGCTTATCCCAGGACACGGCCAGGCTTATCCCAGGATATATCCAGGCTTATCCCAGGACATACCCAGCCTTATCCCAGCACATATCCAGGCTTATCCCAGGACATACCCAGGCTTATCTGAGGACACAGCCAGGCTTATCCCAGGATATATCCAGGCTTATCCCAGGACATACCCAGCCTTATCCCAGCACATATCCAGGCTTATCCCAGGACACAGCTAGGCTTATCCCAGGATATATCCAGGTTTATCCCAGGACATAGCCAGGTTTATCCCAGGACACACCCAGCCTTATCCCAGGATATATCCAAGCTTATCCCAGGACATACCCAGGTTTATCCCAGGACATATCCAGTCTTATCCCAGGATATATCCAGGCTTATCCCAGGACATACCCAGGTTTATCCCAGGACATATCCAGTCTTATCCCAGGATATATCCAGGCTTATCCCAGGACATACCCAGGTTTATCCCAGGACATATCCAGCCTTATCCCAGCACATATCCAGGCTCCTTCCCATCCTTTCCCACTGCCATGGGGAGCAGGGATGCTTTTGTACAAGCTTGAAAACCCCATGATGCCGAAAACCCCACAAAGCTTGAAAACCCCACAATGCTGAAAATCCCAAAATTCTTGAATACCCCACAAAGCTTGAAAACCCCGCAGAGCTTGAAAACCCCACAATGCCGAAAACCCCACAATGCTGAAAACCCCACAAAGCTGAAAACCCCACAATGCCGAAAACCCCACAATGCTGAAAACCCCACAAAGCTGAAAACCCCACAATGCCGAAAACCCCACAACTCTTGAATACCCCACAATGTTGAAAACCCCACAAAGCTTGAAAACCCCACAATGCTGAAAACCCCACAATGCTGAAAACCCCACAACGCTGAAAAACCCCACAAAGCACCTTCCAGGCTGTGAAAGCAGCTGCAGGTGCCAGGGAAACCGTCCCGGAATGACCCCAAACCCCACAGCTGCTGGCAAAACCCGCTGTGTTTTTGGGGGGAAGCTGCAGCAGCCTGGAGTTTGGTTGCTGAGGGAGGGAGGGAGGAATGAAAAATGAAACCCAGAGATCCTTTTCCCCCCTTCGTCTCTGGATCCTGATCGTTACTTTCAGGCCCTCGCCCGGGCTGTGTTATCTCCAGAAGCACCCCCAGAGCTGTGATGACAAAAATGACAAAAAATGACAAAAATGACCCCGCAGAGGAACTCTGCTGGGAGGGAGGCAGCCCCGAGCCCTCCTGCTCCTGCCCGAGCCCATCCGAGCTGCAGGGGGAGGAAAGGAAGAGGAGGGAGGGATGAAGGTCGCCTTCCTCACCTTCCTCGCCTCCCGCCGCCCCGCCAAGGGCCCGGCTGGAGTTTTTGGAGTCATTATCACCCCAGGCTGCCAAAGGTTAGGGAGGAAAGAGCTTTTCGGCAGCCTTTGCCCTCTAATTGATGGCGAGGAGCGGAAGGAAGGATGGAGGGAGAAAAAAAAAGAAGGAAGAAAAAATGAAAAAGAAAAAAAAAATGAAAAAGAAAAGGGCCCTGCACCGTTTGCAGCCGCCAGGATGTGCGGGGCCAGGACGGAGCAGGATGGGTTGGAGCAGAGCAGGAGGGAAATCAGATCCAGCAGGAGCAGGGGCTCCTTCCAGCCTCATGGAAAAGGTTTGCCAGCATCATTAGGAAGGATGGAAAGCGCTGAAGGCTGTGCCAGGGCACGGGAGGGCTGGATGTGCAGGCTCATGGAGCGTGGCAGGCTCCTGCAGGATGCTCCAGCCCCTCTGAGCCACACCAGGAGGGTCAAAGCTGTCCCCTCATGGGGCAGTTGCTGCTTCCAGCCCCTCCGAGCCACACCAGGAGGGTCAAAGCTGTTCCCTCATGGGGCAATTGCTGCTTCCAGCCCCTCTGAGCCACGCCAGGAGGTCCAGGAGGGTCAGTGCTCTCCCCTCACGGGGCAACTGCTGCTTCCAGCCCCACAAGCCACACCAGGAGGGTCAAAGCTGTCCCCTCAGAGGGCAATTGCTGCTTCCAGCCCCTCCGATCCACACCAGGAGGTCCAGGAGGGTCAGTGCTCTCCCCTCACGGGGCAATTGCTGCTTCCAGCCCCTCTGAGCCACACCAGGAGGGTCAAAGCTGCCCCCTCAGGGGACAATTGCTGCTTCCAGCCCCCTGAGCCACACCAGGAGGTCCAGGAGGGTCAGCGTTGTCCCCCAGGAGCAGATGGGGTACACCCCTTGTCACGCCTGGACGGGGGTAACCCTGGTGAACCCCAAGGGGAAGGGGAGTGTTCAAGCAGGAGCGGGTGGGAACGGTGTCCCCGGGGTTCGGGGCTTGGCCAGAGCCAGGAGGAAGCTCTGGAATCCCAGATTGCCTCGAGCCCAGCCAGGATTCACGGCAGGCTCAGCACAGCGTGGGGCCCAAGCCAGCCCTGGCCTTTCGTGACCCCCATGTGGAACAGGAGCAGCTTGGGACAGATTTTCCAGCGGTTCTCCTTCCCTTCAGTCCCTCAGCCTGGTGTTTCCGTGACACCAGGCCGTGATTCCCAGGGAAAGCTCAGCCACAGGGGCTGCAGAGATTTCCCAGCCCTGTGCCACAGGGGAAGGAAGTCCCTGCTGTGGCCGTGACCTCCTGGCCCAGGTGAGGAGGTGCCCAGAAATGAGAGGCAGCTGCAGAATTCGCCTCCTCCCAGGAGCGGCTGGGGCCAGAGCAGCTCGAGGGGACCCCGAGCAGGAATGAACCCACGCGGGTGGCACTGCAGGACGGGCTGAGCGGCTCCTGGGCAGCCCCGTGTCAGGATTTACAGCAGACGGGGGAATTTCGGGTTTCCCAATCACGGCTTTGCAAAGCAAACAGACAATTCCTGCCATCCCCTAACCTCGCCTTGACCTCTCCCTCTGGCTTCCAGATCCAGGAGAAAACACAGTGGGAAGAGCTGAGCTGCTCTGCTGGGGAGTGACTTCTTCATCAGCTTTGATGAGCGGAGCAACGCCCATCCTGGTGCAACCTCATGGAATTATCATCCCAGTTACCTTGGTAAGAAAGGAAATAAAACCCCGAAATGATGTTTGGGGCTGATGGGATTCACCTGAATCACCTGGCCAGACCCAGGAACACTCCCTGAGCGACCAGGAGCAGCCTGAGACTGGAGCCCAGTTGCCTCCATGCCTCTCTCTAACCACCAGACGACCCGCCCTGTGTGAGCAAACGGAATAAAATCTGAAAGAAAACAAAAATCTGACTTGAAAAATGTGCTCTGCGCAGAACCAGAATGTTCAGCGCCGAGAAAAAGGATGCAGTCCAGCGTTTTACTTCCAGGCAAACATTTCAAAATGGACTTATAATGTAGCCTTTCATTTCGGCTTTATATGAAGGTTTTACTTGAACTTGTAATGAAGATGGAAAAATCCGAGGTTGCCATGGCTCCTGGCACTCTGCCTAATGCACTCCAATCTTTTTCCCCTAATAAAGGAGATTTCTGAAACCCCCCTAGAAAAAGGGAAGAGTTAAAGACCCCATAAATGGCTGTAGGACCAAGAACGATTTCATGTAGAGCAAGTTGACTGTCATGGACTCATAATTATGTTCATTTTTTCTCTTCACTGATGAGGCCCAGAGTCCTTCTCCGGGTGGTTCTCCTGGTAATCAGCCGGAAAATTCGCGGGATAAGAAAAAGGGAAGAGTTAAAGACCCCATAAATGGCTGTAGGACCAAGATTGATTTCATGTAGAGCAAGTTGATCGTCATGGACACAAAATTATGTTCATTTTTTTCTCCTCACTGATGAGGCCCTGAGTCATGCTCCAGGTGGTTTTCCTGGTAATCAGACGGAAAATTCCTGGGATAAGAAAAAGGGAAGTGTTAAAGACCCTAAAAATGGCTGTAGGACCAAGAACATGATTTCATGTAAGTTGACCATCAAGGACACATAATTATGTTCATTTTTTCTCCTCACTGATGAGGCCCAGAGTCCTTCTCCGGGTGGTTCTCCTGGTAATAAGCAGGAAAATTCCTGGGATAAGAAAAAGCGAAGAGTTAAAGACCCCATGAATGGCTGTAGGACCAAGAACATGATTCCCTGTAGAGCAAGTTGACTGTCATGGACTCATAATTATGTTCATTTTTTCTCCTCACTGATGAGGCCCTGAGTCATGCTCCGGGTGGTTCTCCTGGTAATAAGCAGGAAAATTCCCGGGATAAGAAAAAGGGAAGAGTTAAAAACCCTAAAAATGACCATAGGACCAAGAACATCATTTCATGTAGACCATCATGGACACAAAATTATGTTAATTTTTTCTCTTCACTGATGAGGCCCAGAGTCCTTCACCGGGTGGTTCTCCTGGTAATCAGTAGGAAAATTCCCAGGACAAGAAAAAGGGAAGTGTTAAAGACCCCAAAAATGGCTGTAGGACCAAGAACATGATTTCATGTAAGTTGACCATCAAGGACACAAAATTATGTTCATTTTTTCTCCTCACTGATGAGGCCCAGAGTCCTTCACCGGGTGGTTCTCCTGGTAATCAGCAGGAAAATTCCCAGGACAAGAAAAAGGGAAGAGTTAAAGACACCATAAATGCCTGTAGGACCAAGAACATGATTTCATGTAGACCATCATGGACACAAAATTATGTTCATTTTTTCTTCTCACTGATGAGGCCCTGAGTCATGCTCTGGGTGGTTCTCCTCGTAATAAGCAGGAAATTTCCCAGGATAAGAAAATCGAGTGGTGGGGAGCAAATTCCCTCAGGCTCTTTTTGGGATGTTCTCCTGCTGTTTGGAAATGCACCTACCTTGCCATGGAGGTGGAACCTTGGATATTTGGGAATCTCCTGAGCCTTCAGCTCCACCCCAGCTGGGACGGGCCCTCCTGGGTGGGATTCCAGCTGTGCCAGAGGCTGCTCAGCTGCCTCTCCAGCAAAATTTGGGATAGCTCAGGGTGCTGGTGCTGAGCAGAGGTTGGGCCTGTGAGATGAAGAAGGTTTGATCTAAATCCTGGGCTGGAGATGGGTTTGGGCAGGGATTTTGGGCTGGGATGGAGATGGGCTGCTCTGAGCTGGGATGGACACCTTGGAATGAGGTGATCCTTGGGGTCTCTTCCGCCCAAAGCAGGCCATGATGATTTGATGATGGTGATGATGATGATGATGATGACAATTTGATGATGATGATGATGGTGATTTGATGATGATGGTGATTTGATAATGATGATGATGATTTCATGATGATGGCAATTTGATGATGATGATGGTGATTTGATGATGATGATGATGATGATGATGATGATGACAATTTGATGATGATGGTGATGGTGATTTGATGATGATGGTGATTTGATAATGATGATGATGATGATGATTTGATGATGATGGCAATTTGATGATGATGGTGATTTAATGATGATGATGATGATGATGATGATGATGATGATGATGATGATGATATCACAGGCAGAAAGCTGCTGGAAGGGGGAGAAGAGGCAGCTTGGAGCCATCTCCTGACCCTTTGTAGCTCCCTGGCCAAGCCAGGATCCAGCAATTCTCCTCCTCAGCTTCATTCTGACATCCTTGCTCTCCATCCATGGCAGCAGAGGGGCTCTGGCCATCCCATTGTCCTCTCCAAGATGGATTTGCTTCCTGGATTCAGGGGCTTTTGTAGCTTTTTCCCTTGCAGTTTCCTTGGAGATTTGGTGGGACGTGATTTGATCCACACAGAATTGAGCTTTGAGGTTGTCTCAGAGGAGCCTGAGCCTGCTGGAATTTTGGGGACGGATGGGCAGTGGGAACACTCAGGAATCACCAGAGATGGTTCAGAAATGGTTGCGATGTTCCTGTAGGTGGGAACAAGCACATGGAGATGTGATAAATCCCCACAGTTATCCTGGTCCTGAGGACAGCAGGGAAGTGCTGATGCTCTTGTTCTCTCCAGGCTTTCAGGGGATGCTCTCAGAGCCAGAGCTCCTTGGCTTTTCCAAGTGGTGGCTGCCTGCCAGCCCCATTTATTCCCAACATGTGGTTCTGATTTGAAAATGTCCAGATCTCAAAATCTTTAATCTTCTCACACCTCGGGATTTTTTGTTTTGGTTTGGTTTTGGGAAAGGCTGAACCATGTGCTGGGGATAATGGTTAAAAAGCAACAGAGACAGTTTAACAGGGAAAAAAAAAGAAAAAAAAAGAAAAGAAGAAAGATAAACTAAAATTATTTATTAAAAAAAACCCAGCTGGTGCTTTTCTGGTCTCAAAGGTGCAGTGTGGAAATTCTGGGATCCTTTTTTTGTCTCAGCTCCGTAATCTCTGATGAAACTCTGGGAATTCAGCGATTAAAAAGATCCTGATAGATCCCTCCAGGTGACAAAAAAAGTAAGTATTTTTAATGTTGAAGAAAGTTGTCTTCCCAGAGGTTCAAATCCAATCCAGTTCTGGTGTACAGTGGAAGGACTGGGTGCCCTCCCTGGGTGGGATCAGCAGGGCAGGAAGGTTTTCCTGGGGTTTGGAAGGTCCCTGGATCCCTCCAGGAGTTTGGGAAGGTCACCCGATCTCCCCTGGAGTTTGGGAAGGTCACCTAATCTGTCCTGGGTTTTGGGAAGACCCCTGGATTTCCCTGGGGTTTGAGGAGGTTCCTGGATCTCCCCTTAGTTTGGGAAGGTCCCTGGATCTCCCCTGGGGTTTGGGAAGGTTCCTGGATCTCTCCTGGGGTTTGGGAAGGCCACTTGATACCTCCTGGGGTTTGGGAAGGTCCCTGGATCTCCCCTGGGGTTTGGGAAGGTCCCTGGATCTCCCCTGGGTTTGGGAAGGTCACCTGATCAGTGTCCTGCTGCTGCCTGGCTGATATGGAGATGCTGAGAGGGGGTAAATCATGGAATCGTGGAAGGGGTTGGGTTGGAAGGGACCTTACAGCTCATCCTGTTCCACAGGGACACCTTCACGTTGCCCCAGGCTGACTTTGGGCACTCCCAGGGATGGGGCAGCCAGAGCTTCTCTGGAAAACTCTGCCAGGACCTCCCCACCCTCCCAGGGAAGAATTTCCTGCTAATTACGAATTGAAACCCGCCTTGTTTTAATTTACAGCCTTAGGGATGTTGCAGCTGTGGTGGTACAACCACGGGGACCCAGCAGCCAGCGTGGAATCCCAGAATCGTGGAACAGTTTGGGTTGGAAAAGACCTTTAAATTCCGAAATTCCTAAATTTCAACCCTCCTGCAATGAGCAGGGACATCTTCAACTCAGCCGGGTCACCCTGTCCAGCAAATTCCAGCAATGAAGCGCCAGCAGGAACGGGGTGGGAGGAAAGAGCTCTGCCCCTGTTCCCACCCAACACTTGGGCTGGGGCTGCTGCCTCTCCCTCTGGTGCCTCAGGTTTGGCTTTTCTGTGTTTCAGGTTCTGTGCTGCTTTAGTGTGCGGGGCTGGGCTCACAGCAGGGGATGCTGAGCTCTCTGCACAGAGCAGGGACACAAAACAATTCCTGCTCCAGCTGGGCACCAAGGGCAAATGATCCAAAGCTCAGCCCAGGAGCACAAACAGCGTGGGCTGAGGAGAGGAAAACAAGCAGGATGGGAGTGCCTGGGCTAAAGCTGGAACTGGACAATGAACTGCAAGGTGCAAATGGAGCAGAACTGATCCAAGGGAGAGACCCCGGGAGCGCTCGTGCATTTTGGGACCATTTGGGTTCATCTTGGGGGCAGCCCTGGCTGGGCTCTGGTGCTGCCCAAGGTGGATCCATGGAGGAGATGCTTTGAACAAATCCCTGCTTTGTTCTGTAGCTCTGCCCAGCCTCTGCTCCAGCTCAGCCTCCTCAAGGCATCACCTCCATCCTATCTCCTTGGGGCACGAGGCCTTTTCCAGGTCTCCCTGTGCTCCAGGAGTTAAGGGGATGGAGTAGTTGGGAAGATAAGAACCAGATGATAAAGGCTGGAGGGGATCACGTTTCCATTGCAGCCTCATTAGAATGCAGCCTCCAGCCCCAGAACACACAAGGGAAGGAAAAAGCACAAAATTCCCATTTTTTTTCCCCCAGGGAAGAAGCCAAGTGAGCACCAAATCCATGAGAATGGGGAATAGCTCAGTTCTGCTGCACAGAGCTGGAACAGACCCGTTAGTCAAGGGGAGCAGGGCTGCTCCAGGTGGCTGCACTGGGAGGTGGCTGTGGAGGCTCTGGGCTCTCTGGCCCTCTCTGGGAACACTTTGGGATTCCCCCTGTTCCGGGTGGGACTGGGAGCACCCTCTGTTCCTCACTGGATTGTCTCAGCTCTGGTTCAGAGCGACAGGACTTGCAGCAGGTCCTGGCAGGAGATTTTAGGGCACTGAAGGAGGGGATGTGGCACAGCTCACCAGGAGCACTGGGGTTTCAACAGGAAGCAGAAGAGCCTTGTGGCTCCCTCCCAGCCCAGGGCATTCCATGATTCCATGAGTTTATTGCTGTTTCCACCCTCAGAGAGACCTGCCAGGCTCTCATCTCCCCAGGGCAGAGGTGAGCACGTCCATAAATTTGTGCTGACCTGGTACCTGAGGATTCTTTTTGCCAAAATGGTTGGAATGCTGCTATTCCTGGGCCTTTAACGCCACCTATCCTTGAGCATTCCCAGGAAAGGAGATCCCTCCTTATCTGGTGACTCAGAGCCTGCAGCTCCCCATGGATCAGCTGGATGCGGATGCCTGCCCAGCCTCCAGTTTCACTTCGATTCGTTTGTTTTCCTTTTCTTTTCAACTTTATTTTTCTCTCCTCTGCAGTTCATTAGCATCTTCCCTTTCCTTGCTTGCTTTCCCCCCGCTCCCGGCTTTCTTCTGGAACCCAGAAGTATTTCACTGTGGGCTGCCAAATGATTTCTATCTCAGTGAAAAAGAACTTGCTATTTCCTGAAAACCTACCGCTGTTTGCTCTCTCTCTGCCCCCCCTCCGATCCTCTCGGAGCCCTGACACAAATCCAGGTAACTCGATAAGAAGGCAATGAAAACAAATGGATCCTGCTTGGCAAAGGTGCATCAAGAAGGGCACCAGAGCCTGGGAGCTTGGGAATTGTCTCTGCCCAGATCTGATTTTTAAATTCCCCCCAGTGCCAAATTTTTGCAGGGGAGCAATGACAAAAGAAGAGGCTCTGGAGTTTTTCACTTATGTGAGGGTTGTTTTTTGTATTTTAGGCATTGTTTGGGGGGAAACTCTGGGGTGACATCGTTGGGTCGGTGCAATCTGACGTGGTTTTCCTGCCAGCTGTGGGTGCCGGGGGTGGCTTTAACCCAACCTCCTGCTCCCACCGCCCATCCTACCTGCCCACCCCATAATATCCCAAAAAACCCCACAGCCAGGCCTGTTAATCCCAGTAAAATTCCCAGCTGAACCGTTGCCCTGTGTCCCAGGAGCTGGGATGGGCATCAACCTCCTCTGGCTGCCAAAGTGCCTCCAGTGCCATGGGGATGTCTCCATTCCAGGGATAAGATTCATGTTTAATTTTATTCATATTTTACATTTTATTTTATTCATAGATTTAGATTGTATTTACATATTTAGATTTTATTTATATTTTATTTTCCACAGGGTTACTTGATGAACTGGAGCAAAAAGAGAACTGAAATATTCACTTAACGAGGCCATTCTTTTATTGGGCTGACTTTCAAGTGCATTTTACCTTTCAGCACAGGGGAAGTCGGGCTTTTAAGGAGTTTATTTCTTTATGGTGCCTTCATTTCCGAAGGCTTTGCCGGGCTCCGGGGTCGATTTCTGTTTGGTTTGGGACTTGGAGAACCGAGCCTTTGAACCGAGCGCTTGTGGGATTAGGAACTCTGTTTGTCAGCTGGGTTCTGGTGTTGCATAACTCACAAATATCCTCCAGCATCCAAGAAAATGGATGAGCTCGGGGTTTTTTTCTTCACCCCTTCCCCCTCTCCAGCCCTCCCCATCTTTGCTGTGATTTTTTTATGGTCCGTGATTGGAAGCAAAAGGTCTAAAAGAGAGAGGAAATCAAGCCCGTCAATAAATGCTAAAAATATTTAGTGTGGCAGCCTCTGTATTTTCTTTTTTGTGAAACACTGATTAATATTCAGTGGTTGAAGGTTAATACCCCATTCATTTTATTCCCTTTACATCCTCTGCACAGCAGTCGCTGCTCCAATTTCGACTCCTAATTCATGCAAATCTGGTTCCAATCAGGATATTAGGAACTCACTGCATAAGCAGGGGGGGAGCGAAAGAAAAAGACAAAAAAAAAAAAATAGCAGGAGAAATCACCCAATTGTTAAACTTATCTTTGGGGACAAGTCCCACACACACACGGACACCCCAAATCCACAGCCCTGCCAGTGCAGGGTGGTCATGGTGCATTTCTCTCCTTCCAGACACACAGGGAACATCCACGGAGGAGTTTTTGGCAGGCTTAGCCACAAGTTTTTGTTTGGATACGGCAGCAGAAGTCTCTGGCCTGGCTCACAAAGGAGCTGGATGATAATAAAACCTCATGCTGAGCCTAAAACCCAACGCTCAGCGCAGGGAGTGGGTGATCCCAGCTCAGGTGAGGTTCTCAAGCCTAGCTTGGTGCATAAGGTGCAAAAATAGTGCAGGGAAAATGATATTTGTCTCCTTTCCCCCTTCCCCCCCTTTTTTTTCTTTAAATGTGAGTGGAAAGCCCTTTTGTCTGTGGATCCCGCGTTTCCCACCCTCTTTGGAGGGTCTGTGTGGTCCTGGCAGGGCTGGATGTGGGATCTCAGGTCCTGCAGGGAGAACCCCAGAGATCCCAGCTCCAGGATGCCCTGGAGGGCTGCCTGTGCAGCATCTCCCACGGGAATATTCCGTGTGGGCCTGGATCCTGAGGAGAACCCCCCTGTCACCCTGCTGGCCTGTGGCTGTCCCAGCTGTGGGTTTCTCTGGGTCTGGGTTGAAATGATGACAGTTCATGTTGGACTCAGGGGTTTATCATTTCTGATCAGTGAAACAGTCTCACTGCTGGGAGCTCGGCAGCTTTGCATCACAAGGCACAAAATGGCAACAATCTCTGGTTCCAAGGGCTTTTAAGACGGAACTACCCAACTAAGAGCTGACACCTGGATTATTTCCCCTTTAACCCAAGAACTGATCCCTCAAAGGCTGCAATGAGGACTTTTTCACCCAATTCCAAAATGCCACCCAAACCCATGGAGAAGAAGGAAGAAGAAGCATGAAGAAGAAACCCAGGATGACACCCTGTGCCCTCCATCTTGCTCCCATCCACAACACACTAAAACTCCCAAAACCTGAATTTCTCACCCAGTGCTACACCCACAGTACTCTCTACAATCCATTCCACACTTTTGTGGGTTCCAGTCTATCTTGAAGTCTGGGAAGCTTTCTCCATGGATGAGGGTCACAGTCAGTGCTCCCCTGGGGGTCAGGGCACCCCAGAGCAGACAGAGAAATATTCCCAGTGCCCTGGGTTTCCACACTGGCCCGTGGTGACACTGCTGTGACACTTCCAGGGTCTGGTCAGACCAGCTGGGCCTGCAAAGTGCCTCAATCCCAGAGGATTTGCCTTGGGAAAGGTGCAGGGTTTGGGGGTCCCAGGAGGAATGCAAACCCTGCCCCTGTGCCTGGGGTGAGGCTCCCTCAGCTCCTGCAGGGTTTGGGGGTCCCAGGAGGAATGCAAACCCTGCCCCTGTGCTCGGGGTGAGGCTCCCTCAGCTCCTGCAGGGTTTGGGGGTCCCAGGAGGAATGCAAACCCTGCTGCCTGTGCTTTGGGGTGAGGCTCCCTCAGCTCCTGCAGGGTTTGGGGGTCCCAGGAGGAATGCAAACCCTGCCCCTGTGCTCGGGGTGAGGCTCCCTCAGCTCCTGCCCGCCCAGGGCTGGGCACAGCTTTGCTGCTCTGTGATTTTTCCCCAAATTGGAGCCTTGTGAGAGCCGTGGTGGGGGTCCCCCATCCCCGTCTGATGTGGTGGAGTGGGAATTCCCTTCCTGTGCCTTCCCGGGGTCCTGGAGCACCTCCCCAAATCGGGAGGGTGGAGAGGAGGGTGGTTGCGATTAGATTTGGGTGGGATTTAAGAAGAAATGGTCTATGAGGAGGGTGGGCAGGCCCTGGCACAGGGTGCCCAGAGCAGCTGGGGCTGCCCCTGGATCCCTGGCAGTGCCCAAGGCCAGGCTGGACACCCTGGGCCAGTGGGAGGTGTCCCGTGGCAGGGTGGGCTGCCCTGGATGGATTCTGCTGGTTCCTCCCACCCACAGCATCCATGGGAGGCCTTGGCTACTGAACAGGAGGGTGAGGCCATCAGTGGGAGCCCCCCGAGGGTGACCCCAGCCGTGCTGCCTTCCTCCAGGAGCTGCTGCTCCTCATCCTCCTCAGGGCTGGGAGCGTTTCCCCGCTGGTGACTCCGACTCTGCAAAACAAGCTCAGGCTCCAGAAGGGCCCTGTCTGGCCAAAATGCAAAACTTCCCCACAGGGCACAAGTGGGCTGTGTTTTTCCGACCAGGGAGCAGCGTTAGGCCCCTTTCATCACCTTTTTTTTGCACTTCTTTCAGGAGTGATTTAAATTGGAGGCAATAGTATTGAACCTCTGACACTCTGAATCACACCCTTCAGCTCCAGCCTTTTTCTAGAACCACTTTGCCTGTAGCTCTTGTGGTTTGGTCTGGCTTTTTCCCCCCCTCAGCATTTGTTCTTTCCACTCTGTTTGTGCCACCTCTGTGAAATTTCAGTTCGTTCTTTTGCCCCGGTATAGGAGAAAGTGCTGGTGACTGCTGAGGGCTCCTTTCCCAATTCTATTCCAAACCCATGGCTTGCTTCCAGCCCTTCCAAAAACGTGCTGAGCCCTCATCCCCTCCTCTATCGCCCGGGAGAACACACAGCAAATCCCAGATTGCTCAACAGAAAGGAAAAACCAGCTTGGAAGCCCCCCTGGGAAGGGGCCAAGGCACAATCCCAAGGTGTGTGGGTGAGAACAGCAGCGTCACCCTGGAATTGGATGGAGCAGGAGCTGCTCCCACCCTCTCACACCCAGCTGCTGCTTTTCCAGCCCTGGTTTTGAACCAGCTGAAGGAAAACACTTGTGGGCAGCAAAAATCCTGCTGGAAAGCTGTGTCTGCTGAGGGTGGGAATGGCTGGGAGCTCCTCGGGGCCGTGGCTGATTGTTGGGATTGTCACCAAGGAGCTGGGCTTGGGTGGGGTGACCGCAGAGCCTGGGGCACCCCTCAGTCCCAGCCTGGTGGCTCTGAGGGTGCTGCTGAGCGGCTCAGAACAAACTGAGCATTTTTGGGGGGCTGCCCTTGCCTGGGCTTTTCCTTTCCCAGCAGCTGCTGGTGCCCCTGGGCAGCCTCACTCCTCCATTTCGGTGCTCCCAGGGCTGGCTCTGGAGCCCACGCGGGAATGCTGGAGCAGCCGTGGAACCTCTGGCTGCAGGAATGAGCCTCACGAGGCTGCTGAGGTGCCCCAGGCTGTTCCTCTGCTGGCTGGGACCTCATCTCTGATTTTGAGGTGAAAAACCCTCTGGAGCTTCCTGAGGTTTCTCCGGCGAGCTGTGGGGGTGCTGCTTCCTTGAATCCGTGGGATCCAGGGTCTGGGAGGAGAAAGGTCACCTCCCCTCGGGTGCTGTCCCCATCCCTGACATGCTCTGGGAAGGGAGGAGATGTTTGATCTCAACCCATCCATCCTGGTGTGAAATATCCATGGATTCCCTTGGGATCAGGTGGACCCTGCAATGTTTGATCACATTCCATCCCTCCTGGTGTGAAATATCCATGGATTCCCTGGGATCCAGTGAACCCTGCTCCCCTCCGGGGAAGGTTTCCACCCCTGAGATGCTGTGGGGATATTTGATTATATTCCATCCCTCCTGATATGAAATATCAATGGATTCCCTGGGATCAGGTTAATCCTGCAATGTTTGATCACATCCCATCCCTCTTGATGTGAAATATCAATGGATTCCCTGGGATCAGGTTAATCCTGCAATGTTTGATCACATCCCATCCCTCTTGATGTGAAATATCAATGGATTCCCTGGGATCAGGTTAATCCTGCAATGTTTGATCACATCCCATCCCTCTTGATGTGAAATATCCACGGATTCCCTGGGATCGGGGGAATCCTGCAATGTTTGATCCCATCCCATCCCTCGTGGTGTGAAATATCCACAGATTCCCTGGAATCCAGTGAACCCTGCTCCCCTCAGTTACTGTCCCCATCCCTGTGATGCAGTGGGGAGTTGAGACAATCCCATTTGGGATCACATCCCACCCCTCCTGGGGTCAAATATCCACGGATTCCCAGGGATCGGGTTAATCCTGCAATGTTTGATCCCATCCCATCCCTCGTGGTGTGAAATACCCATGGATTCCCTGGCATCAGGTGAACCCTGCAATGTTTGATCACTTCCCATCCCTCCTGGTGTGAAATATCCACGGATTCCCTGGGATCGGGGGAATCCTGCAATGTTTGATCCCATCCCATCCCATCCCATCCCATCCCATCCCATCCCATCCCATCCCATCCCATCCCATCCCATCCCATCCCATCCCATCCCATCCCATCCCATCCCATCCCTCCTGGTGTGAAATACCCACGGGTTCCCTGGCATCAGGTGAACCCTGCAATGTTTGGTCACTTCCCATCCCTCGTGGTGTGAAATACCCATGGATTCCCGGGGATCAGGTGCTCCCTGCTCCCCTCCAGGGAAGGTTTCCACCGCTGCTGCCCGCTGGGGGTGGCAGCTCAGTAAATCACCCACGTGCTGCCACAGATGGCTGCAGCTTTCCCCGTCAGCTCTGCGGCTGCTTTCCCTCGTGCCCTAATTGAGCCCAGCAATCCAATTAGAGCCTAATCCCGTCCCGTTTGAAGTCCCTGCTGGAGCAGAGGGTGGATGCGATGCTGGCGACGGGACCGACTGGTGCTGAAATCCCTGCCCAGATGATGAAATGCATTTTTGAGCTCCGTGCCGGGGAATGCTGAGCCTTGCTGCTCCCATTAGGGACAGCAGATGTTCCAGCCCGCCCGGGGCTCTCCCTGCCCCGACTTTTCCTCCTGGAGAGAGGCAGGGAGGGAGGGAAGGGCTGCTCTGGAAGTGTTTATTTGCACAGATGCTCTGGGACAGGGGAGCTGGGACAGTGAGGCCCCTTCGGGCAAACTCCCCCAAAGGTTTAGAAGTGGAGTTTCCCCGATGGGGGGTTTTGGGAGCAGCTCTGAGCAGCCCCTGCTCGGTCGCAGCTGGGACGTGGCTGGGGCTGGGTCGGTGGTGCCAGGCTGAGGAGCTGGGCAGGGCCCCGGCTCAGCCACTGGCACTGCCCATGAACGGCTCTGAAAATAGAAAAGAGCGTGGAACCCTGGAAACGCCTGCCCCTGGAGGTCAGCCAGATGTGGCTGTTGGATGTGCTTGGAACACGGATGTGCGTGTTGGCAGTGTGTGCACACAGGCAGTTTGCACACATATAATTCTATATTTATATTTATTTTATATTTATATTTATTTTATATATTTATATTCATATTTATATTCATATTTATATTTATATATTTTTATTTTTAATTTTATTTAGATTTGTATCTGTATTTATATTTATATTTATATTTATATTTATATTTATATTTATATTTATATTTACATTTATATTTATATTCTATATTTATATTTTTTGCTATAGTTACATTTATATTTATATTTACCCATATTAATTATATGTATATTCATATTTATATGTATACTATATTTATACTTAAATGTATATTTTAATAGGCATAGGTATATTATATATTCATATACGTATCTATTTATATTAAAATATATGTCTATTAAAACACATTTATATCTATTATTTATATGTATATTCATACTTATATGTATATCCATATTTAAACTTAAATATATATTTTTAATTTTTAATATGTATAGGTGTAGTTATAGTTATATATTTATATACTTATAGATTTATATTAAAATATATCTCTATTTAAAATGCATTTGGATTTATATGTATTATTTATATGTATATTCATATTTATATGTATACCTATATTTCTACTTTAATGTATATTTTGATAGGTATAGGTATATTTCTATATTTGTATACTTATCTATTTATATTAAAATATATTTCTATTAAAACACATTTAAATATATTATTTATATGTATATTTATATTTATATGTATATCTATATTTAAACTCAGATGTATATTTTTAATATGTACAGATATATTTATATATTGATATTTAAAATATAGTTATATGTTAAAATATATTTCTCTTTAAAAATACATGTATATTTATATGTATAATTTGTATGTATAGTCATATCTATATTTAAACTTAGATGTATATTTATATTTATATTTATATATGTCTATAGTTATATATATATTTGTTTATATATATATATTTATATTTATACTTATATTTAAATTTTTATTTGGATTTTTATAGACTCATTTAGATTTATACATATATTTATATTCATTTATATTAATTTAAATTTATTTCGATTTTTTTGGGTGTGTTTGGCAGAGGCTTTGAGGAGACTTGCTGTGTTTCAGGGTGCTGAGAACAGCAGGAATTTGATCCCGGGATGGGCCATTCCTGACCCCTGTGGGTCCCTTCCAGCGGGGGCCATCCCAGGCTGTCCTGGGGACAATCCCGAGTGGGTGCCCTTGGATGGGGGGCTGTTCTATTTGCGTTCCCCCAGACGAAGGAATGATGAGTCTGATTCCATGTGCTCAGAAGGATAATTTATTATTTTATGATCTATATTATATTAAAGAATACTAAACTATACTAAAGAATACAGACAGGACACAGACAGAAGGCTGAAAAGATAATAATGAAACTCGTGACTCTCTCCAGACCCTGACACAGCTTGGCCCTGAGTGGCCCAAGAGTGAAAACAGCTCCCAGCAGAATGCACTGGAACAATCACCTGTGGGTGAACAATCCCCAAACACATTCCACACCAGCACACACAGGAGAAGCAAATGGGATAAGAATTGTTTTCCTTTTCTCTGAGGCTTCTCAGCTTCCCAGGAGAGAAATCCCCGGTGAAGGGATTGTTCAGAGAATGTGATGGTGACAGGGTGGGTGGCTCCGGGGGGACACCAGGGGTGCCCTGAGCACTGAAGGGGCTCCTGGAAGCTCCATGGATCAAACCCCATCCCATGGGTTGTGGTGTTCAGGGCAGCCAGGGTAAGGGAAGAGACGGAGAAATCTTGACTCCATGTTTCAGAGGGCTGGTTTATTACATTGTGATATATATTAGATTAAAAAAAAAAACACACTAAAACTACACTAAAAGAACAGAAAGATGCATCAGAAGGCGAGACAGGAATGGAAAGGAATGCATAATAAAGGCTTGTGATCCCAGAGAGTCTGACCCAGCTGCCTCCTTGATTGGTTATTAAGTAGAAACATCCAACAAGGACCAATCAAGGTAGCACCTGTCACAGACAGTTATTGTTTTCATTTGTTCCTGAGGCCCTCGCAGCTTCTCAGGAGAAGAAAATCCTGGATTTTCTGAAAAATTCTGTATTTTATGAAAAAGGATTTTCATCAAAATGTCGTGGTGACAATGGGTGGCTCCTGGGAGACACCAGGGGTGCCCTGAGCACTGAAGGGGCTCCTGGAAGCTCCATGGATCAAACCCCATCCCATGGATGGCTCCTGTGGGATCCAGTTGGGCTCAGGGCACAATCCCAGAATCATCCAGCCTGGGAAAGGCCTCTGAGGTCCCTCCCAGCAGCAGCCCAACTGCTTTAGGCTCGGTATTAACCAAGCTGCAGCTGGGTGTGGCACCCGGATCTTCCAGCCCAGGAGCAGCTCAGATTCCCAGCAATTCCCTCTCTGCTCTACCTGCCGTGGAAAAACAGGAACAGGCACCAAAATTAGCTCGGCCACTGAACCTCCCCAAAGCCACAGCACGGAATTGGAGGCACCATTCCCTTGGTTTTTCCTGCCCTGCAGCAGCCAAGAACTTGGATTTGGTGTCCCAGGCTGCTGTTGTGGGGGAAACGAGAAGGGGAAAAAATGAAGGGGTGAGATTTAAAGCTCAGGGCTTCCCCTTTGCATTGTTATTATCCTCTTCCCATCCTGGAAAAAAGACTCCAAAATAGACTCCGAACCCATTTTCCTGCAGGATTAAATTAGCCTGAAGGGATGGCAGGAACAAAACTGTCCAGCTCTTGACGTTTTGTGTCGGGCAAGACAAAACTGTGTTGAATTTGGGAATTTTGGTGTTTGGTGGAGTCGGGATCCAGCCACAGCTCTGGGGAGTTCAGGGATGAATTTCCATGGGAATGCAGCTGTGGCTGTGTCACATCTCCTGTGGCTTGGCACGTCCCACGTGGTGACAAGAGTGCTCCAGCAGCACTGAAGCGCTTTTAGGTGGTTGTTGTGCGGCTCTGCTTTTGTCCTGCTGAAAAAACCCAACCGAAACCTCAAAACCCAGGCCCAGAATGTGATAATTGGAGCTGGGATTGTCTCAGCCATAAATTTCAAGTGTGTTTTCTGCAGAGGGAAGGATATTCCTGTACCTGGGAGATCAGCGTTGGTGGGAATGATGGGGAGAAGCCCAAAGGGCTGAGGAATGAGGTGAAGAAAGGGAGAAAATCCAAACTTTCTGGGAATCTTGAAAACTATGTAAAAGGAAAAGGCGAAAAAATGGGGGATTAATTCTGGAGGAGTTTATAAAGACAATTAAATATGAAATCTAGAAACTCAAGCTACTCTGTGGTGCTTTAGGAAGGAAAAATTTCCTCCAGAAAGGCACCAGGAATTTCAAGGGAATGGGAATGAAGCCTCCACAAGCTGCACACACTCCAACTCCTCCTGTAAAGAGTTACCTGCTAAAGTGCAATTATCCGTCCAAATTGTGGATTTAAAGTCATTTTGGCAAGGCTGGTAGGGCAGACAAGGGGAGCACAGAGGGGTTCAACCTTTATTTTACCCAGAATTGTTTGTTTCTCTCTCCTGTGCTTCCGTTGTTTCCCAGCCTGTGGATTCCTGATCCTCGGTGGGTAAAACTCCCCAGGAGATCCCAGCCTTGCCTTGTTTGCTCCGGCCTCCTCTTCAAACAAGCCTTTGCTCCTGCTGCCTCTTGGGGATGCTTTAGCATGGAGCTGTGCACGTCCAGGATTGTTTTTTGGAAGGGGAAAAAAAAGGATTGGAGCCGGTGAAAAGGTGGGGAATGTGAAAAGGTGGGAAATGTGAAAGGGTGGGAAATGGGAGGTGGACCTCGGGGCGGTGCTGGGTTTGGTTGGTTGGGGCTGATTCAGCTTCCCCTTCCCGCTGCTGGGGCTGGTCCCCACCACCAATCCCGCTGGAGGAGGTCCCAACCTCCCTGTGGATCCAAACTGGGAGCAAACCTTGTCACCCACAGCTGCCAGCTCCTCACACAGCTTTGGGCAAAGGGACCCACCCGGAGTGGAAGCCCCGAGGAGGAGCCGATTCTCCTGCAGCCGTTCAGTTAACACCCGATCCCTCTGCTCCCGTGAAATCCTGGCTGCACTGCCCCTGTTTGTGCGCTCCCACTGGAAGCACCTCCCTGAGGATCTGTCTGTGTGGTTTAGGCTCAGCTGGGCCCTGCCAGTGGCCACACCTCTGGGCAAAGCACACGGCATTGCCAAGTTTCCTTTTTTTCCCCCTTTTTTCCCCTCCCGTTTCACGTCAAACCAGCAGACGCCCGTCACCCTCCTCAGCCCCGGCTCTGATGCAAACTTTTTCCACCTGGCCAAGTCAGGCCTTCAAAAATATAAATAAATAGGAAAAGAAAAGGAAAAAAAAAAAAAAGAGATCTTTTTAGAGATATTTTTAAAGCCATGACACAGAGGAGGGTGACACACTCGCTGTGCTCAGTGGGTGGGAGCAGGGCTGGTTCCTGTTGTTCTTGTCCCCGGGCCCAGCATTACAAGTGGCCACCTTGTGCTGGGCTCTGATAATGGTGTGGGGCACGACCCCGGGTGCCACGGGGGGCTGGGGGGTGCAGGCGGGTGCTGGGGAGGGTTTGGGGGGTGGGTGGTGGTGCTGCGGGGGTGGATTGTGCCTCTGAGCATCACCGGGATGGGAGGGCTCCAAATTAGGGACATTTTATTTCCTTCTTCGTCCCGTCCTGCTCAGGCGCTGCTGCAATTGCATCTTCCCATGGGCACGTGTCCATCTGAGGGGGCCTGGTCCTCATGTGGGGGTTCTGGGGACGGAGGGAGCCAGGGAGGGGGGACTGGGTGGGATGGAGGGGGGATGGAGGTGGATGGAGGTGGGATTGGGGTGGCATTGGGGTGGATGGAGGTGGGATTGGGGTGGATGGAGCTGGGATGGGGTGGGATTGGGGTGGGATGGAGCTGGGGTGGAGGTGGGAATGGGGTAGAAGTGGGATGGATGTGGGATGGAGGTGGGATTGGGGTGGTATTGGGGTGGGATGGAGGTGGATGGAGCTGGGATGGAGGTGGGAATGGGGTGGAAGGGAAGTGGGATGGATGTGGGATGGAGCTGGAATGGGGTGGGATGGATGTGGGATGGAGGTTGGATTGGGGTGGGATGGAGCTGGGGTGGAGGTGGATGGAGGTGGGAATGGGGTGGAAGTGGGATGGATGTGGGATGGAGGTTGGATTGGGGTGGGATGGAGCTGGGGTGGAGGTGGATGGAGGTGGGAATGGGGTGGAAGTGGGATGGATGTGGGATGGAGGTGGGATTGGGGTGGGATGTAAGGGGGGTGGAGATGGGATGGAGGTGGCAGAGGCTGATGCCAGCCAACATCTGCCAGCCTCATCCATGACCTCGTGGTTTTATGGCCCCATAAAGGGCAGCTGAGAGAGGTTCCAGGAGAGCTTCTGGCTTTGGAGGCTCCAAGAGAGCTGGGAGGAGCCGGCCTCATCTCCTGGTGTCAGGAGGGAGAGCCAGGCTGGCATTTGGGGCTGCCCCGGGCAGGAGCCGGGCACTGCCCCAGCCCTGGCAGCAGCTCTGGGCTCCTCCTCCCTGGCTCTGCTCCTGGAGACTCTGTGCAACGCCTGGAAGGGCTGTGGAGCACCTTCCCTGGCTCGGCAGGGCAGCACGGGCCAGCTGAGGTCCCAGCACGCGAACACGATGGGCAGGGCTGGTGGGAAGCAGCAGAGTCTGCTCCACAGCTGCTTCCCCACCCTGGCCTCTCCCTTTTGCTCTGAGCTCCTCTTCCCTGCCTCTTCCCGCCATATCCACTCCCAAATTCCATTCCTGGTCAGTCCCTGGACAGCTGGACTGGGCCCAGCTCCCTTCCCACCACTCAGGGATGGTGGCCACCAGCTCTGGAGGCCTGGGAGGGACCGTGGCAGGGGTGGATGGGCACCAGGATGGGCACAGGAACAACTCCTGGAGATGCCTTGGATCCTTGGAATCGGGGCAGGGGCAGAGCTGAGGATGCCCCAGGCATTCCCAGTTTTCCTGGGACCATCTTGCACTGTTTGTTCCCAGTTTTCATTGGGATATTAATGGAAACTTTGCTCCCGTGGCATCACGCGCTGGGGTGAAGGTTTGCTGCTGGAATCAGGGGTGCTCCCTCTGAACAGGACGTGGTGGCCAGCTCAGGAACCTCATCCCAAAGCAGAGGCAGCGAGGAAAAGCTGCTTGGAAAAAGGAGAATTACCTTTTAAAGTAAGTTTAATTTTGAGTTTAATTTCAATTAAAGTAAGTAAAAAAAGGAACAATTAACCCCCTGGAGACGTTTGACTCAGGTTTGTTCTGTAAGGCTGGAGACAGATTTTTGGAAATTTGGAAATTTGGTTTTTTGGCCTATTTTTGTGTGAAAACCAGGAAAACTCCCTGTGAAAGGACGGGATGTGGGATGTGCTGCTCCATTCCTGTACCCACGGGGCAGCTCAGACTCCCCGAAAAACAGGGAGAGGAAGGAGCCAGCAAAGGCCTGAGCTCTCCCTCTCTCCATCAGCTCCGTGGTGCTCCCAGGGCCTGATCCCCCACCACGACCAATGGATGCTGGCCCTGTTTTTATGGAGACTCCCCACCGAGGCAGACGCCAGTTAAAAGGTAACTGCCCAGCTGTGAGAGATGTAGACAGGCTAACAGCTCCGTGCCGGGGTGACCTCATATCTCATATTTATTGACTAAATGTGGCTTGAACTAGTCACCACCAGTAAAATAAACCACAGCCCCGAGTGCTGCAGGAATATTCCATGGCACACACTCTCCCGGGTCCTCGTCACACTCCTGCTTTCACTTGGATTTACCCAAAAAAAAAAAACCCCAAAAAAAGAGGTGAAAGCCTCATTACTAATCTCATTTCTTTTACAAGGTGGGTGCTGCAGAAACCCTTTCGGTGCAGGGTTGGTTTTTCCTCGGAGGAGAGCTGGGAATCTCTCTGGGTTTGCTCTGGTGGGGAGGGGGGAATGAAACCTTGGGATTATTTTTGTGACAAAGCTTGATTGGATTGGGACGGACATGTCAGGCTTTAACAAGAGCTGGGTTCCAGCAGCTTTTTGGTGTCCATGTCACCCCTGCTGTCTCGTGGGTGGGGAATCCATGAAAAATCAGGAGGCTGCCCTAGTTCTGTCTGCCTGAAGAACTCCTTTTTGATACAAGGAGATGAATTTCTTACTTCTGCTGCCAGTTAAACCCGTTCAGTGTCAGAGATGATTTTTGGAGCCTCTCCACCTGAAGGCAGGGACAGCGCCCAGTAGGGGTGGGGGAAAATTAGGAGAAGCTTTTCCAGCTTGAGGCTGTGTCTGCCCATATTCTTATGTGTGATACGCTCAGGATCTGTGGAAAATGCTGGAATATTGGCTTTCCTATCCAGTGCCAGGGGCAGGATTCAAGCACTGAAGAGCGGCCCTGGGCATGGAGGAGTCCCCAGCTGTGCAGGGATTTGGATGTGCAGATGTGGCCCTTGGGGATGTGGTTTAGTGGTGGCCTTGGCAGCGCTGGGGGATTGTCGGACTCCGGGTCTTGAAGGCCTTTCCCAGCTGAAATGATTTTATGATTTGTTTTCTGAGCTTTGAGTGGTCGCTCCCCTTCAGCACCAAGTGGGAGAAAACCACGGCACAAGCACCTGGAATGAGAGTTTGTGATTCTGCTTCAACCAGGAAGGAGAAATTCAGTTTGCCCCATCCCTGGCACCCCAATTCCTCTCGGAATCCCTGTCCTGCCACAGCCTCTGCCCTCCCCACCTGCCCTGGCTGCTCAGGGCCACCAGGGCTGTTGCACACCCAGCATCACCTCTCCAGTCCCCCAAAATCTCCAGCCGAGTGCCCATTTCTCAATCCCTGGTGACCCAAACCCCTCCAGGGTGCTGTGAACAGTCTGCTTTGTGGTTTATTAGCCCAGGGCTGTGGCAGATCCCCTGGGAGCCTGGCCCACGAGGGGATCTGGGCTGGAGAAGCTGCTGCACACCCAGTGTTGCCTTCTCCATCCCCCAAAATCTCCATCCCCCAAAATCTCCATTCCCCAAAATCTCCAGCTGAGTGCCCATTTCTCAGTGCCTCAGGACCCAAACCCCTCCAGGCTGCTGTGAACAGGCTGCTTTGTGGTTTTTTAGCTCAAAGTCATCAGCAGATCCAGTGGAAGCCTGGACCACAAAAAAAAGGCACTACTCACCTGTAGTTGCCTTCTCTTATCCCCCAAAATCTCCAGCCGAGTGCCCATTTCTCAATCCCTGGTGACCCAAACCTCTCCAGGGTGCTGTGAGCAGTCTGCTTTGTGGTTTATTAGCCCAGGGCTGTGGCAGATCCCCTGGGAGCCTGGCCCACGAGGGGATCTGGGCTGGAGAAGCCGCTGCGCGTCGCAGGTGTTGCCATAACGGGGTGCCTGGGATCACCTTTCTGGCCACAGCTCCTGATGCTGTGTTTCCCTTTGGAGATTTACGTGCACGTGGAGGGGGTGTGGAAAGTGGTGGAAAAAATGGAAAAAAAGAGGAGCTTGGCAAGGGGATGGGATGCAGATGTTCCAGCTGCGAGCCCACGTCAGCGCGGAGCCGGGCAGCTCTTTGTGGCTGCCTCCCTGAACAGTCCCCGTGCAGAAATCTCCTCCCTCACCCGTTAATTTCCAGCCAAACTCATTAAGAAGCTCAGAACTCCAGGCTTGGGTGAGAATGGTGATCTGGATGTTGCCAGGGATGGGCAGCAGTGGCCCCTTGGTGGGTCAGAATTCATCCTGGCCATGTCCCCTGGGATCTTACCCTAATTGTTAGCATGTTATTCATTTTCCAAGCTGATGTGCAGATAGATAACGAGGATCAGGGAAAGGAGAGGGAATGGCCTCATTAATGCTCTGCAGGGATGATGATCCCTGCTCCTGGCTGGGGGGAGCTTTGCCAGCAGAGAGCAGAAAAATTGGATTTCTGGGACTGAAACATTCCCTCTTCCCTCGCTTTTTTTCAGGTCGGAATAAATAGTTGTGTGTCCTGCTGTCTGTGAGGGTATTTTGGTAGGTGACCAGAGGTTGCTGGGGTGGTTTTGAGCCGTGTCCTGGCTCAAAGGACACCACAAAGCCACCCCTGGGCTGGGGCCACCACCCAGCCTGGGGTTCGGGGCTGGACCCGTCGTGTTCCACCGCAGTTTCCACCTGAGGCCATAAATCAGCGCGGGGCTGGAGTAAAGCTCAGCTTGGATTCCCTGGCAGCTTTGCTGTTTGCACTGAACCTTGCAGAGATTTGGACGTGAGCTGGAGATTTATGGGTATTTGCAGAGCCCACGGTTCCAGGTCACAGCTTGGACCGAGGCGTTTCCAGGGAATCGTTGCTTCCCTCAGCGTCTTTGGTGGCCCCGTCTGGAGCGAGGAAAACGCTTCCAGGGCTTATCTCCCCGCCAAGTCTCCTTGGGAGGGGTGAGAGGCTGGGGGAAACAACCCCAAAATGCTGATGTAAACATTGTCCAGCAAAAATGGGATCTGTCCTTGGTTGGGACTGCGTGTCGGAGCCTTGATGGAACAATCCTGGGCAGATCGTGACGGGAAAATGAAAACTGGGGTGGAATCCCGGGTTTGTTTTCCTTTTCTGATGCCAAAATGTGCAAAGAGGAGTGGTAGCAACCCCCAGCTCTGCATCTCTGATGTCCAAATAACTCCTTGAGCACAGGTGAGTCACGCCAGGCTCCCCTGGACATTCCCACATCGATCATTCCCACATTGATCATTCCCACATCGATCCATTCCCACATCGATCCATTCCCACACTGATCATTCCACTCTGATCATTGCCACATTGATCATTGCCACATTGATCATTCCACACTGATCATTCCCACTCTGATCATTCCACGTTGATCATTCCCACTCTGATCATCCCACATTGATCATTCCACATAAATCATTCCACATTAATCATTCCACATTAATCATTCCCACTCTGATCATTCCACATTGATCATCCCACATTGATCATTCCCACTCGATCATTCCCACATTAATCATTCCACATTGATCATTCCCTCATCGATCCATTCCCACATCGATCCATTCCCACATTGATCATTCCCACTCTGATCATTCCCTCATTGATCATTCCACACTGATCATTCCCTCATTGATCATTCCACACTGATCATTCCACATTGATCATTCCACGTTGATCATTCCCTCATTGATCATTCCACACTGATCATTCCCTCATTGATCATTCCGCACTGATCATTCCACATTGATCATTCCACTCTGATCATTCCCACACTGATCATCCCACTCTGATCATTCCCACACTGACCAATCATTCCCCTTCCCATTTGTCCCTTGCTGAATTGTCCCTGAGATTTTTTTCAGGCTCTCACTCCAGATTTTGAAGCTATAGGTCAGATTTTGACATATTTTTAAAGGAATTTTTTATTTAATTATTATTTTTAAGGCTGAGATGAAGCAGGAAGATATCCCCCAAAAATCCCTCCCTCAGGAAAAGCGTCTGGAGTGCCCTGTTGGGGCCACCTGAGCCACCTCCCTGCTGTCCCTGCTGCCCCGTGCCAGCCCAAGGACACATCCCTACGTGCACAGGCACACGTCTTCCCACCCAAATCCGCTCTGGAATTGGAACTGGAGCCATAACAATATGGCAGTAAAAAATAATGAAATGCCATCATAAAAAAAAAAAAAAAAAGACGTGGAAAAGCAATTATTTATTTATGCCTTGGGAACTAGGAATAATACACCTGTTTGGTGGGGATGGCTGGCACAAAGCTGGCATTGCAGAGTGGTACTTAATAATTTTTTACCACACTTTATAGGCTCTTTCCTGCAATTAATGCTAAATAAAATCAACATTTCTCCAACGGGTGTTTCTGGCTCTCATTAACTCCCTTCTTGCCATTCAGCATCTCTTTCCCCCTGAATATCTTTTCCTTTTTGTCTTTCTCTTTTGCGTTTTTCTTTGCTCTTCTCCTCTCATGAGCTCTGCTGGCAGCTTCCAAGAGCAGGGCCTGGTTTGGATGGAATTACCTGAGATGAGGTGCAGGATCCTTCCTTCTCCAGGTGGAACAGAGGCTCCTACCCAAGGGCAGGATGAATCCAGAGCCACGAGCAGGGCAGGCAGCAGCTGGAAGGGCAACAAAGCAGCTTGGGCCACAAAAATAAACCCGTGGAAAACCTGATGGATGCCCTGGAAGAGGAAAGCTGGAAATTTAGTCTCATCCTCCCAGGTGAACTCATAGATGAAGGAATGTGTGAAGCAAAATGTTGTTGATGGTGCTGGGAGGTGATCTGGGGGCAAAACTGGTCCTGAGCTCTGCCCTGAATTAATTAATTGGCTTTGTTTGTTTAGGAAGGAGAAACTTCCAGGACTCCAAGAACCACCTGAAGTGATGGGAGATCTTGGTGGGGAAGTGTTGGACCAGCTCTCAGCAGATGGGAATCCTCTTCCCACTTTTTCCTTCCCTCCTCGAAATTCCAACTGATTTGGATCCCAGAGGATGGGATTTCAGCACTTGCAAGGGGATGACACGCCCTGCAGTGATGCTGACAACAGGGAGGAGGGAGATTCTGAGGGAATAAAAATGTTCTCTAGGGCCCCTTTTAGAATTTCACATTTTTATATTAAAAAGATGAGGAAATGCCCCCAGTTTGGTTGATACTTTCTCTGTTACCTCACTTGCTCAGACCCCAAATAACACCTCTTATTTCTCACCCTAAAAAAAAAAAGAAGGAGAGTTTTTACTTTATTAACCCCTCCCTTTTGTTTGTTAAATTACACATTTTTCTGGCTTTAGCTTCCATTCTCTTAAAGAGAAAAAAGAAACCCTCCTGATTTTTCACAGAAAAAGATATTTTTGATTACAAACTCTTAAAATCTCCCCTCCCAAAATGCGTGGGTTTATTTCTAATAGCACTGAAATTATTTAATGTATTTAATGTTCATTCAAGTGGATAAAGCGAGCTGGGAGAGCGTTAAAAAGGCAGGAATTTCACTGTGCCACTGAGCTCCAGGCGAGAAAGTGGCAGGAGAGGAGCAAGGATGAGCACGCGGAGCCTAAACCCAGCCCCTCCAGGGAATTTTGGGATGGCTGGGGAGCCTTTCCCAGCCTTTCCCGAGTTCCATCCAGAGAGTTTTCCCTTCTTTAATCAGCAGCAGTTGCCTCAGATGGCGGGAGGGCTTTGTCTGCCACTCCATGCCCATGGGGGGAAATGGGGCCCACGTGTGCCCAGCTGAGGGGTGAAATCCGGGGGGATTCCTGGGGACAGGAGCTGTGCCTGCTGCCCCGAGCCCTCTCCCCTCTCCTCCCCTCCCAGCCCCAGCTCCGTGATGAAAAGGCCGCATCAGGAATCCGGGGTTTATGTGGATAACAGCACAGGCCTGCCATGGGACAATTGGATGCACGTGGGGGTCCTTGGGACGATCCATGGGCCGCTTCCTGGGGAGCAGCACAGCAGTGGAACACGATGGAGCCTCTGGAGGCTCTGGCTGGGATCTTCTCCCACTTTTCCATCCGTTACCTGTGGGCAGCTCCTCCTGGGTGGTGCCGGCACCTCCAGGGCTCCGGGGCGCTCCTTTTGGGTGGTCCCTCCCTGGGCAGCGGCTTGGGAGCTTTAGGGAAAGCTGTGGCGCCTGCTCACAGGTTCATGTGCAAGTCCTAAATTTAGTGCCACGTTGGCAGTGCCACGTGTGGGGGAGGACTGTCGGGTGACGCACAGACCAGCCTCATTCCTCATGGGAAACTTCCAGCCTGTGCCACTTTCACCGTCTGGAACAAATGAGCACCTCCTGGTGATGCCGTGGGAGCAGCAGCCAGGGCTGGAGATGTTCTTGGAAGCCGTAGGAGTGCGGGATTGTGTAACCCGTTGGCAAAGGTGTGTGCATCTCTCAATCTGTTGCATCCTGCTCCAGGTTTAGGTCCGGATCAGCAGCGGGATTTAGTCACCCAGCTCTCGGTAATTCCTTTGGAATGTCGATGCTTAATTACGTTTTGTCCTCAGCTGAGTCCGTCCTTTTAATTTATCCCTGGCAAGGGCTGAGCACAAAGATTTGGAGGAGCTTTGGAGCAGCTCCTGGGGGTGCTCAGACCTTCATTCCCCAAAGCAATTGATAAATTCTGCAGTTGGTGATCTTTCTCCAGGTCTGACCCAGCCTGCGGTCCATGAAAATGGCACTGTCACCAAGTGCTTCCAAACAGCAGAGACAGAGCCCTGAAGACTTTCCCTTCTGATGTGGCTTGAGATGGTGACAGTGACTCAGAAGAGCTGGGAAGCTCCAGGTTCTTTGTCCGGGTAAGATGTCCCACTGGTCTTCGAGGGTCTCACACCTGGGAGAGACTTGGAGTCCCCTCATCCCTTGGGCTGGATTCTCTTCAGGAGACCCATCCAGGGCTCTCGGACCACTGTGGATGGCGGAATTGTCAAGGCTGGAAAAGACCTCCAAGACCACCAAGTCCAACCATCAAATGCTTTTCCAACCGTGAAATGTTTTTAGCAACTTGACTTTAACCACTCCCTCTGATGCAAAGCAGTTAAAACCTGAACATGACATAGAACAACCACAATAAACTGGTTTAGACTGGTTTATACTGGCTTATACTGGTTTATACTGGTTTATACTGGTTTATGCTGGTTTATGCTGGTTTATACTGGTTTATACTGGTTTGGGGGGCAGCTTTATGGCCAGTTTGGCAGCCTGTTCAGTGGTGAGTGCTGAGGGCACCATGGCAGCTCTCTGGGACTATTTTTTAGGAGCTGAGGATGACGAAGCCCCAGGGATAACTGGATTTTCAGATGATATTCCCATGGCCTCACTTGTAGGTGTTTCTCCAGATGAACTCATGGAGCGCAGCATCGTCAGCATCACCTGAGACAATTCCTTGAGGCTCTGGTGGCATCACCCAGGGATTTGTCCCAGCTCAAGTCCCCACACGCCTCATCCAGCGTGACTCGGGCGTCACTCACCGTGTTTATTTTCCTGGGGCTCGGAACCAGCTGTGCCAGCTCCCAGATCCGTCTGAGCAGCATGGGATGGACTTCCCATGGGCTTGCTCTGTGAGGTCATGGAGGTCCTTCCCAAGGGCTGGAATTAGGGATGGCCACACCCGCCTTGCGCAGGTTGGGTTTGCCAAGGCTTGTTGGGCTGTGAACCCCTGGTAGACAGAGCTGTTCCAATTCCATGAGGAGCCAAATCCATGGATGGAGACTCCTGGATTCACAAGGAACAGTCCTGACAGCTGGCTGGGCTCTGCTGTCCCATCCCATCCCATCCCATCCCATCCCATCCCATCCCATCCCATCCCATCCCATCCCATCCCATCCCATCCCATCCCATCCCATCCCATCCTTTCAACCACCACGGGCTTGGAGCTGACTCTTCCATGAAATATTCCTGGAGGGAAAGCACCCTTTGCACAATTCCTTTGGCCAGGAATATTTTCTGTTCCATAAAAAGTCGGTGTCTCCAGAGTAAATTTTGCTTTTTCCATTGCTGCTCCTTCCAGCAGCATAAATAGGAATGGATCCCTTTTCAGGTTCTTCTTCTTTAGGTTTTAGTCTGGTGGAATGACAAAAGGAAAATTGTAAAGAGGTCAAAGCACCTGGGAAAATTTTCACTTGTTAAAAAAAAAAAATCAATTTGGAAGGACTTTTCCAAAGGAATATGGGAAAACAGAATATCTGCTCCACCTGGGAAGGAATTGCATTTTTAATTGACAAGAGGCAGAAAGGAAACTCTTCTTGTTTAAACTCAGCCCAAACCTGCAGCTCATAAACTTCTTGTCAGTCCCGGGTTTGTGGTTCCTTTTCATCTTCAAATCTGGTTTTTATCTCTTTTTTTTTTTCTTTTTCTGTCGTTCTCAGCTCCTTTTCTGTCCCATGTAGATGGTCGGATTTTCAAAGCTTGGGTCATCCAGAATCTGTGTCCTTGCACCAAAATATCCCAGAGTTATTTGGATATTTCAGAGGCCGCAGCTTTCTCTGCAGGATCTGCTCCAGGTCACCCAGAATTTTGGGCTGATCCAGGTTGGAATTGCCCATTTCCAGGTCAGACATCCCAGAATATCCAGACAAAAAAACCCACAGCCTTCAGAAGATGATGAGGACACTTCCACTTAAGGTCTCAGAGGTGGGGAAAAAAACCCCTGTATTTCCTTTTAATCAATTTTTTAAACTCTACCTTTCGAAAAAAAAAAAAAAAAGGTAAGGATGAGGCAGAGCAGGATGTTTAAAACCCAACCTACGTCAGCCAGGAGCTTGCTCCTAATCAGCCCATCCACCTGGAATTCCCGGAGGCAAGGAAGGAGCCTGTGGGAACAGGTTGGGACAGAGCGGAGCCATCCCGGAGAGGAGCTGCCACCCAACCACAGAGCTGGAAAAACGCCTTGGGAGCCACTTGTGCAACGCCTCCTGTGTGATCCAGAGGGCTGGAAAGGCTCATTCCATGAAAATCCCCCTCCTCACCCCGGCAGGTTTGTTATGCCAACCGACTCGCTGCGCCCGGCGCTCAATTCCCGCTTCAAAATGGGATTGGCACCGGGAATTTTCCACTTCATGACAGACTTCATAATAAATAATTTCAGAAATCATAAATAGCAGCAGGATTAGATCACTGGAGCTCAGAAACTCGCTTGAGTTTAAAGAATGGTGTGGAAAAGAGGATTTTTTTGGATGCTGCATCCTTTAACCCCCTGTGTGTGCTCCTCTTTTGCCGTAACTCAATTATTGCTCACGAGAACTTTTGCTTGGTCCAAAAAAAAAGGAGAAAAACCCCCAATTATAATAAATCCACTTCAGTGTTTTCCATAAAGTTGGCCAATAACTCAGCAAAGAGCAGGGAAAAAGGTAGATGTTGAATACTTATGAAAACTTGGCGAGAAATGACCTTTTATTGTCGACTTTTGTTTTTTTTCCATGCCCAACTTGGCTGCTTGGGCCAAACTCTGTGCCAAATTTCTCTTGTGTGTTCTTTTCCTATGTGTTAAAAACACTTCAAAAGCTGCCCCCCGAAGGGATCTGGGGAGGTTTTGCACGGACAAGGCTGGAGGAGCCTGGATTTCGGAGTGAAGATGATGGAGTTTTGTGGATATTTATGGAGATTTATTATTTGCTCTTTTTTAATGGCTTTCTTCCTTCCCCCTGCCCTGTCCCCCACCGCGGCAAGGTCTCCAGAAGGGCTGTGCTGGCAGATGCAGCTGGAGACAGCCACGAGATGTTAACATAAACTCCTCTGGCAGCTTGGACAGGCACCAGGAATGGCCCCGGGAATGGTTTTGGCTCTGCTTGGTGCCCGTGGTGGCATCTGCCCTCAGCTCTGTGCGGGCACAGCCCTGTCCCCGCTGCCTGGGGCACCCTAAAAGGGTCCTGTTGTGTTTGAGCTCATCCAGGGCTTTTAATCTCAAAAAAAAAAACCCCAAAAAGCATCCAAAGCCAAGCGATTTTGGGTGCAAAAATCACCCCCGAAGCAGTTTCTGTCATTCTGGCTCATCCGCGTCACCCAGACGTCGCTTCGGTGATGTCTGAGTTGTGATAAAATAAATCTGCTTCTCTCTTCATGTTTCAAAGGTGATTTCTCTTGGATTCCCTCATTAAAGGCATCACTTTGCAATGAATATAAAGGCCAAGTCTTGCTAATTTTCTTTTTGGCAATAATTTCATTTTAAAAAACTGATTTTAACGTTTTATCCAACTCCTCTGTTGAGCACTTTCAGTTTGCACTGCTCTGCATTTGCTCAGAGATATTTAATTCGTCTCTCTTTTTTTTTTTATACTTAATTTCATTTTCTGGTTTCCCTGAAGCCCCCCAGTGTGTTGTTTTTTGGGGTGAGCTGCCGTGGTGGCACCAACATTTCTGAAATATTGCAGGCACAAAGACAGCACTTAAGTGAGGGCAAGTCCGGCCCAGCTTTTATTTCCTTTTTGCATTTTACCCTATAAAAAGGTAAAACTTTCAGACTCCCGATGCTACAACCGCTCACAAATACATTTAATTTTATTCTGCAGCAGCACATGAATGCCGCTACAACACAGAAGTATCAGCCCTCATTTTGAACGGAATCAAATATTAAAAAAGGAGATAAAAGTGCAATTTCCAAACGTTGTTGCAATTTCCAGTTTTCTCTCAGCATCTTGAGACAAAAAAATCATCTTTTGAAACCCAACCCCAAATGATTTGGGGGCGAGCTGAGGGAGGGGCCTGCATCAGCCACCCGTGGCAGGAGGTGAACGGGGAGATGGAGCCTTTTCAGGGATCCTCCTGTTCCCACAGCACTGTTCTCCCGCTGGAGGGGATGGATTTGCCCTCCTTGAGCATTTCTGGCTCTGCTCCGTGCCCTGCTGGGGTTTTTGGGGTGATCAAACAGGCAGAGCGGGGAGGCCGTGGAGGAGAAGTGCCGGAGCCCCAATGGAGCGCGGGGAGGGGAGGGAAGGTCGTGCTGGGCACGGCGCTCCCAGATGGCTCATTATGGGACCAGGTGGCACAATCCAAGCTCATCCCAGTCTGTTCTCCTGCCACAAACCCCTCCCGGGGCTGCCGAGCCCCCGAGAGGCTCCCGCTGCGTTCCGGGTGGCGTTCACACCTCGCTGACCCCGCAGACGTCGCGCGATCGTCGCGGTTTGGAGCCTGGTGGTGTAAATTAAAAGTTTCAGTGCAAAGCTCGGGGTGGGGTGGAGATCCAACCAAGCTTTTGGAGTTTTTCATGTCCCTCAAGCCCGACTCCCCAGGTTTCCAGATGATTCCGGAGAGCAGAGGGATATTTTGGGGGCGTCACCTTGCAGGAGTGAAAGTCATCAAAAACTCTTCCCAATGGATCACTCCTTCCCTTTCCCCTGCTCGGGATCACCCAGAAAGTCCCAATCAAGGCACTGAAGGATTTATACTGGAAATAAATCCCCACAGATCAAGACCTGAACAACACCTCCATCCCTGCCCTACTCTTCCAGGCCTGACCTTTCACAATCTCCATTTCCTGACCAGCGACTCCAAAGAAAACAGAGCAGCTCCTCGGTATTCCATGGAAATCTGCTCCAAACTTGTCAAAATACCCCCTCCACACCCGTCAGCTGCCGGGGACGAGACCTCTGCAGCAGTTCGCAGAGCCCCCGTGCAATTACTCCCAGTTGAAATTATCTTTAATTGGCGCGTGTGAACTGCGGGAGCATTTCCCCGCGCTCGGAGCGGGACCCCGCGATTAAGAGTCACCCCCTAATTGCAGCAGCGCTGGGGGGCTGTGCCGGGGCAGGTGTGGGGGGCAGCCGGGGCAGCCGCGGGTGCCGAGCGCTGCCACGGGAGGTGACACAGCTCAACGGGGCCGTCAATTACGGGGGGGCACTTTGGGGTGCAAATTTGGGAGGGGATTTCATTTAATTACCTGGCCAGATGTTTTAATCCCAGCTCCTCACCCTCCCCTGCCTGCAAACCCTCCTGAGATATAAAAATCCCTTTAAATCCCTTTATACAATTTAGAATGAATTTGTTAAATTTAAATTTTTTTTTTTCTCTCAGGAATTGAGGATCCTTTTGCTACCACAGAGATGATTCAGGTAAAATTTAAAATTTTAGGGAATTTAATCACCTCACCAGATGCTTTAATCCCAGCTCCTCGTCCTCTCCTCTGCCTGCAAACCCTCCTGGGATTTAAAAATCCCTTTATACAATTTAGAGTGAATTTGTTAATTTTTTTTCGTTTTGGTGGAATTGAGGATCCTTTTGCCATTGGGGTGATTATCCGGGTAAACTTTTAAAAATTTTTATGAATTTAACTACCTGGCCAGGTGTTTTAACCCCATCTCCTCATCCCCTCCCTTGCCGGCAAATGCTGAATTGGTGGAGTTCTTGAGATTAAAATCTTTAAAATTTAGAGTGCTTGTTGAGTTTTGCTTTTATTTTTGCAGGAATTGAGCATCCTTTTCCCATCAGGGAGATTATCCAGATGAACTTTTAAACATTTCAATGAATGTAATTACCTGGCCAGGTGTTTTAACCCCATCTCTTCATCCCCTCCCTTGCCTGCAAATTGGTGGAGTTCTTGAGATTAAAAATCTTTAGACTTCAGAGTGCTTGTTGAGTTTTGCTTTTATTTTTGCAGGAATTGAGCATCCGTCTGCCATCAGGAAGATTATCCAGATGAACTTTTAAACATTTTAATGAATTTAATTACCTGGCCAGGGGTTTTAATCCCATTTTGTGGTCCTCTCCCCTTCCTGCAAACCCTGAACTGGTGAAGATGCTGAGATGAAAAAGTAGTTTTATACAATTTAGAGTGAACTTGGTGAGTTTTGCTTTTCCTTTTTTTTTTTTTTTTTTTTTTTTTTTTGCAGGAATTGAGCATCCTTCTGCCATCAGGGAGATGATATTGGTTGATCTGGGACTTTTCTGCTGGGATTGCACTGCATGAGAATGAGCAGGGGGGTCAGGGAGGGTGCAAGACTGGCGAGGGAGAGCTGAGCTGGTGCGAAAACGCTCCCAGCCCGGTGCCAACTGCCAGCCCCGTGCCGGCAGCTCCTGTCAGGAGCATCCCTGCTGCTCCAGCAGATTTCCCAGGGTTTTTTGCACGCTGACCCAATGTTCCTGTTGGCACCGAGCCTCGGAAGAGCAGCTAAAAGCGGCATCGCCGATTTGCTCCGGATTTGAGAGAGGGAGGAAATGTCTGTGCAGGCAGGGGAGGGGAAGCAGGGAGCGAGCTCTGCCTGCAGGTCCATGAGAGCTCCTTCCAGCAGGGAAGGAACCTGGCAGCACCTGGAGGAGCTTCCCTCTCATTCCTGGTTGGGATTTGGGGGGAAATCCGGGTGTGGGTGTGCAGCACCTGGGAAAATCCCCGGCTTTGACAACTCAAACCCCTGAGCGAACCCACAGCCCAAACCAGGGGAGGCTCAGGCTGTTCTTTGTCCCAGCTCCAGTTGGATGGGGTTTGGTTTTTTTCCACAGAAAGAGTGGTCAAACACTGGAATCACCTGCCCGGGGAGGTGGTGGAGTCACCATCCCTGGATGTGTTTAAAAAAAGCCTGGATGTGGCACTGGGTGCCATGATCTGGTTGAGGTCTTGGAACATGGGATGGACTCGATGATCTTAGAGGTCTCTTCCAACCTAGAAATTCTGGGATTCTGTGATTCTGTTTGCAACAATTCATCCCATTCCCTGTTGCTTTTATTCCCTTTTCACCCCATTCCCAGGTGGGAGAACCCTCTGACTTTTCCAGGCTCCAGGGATGGCACAAGCCAAGCAAACAACCAAACAAAGCTGTTTAGAGAGGCTCAGCACGTGGAGAGGAGCCCAAGTTTCCACCTGAAGGCCTGGACGGGACAAGCGTGACGTGAAACACACGGAAAATATGGAAAATGTGGAATAAGCCATAAAATTATAAATAAAACAAATACAATAAAAGGGGAATGCAGTTTCAGCCGTAATGATTTGTGTTCCTAGTAACCCAAGCCTGCCTTACCTTTGGAAAATGGGGTGTTTTTCCAAGGGGAGCTGCTGCAGGTACCGTGTGCCGGAGCTTGGCTCAGGGAAGGGTGGAGCATTCCCAGGAAAGCTGTCCCTGCTCCAGCCCTTCCTCGGACAGTGGCTCGCATCGTGATGTCAGGAAAAATCACTTCATCAGGCGGTGCTCGGGCTCAGGGCAGGAATTGCAGCCAGGAATGAATCCTGGCTTGTTCTGGGGAGGGGGATGTGCCTGAGGGGTGGCCCATTCCCCTGGGTTCAGGGATAATGTGGGGAAGGAAGGAGCTGAATTCCCTTTTCCCTGGGTTTAGGGCTGATAAAGGGAAGGAGCTGAATTCCCATTTCCCGGGGAAGGAGCTGAATTCCCATTTCCCTGGGGTTTTAGGGCTGATATTGGGAAGGAAGGAGCTGAATTCCCATTCCCCTGGGTTTTCAGGGCTGATATTGAAAAGGAAGGAGCTGAATTCCCTTTTCCCTGGGTTTTTAGGGCTGATATTGGGAAGGAGCTGAATTCCCATTTCCCTGGGTTTTCAGGGCTGATATTGGGAAGGAAGGAGCTGAATTCCCATTCCCCTGGTTTAGGGCTGATAAAGGGAAGGAAGGAGCTGAATTCCCATTCCCCTGGGTTTTCAGGGCTGATATTGGGAAGGAAGGAGCTGAATTCCCATTTCCCTGGGTTTTCATGGCTGATATTGGGAAGGAAGGAGCTGAATTCCCATTCCCCTGCGTTTTTAGGGCTGATATTGGGAAGGAAGGAGCTGAATTCCCATTCCCCTGGGATTTTAGGGCTGATGTGGCCCTGCCTGGCTGGTGATGGTGCAAAACCCCTGCGTGTGCCAGGCCTGGGAACTGTTCGTGCAGGAGTTGGGGCCTTTGCCAGGGGAATCAGCTTGTCCCCTTTGTTTATTGTCTGAATCCTGATAAAAGAAAGCCTGAGAGGGGGGAAAAAAAAATCCCTGTTCGTGGTGTGACATGAATGTTCCCGGCTGGGCTCTGGGGGGAACGGCTGGGCCAGCCCTGGAAATCCACAAATCCAAATCCTGCTGCTGCATCCTGGGGTTTGCTGGCACAGGGACAGCCCCTGCACCCCAAGGAACACCTGGGCTGGGAATTTTGGGGTGTCTCCTGCTGGGCTGAGGAGGATGGGGATGCTCCACACTGATTCCTGCAAAGGGCAGGCCCGTGGAAGGGGATTTGGAGACCAGCACTGCCCCAGAATTCAGAATTCCCAATCCCCTGTTCTGCTGGAAAAGGGCTGCGCCCTGCAGCTGCTTCCGGATCAGCAGGGAAGACCCTGACCAAAGGGAATGGCTTTCCTTTTCCTTTTCCTTTTCCTTTTCCTTTTCCTTTTCCTTTTCCTTTTCCTTTTCCTTTTCCTTTTCCTTTTCCTTTTCCTTTTCCTTTTCCTTTTCCTTTTCCTTTTCCTTTTCCTTTTCCTTTTCCTTTTCCTTTTCCTTTTTTCCTTTTCCTTTTTTCCTTTTCCTTTTTTCCTTTTCCTTTTCCTTTTCCTTTTCTCACTAACAGGGACAATTATTTTAATCAGGGCATTATATTATATGTTTTGGGGCTGTTTTGCTTTAGGATCATGGAAAGGGCTGTGGTGAATGAGGAATGGGGGATTTTGTGTGGGATTTTGTATGGGATCATGGAATGGGCTGGGGTGAATGACAGAAATGGAGGATTTTGTGTGGGATTTTGTATGGAATCGTGGAATGGGCTGGGGTGAATGAGGAATGACAGAAATGGGGGATTTTTAATGGGATTTTCTTTAGGATCGTGGAATGGGGTGGGGTGAATGACAGAAATGGGGGATTTTTTTATGGGATTTGCTTTGGGATCGTGGAAAGGGCTGGGGTGAATGGAGAGTGACAGAAACGGGGGATTTTGTGTGGGATTTTCTTTAGGATCATGCAACGGGCTGGGGAAATCCCTGTCCAGGTGAGCCCCATTCCCACCCCCCAGGTGTCCCCTGTGTCCCCTGTCCCCACCCAGGATCTCCCTCAGCCTGGATTTTCAAGGTTTTATTTTTTTGGTGTTATTATTTTGTGGTCAAAAGGTTGCACAGACTCTTTTTCCCCCCTTTTTTTTCCTTTTTTTTTTCCCATTTTTTTCTTCCTGATGCAGAGGCTTAGAAAGAGTGGAAAGGCAAATATTTGGATAATTCCTCAGGCCAGCGGGCTCCATCAAAAGTTCCACAGCAAACCTGAACGGTTCAAGCCACAAATGCTGTTTTTGCAGCCATAAAACACCCAGGGAAAGGGAAAAAAAAATTAAAAAAAAAAAGGGGGGGAGAAAAAAAAAAGGAGGAAAAATATATAAAAAAAATAAAATCAAATAATAAAATCCATTTTCCATTCGCTTGAAACTTGTAAAATTTAATGTGGTGAAAAATGACAGTTTAGTCCCAGAAGGAAAGGGCCTGGAGAGGTTGGCATGGGGGGATCAGGGAAAAACTCTGGAATTGTGTCCTCAGTCCCAGCAAAAAAATGTTGGAGAAAGCTCCTTTAATTCATGGGTGAGATTGCAAAGAGCAACTCCCGACTTGCAGGGAAGAAATACCCAGCTTACACTCTGAAATCCCTTAAAATTCTGTGTTTAGGCATTAAGATTGGCAATTCAAAGAGAGAAATTCTAAATTTAAAGGGCGAAATTCCAAATGTAAAGACTAAAATCTGAAATTGAAAGAGTAGCATTCTAAATTGAGATGGCGAAACTCCAAATTTAAAGAGTAAAATTTTAAATGTAAAGACTAAAATCCAAAATTGAAAGAGTAGCATTCTAAATTGAGATAGGGAAACTCCAAATTTAAAGAGTGAGATTTTAAAGAGTAAAATTCGAAATTGAAATAGTAAAATCCTAAATTTTAAGGGTAAAATTCGAAATTTAAAGAGTAAAATTTTAAATGTAAGGACTAAAATCCTAAATTTAAAGAGTAGCGTTCTAAATTGAGATGGTGAAATTCCAAATTTAAAGAGTGAGATTTTAAAGAGTAAAATTCTAAATTGAAACAGTAAACCCCTAAATCTAAACAGTAAAATTCGAAATTTAAAGTGTAAAACCCCAAATTTAAAGTGTAAAATTCCAAATTTGAAAAAGTAAAATTCTGAATCCATTCCTGGTTGTTCCCAATGCTGAAAATTCCCTGGAAATTCCAGAAATCCCAGCAGGGCTGGGGCAGAGCCGGGGTCAGGATCAGGATGGAGCTTCCCTCCCTCCCCTCCCACTCCCACCATGGAAATCCCAAGCAAAGCCATGAATCCCATACAAAAATGGGAATTTTCAGCTCCCTGGTTATTTGCTGAAGGCTTTTCTCCCAATCCTCATCCCTGGGAGTGTCCAAGGCCAGCTCGGAGCCCCCTGGGATAGTGGGAGGTGCTCATGGAAAGGTGAATTTTAGGGTCATTCCCCACCCAAACCATCCCAAATCCCATCATTACACAATTATTTTCGCTTTCTAAGTAAAATCCTCGCAATTATCAAGGAGAAGATGAATTTTTAAACTAAATTTTTTTAACCCCAGGGCATTAAAAAGTCATCCCATCTCCCAGAAATCCAGGAGGACAAAATATGTGAAAAATTCCCCAAGAGTCAGCCACAAAACCCCAGACTGTGAGCAGCTAAAAACCAACATTATTGCCCTGCCTGGGAGAATTTGACACTTCTGGGTCCTGGCAGCATTTTCCCAAAGAAAATTAAAAAAAAAGCTGCGTCCCAATAAAAGAAAAATAAAAAAAAAACCCTCTTTGCTTTCCCTTTTCCATTTGCGAAGGGAAAAACATAAAAAATCCCTTTCTGTCCTTTTATTTTAATACGGGAAATGTTTAAAAGTCATCAACTCTCCCCAAACGAGCACTAATTAACGAGCAAACACCGGAGCTGGGAGGAGAAATGAACCCAGGGCTGGGATTTTCTGCAGCTCGATTCAACCCTGGGATCCTTTCAGGCCATAAATGAATTTTCTCCGTTCTGGACGTTCCTAATTAGGGGCTGGGGAGGAAATTGGGGCGGCAGGGAAACAGGGGATGCCTTTTTTTTTGCGCGGGAAATCCTTCAGCCCTGGTGGTTTTTTGGGATGGCGATGCCTTCAGCTGCCTCTGGGAGCTGGAGCCCAGCAGGCAGAGCCACCCTGATGTGGGATCTCCACGAAATCTCCCCTCGTTTGTCCAAAAAACCTTCTCCAGATTTTTTTATTTTATGGATATTTCGCATCCCCAGCACCTCCAGCTGGGTTTTCAACGCCAGGTTTGGTGAAACGTCCAGCTGGATTTGGGAATCAGCCCCTGGAGCTCCCGGAGCAGCTCTGGACCTGCCAAGGGATTCGTAACCAACGGCGTTCATCAGGAGCACCAACCCGTGAGGGGCAAAGGGAAAAAGGCCAAAATTAGGGGAAAAGCCATGAAAAAAAAAAAAAAGGGAATATTTCCCAACATTGACCCTGGGACACGTTAAGAGGCAAAGTGAAAAATGCCAAATTTAGGAGAAAATCCATGCAAAAAAAGAGGAATCTTTACCACTCCAGAGCAGGTATCCTCTGGGGTGAAAAAGGCCAAATTTAGGGGAAAAATCCACAAAAAAAGGGATGTTTTCTACCCCAGAGTCAGGAATCCTCTGGGGTGAAAAACGCCAAATTTAGGAGAAAATCCACGCAAAAAAAAAGAGGAATATCTTCTACCCCAGATCCAGGAATTCTCTGGAGGGAAAAATGCCAAATTTAGGGGAAAATCCACTCAAAAAAAGAGGAATATTTACCACTCCAGAGCAGGATTCGTATGAGGTGAAAAATGCCAAATTTAGGAGAAAATCCATGCAAAAAAAAAAAAAGGGAATATTTTCCAACATCAACCTTGGGACATGTTAAGAGGCAAAGTGAAAAATGCCAAATTTAGGAGAAAATCCACAAAAAAAAAAAAAAAGGGAATATTGTCCATCTCAGTGCCAGGAATCCTCTGGGGTGAAAAAGGCCAAATTTAGGGGAAAAATCCACAAAAATTAGGGATGTTTCTCCCCCAGAGTCAGGAATCCTCTGGGGTGAAAAATGCCAAATTTATTTAAAAATCCATGCAAAAATAAAAGTTAATATTTTCTACCCCAGATCCAGGAATCCTCTGGGGTGAAAAAGGCCAAATTTAGGAGAAAATCCACGCAAAAAAAAGGGAATATTTCCCTGCCCATCCAGGAGGAGCTTTAGGGTCCCTTCCAACCCAAACCATCCCCACACTCCTCAGCACCTTTGTGAGCCTTGAACTGGGCTTTGAGGAGCGCTCTGAATAATCAGAAAGAGCAGAAAAAATCCCCTTAATTTCACGGGGAAAGCCAAAAAAATGATGTTTTCCTCTCTTGCCCGCCTTGGGAGCAGCCACTTCCAACATCCCATGCTGGGAAGCTCGGGATCCACAGGAGTGCTGGGAATGAGGCTGTCCTCCCTCTCCAATCCCTGGGTGCCCAACAGCTTGGGGCAGGTTCCTTGCACCAAAATAATCCCACAAAACCCCCCTGTTGCTCCACAGGGTGATTTTTTTAATCCCGATTTTGTGTTGTTTTTTTTTTTTTTTCCCCTCCCAGCGTGACTGGATTTCATCCCTGCACAGCCCTGGCCAGGCAGGAGTGGGTGTAAAAATCCCCAGCTTTTGCCAAGATATCCCAAACACCGTTTTTATGGGGGGAATGTGCACGGCAGAGCCTCAGCTGGTGGAATTTGGCTCTGCTCCACCAGCACCAGGGCACTGATTTACGCCGGGCAGGAATTCTCTCTGCCTGGTTTATTTATCCCAGTTTACTCCCTCGTCGTCTTTGGGTTTGTTTTGCTCCTGCTGGAGGATCAGGGATGGTTTGGAGCAGGGGCAGCAGCAAATCCATCTCCCCACGGGGTCCTGGCAGAAACCTGGATGCTGAGGATTTCAGATTTTCTGTGACCCCCACCAAGAGAACACTGCCTTTAACCCGAGGCCGTAAAAAAAAGCTTCCAAAATTGAGTGATAGAAGGGAGATGACGGGTGTGGAGTTTGATTAGAAACGTGGGATATCGCAGAGCAGAAAACTCAAGAGTTTAAAATTTTAGAATATATTAATACATATAAAACAAGATCAAGGTTTTAAGGTAGAAAGCAGTCCATCTTTTTTTTACCTTCTTCCTCACCTTCTTCTCCATGAATTAGAGCAGTGTTTTGTAATTATCAGAATTAATTATTGTTATGATTTGTAACTGGACGGAGAGCTCCGCGTTACGGGACGCAAGTGATTAGTTAGGAAGTTAAAAGTAAAAATAATTCAAGTGTCATTTCTTAATTGGAAAGTTTATCTTAAAAGACCTCGTAGAGAGAGATACGAGGCCATTTTATAGCTTGTCACTGAAGTGCTGTAGAGCTCACAGCCCGTAAAACTGCAATGTAAATAAGAAACAATAAACATCTAAATCTAAACACAAAACACCATCCCAAACACTTTCAATCCCAATCCTGACCCAGGCAGAAAAGAGGATAAAAATATGATAGGATCCATCACCATTCCAGGGGCTCTGAGGACATTTCCAACCCCTAATTCCAAAGGGACAACCCCAAACTGCAGCAATTTGGAATCTCCACTTTTATTTCCCTGCGTCTTCCCTCGGTTGCTGCTCGTCTCTGAGAAAAGGATGAAGATGGGTTTAAGAAACCCCCAAAAGCTTTAATTTTATGGGGAGATTTTACAGCATTTCAGGAAATAATGATCTCAGCCAAGGGCAGACCTCACGGGATTGATGGACAGCCCCAGAGCCCGGCTCCTTGGAGAGGAGAAGGCCCTTAATTAGTGCAGTGATCTAATTAATGAATTTACGAGCGTGGGCCTGACTTCAGCACAACCTGTGCTGCTGAGTAATGCTCAGATCAACACCTCCAGCCACCTCCAGCCTTCCCCGGGCTGCAATTCTCCAGGGAAAACCTTTCCAGATCACTGCAGCTCATTGAGGTAATGGAGAAATTGTTCTCATGCCAAAACACTCTTTTCAATTTTTTTCTTTTCGTTTGGGATGAGGATTTTGTGAAAGTTGCTGCTTAAAGGAGCTGGGCAGAGGCTGTGGTGCCGCTCCTCATCCTCGGAGCCAAATTCCTGAGCTGTGCCCAAAATCTGGGATCTCCTTTCAGCAGGAGCACGGGAGCTGCAGGGAGAGCAGGTCCAGCATTTCCAGCCTCTCCGAGGAAATAAAAACCCAGCGAGAGGAGCTGCTCCAGTGCTTCTACACGAAATAAATGGATCAATCCTCAAAGCCCAACGTGAGCCAGCAGCGTCCCATTCGTGCAGGGAATGATCTGTGCAGTCCCTGGGTCGAGGAATCCTTGGAACAGCTCGTGCGGGGCCAAAATACGGAAAATCCCCACTAAACCAGCATGGTTTTGGTGGTTTTTACATCCAAGGAAGACAAATCCGTGCTTTGGTGGCTGGGATTTCCCTGATGGGAAAGGAATGGAAATGGAAGGAATTGTGCTGCCACTGTTGGAATCGCCAGGCTCAACCATCCCAGCCCAAATGCTTCCGCCCGAGGAACAGGGACGGTTTGGGAAATGGGAATTCTTGGCTGCAGTGTCTGTTCCAGGAGAGACGGGCAGTGGAGGTGCCCTCTGCTCCCACCTGCCCATCCCAAAAACCCCTCCTCATCCCCGCAAATGCAAATCAAACGCATTTCCTCATCGAATGCAAATAACCAGAGGCCCAAAGGAGCAGCCCTGCTTCGCCAGAAAGGCACAAAAAAGTGGATTTAAAGGAGGAGCTGGGGGAAGGGAGCTCCAGCACCGATTGTTTTCCAGCACTGCCTCATTTAGCAAACATCCCACGAGGGCAGCGAGAGGCAAAAAGGAAAAAAAAAAGAAAAAAAAAGGGAATTTCATGCGCTGACACAGCCCCAGCTCCCGCATGGAAAAACTTCCCTCTCCCCTGTTCAGCCTGGCATTACATCAGCCGAGGGCATCCTGGGCAAGATTGTGATGCTAATAATGGGATTGGATTCTCCTGGGCTGGCAGCGACATTCCCACCGGGACCTGGCGCCCCGCTCGAAAAGATCCAGCCTTAATTAACTCCTGCTCCTTTCCCCATCCCGCTTTTTGTGCCAGGATGCCCCAGCCCAGCTCTGGCTCAGCCCGGAGCTGCCGGACCACGGAGTGTTTTATTTCTTGCCTTTGTGTGGCTGCGGGTGCTGCTTTTCCGTGCCAGTGCCTTGCCAAGCCCAAATCAGCCACGGAAAAATTCGGGACCCTCGCGCCAGTTTTATTCCCCCTTTTTCCCCCTCCTTGTTTTCGCTATCAGGGGTCTGTCTTTTCTGGTTCGGATCTCTTCAAGGGCTTTTGTGGCTCTGGACAAAAAAGGCGGCTTTTACATCCAGCAGCATCTTTGATGGGTTTTATTAGCTGCCCTTGCTACTGGTTTGGGAAAAAAATCCCCACGTTTGAGGGTGGAAAAGCAGGGAGGTACCAGCCGGCCTTCCCTGACCCCCTCCCGGCTGTGCTGGGAGGAGAGGGACAGGCAGGGGACACTGACAGGACAATGGCACAGCCAGCGCAGCCTGAACCCTGGGAGAGGCAGGCAGGGAGGAATCCATGGGTTTGGGACAGCCAGCCCAGGAGGGTGGCCATGGGGACACAGCAGCCCCAGTCCCGGGGGGCAGCTCCCCGTTTCCTCGGGAAGGGCTGGGAGGGGAGCAGCCGCCGGGATTTGGTGCTTTTCCCACCGGGCAGGCAGGTGAGGGGTTAATCCTGGTGGAGAGGTCAGGAGGGTGCGGGAATGCTGCTCCAGGACAGGCAGCTGCAGCTCCGGGGCTCTGCTGACCTTTCGTTCCTCACAGCGGGATTTTCCGGCAGCTCCTCTGCTGCTCGTGTCCCCAGGCTGTCCCCACTCCTCCCCTGTGCCACCCCATCCTGGGAGCACAGGGACTCCCTCAGGCCCAGCCTGGCACAGGGAATCTCCCCCCATTCCCAAATGTCAGAGCTGGAGCTGCTGCAGAGGGTTCCTCACCTGCTCCATCGGTCCGGAGCAAAGAGGATCTGAGTGCCCTGGGCCGGCCGAGGTTCTCTGCTCGTGGGAATGGGAAGAGTTTGAATTCTCCTTCCAACCCAAACCCTTCTGGCACTCTGCAATTCCAGGATCTGGGAAGGGGCTGGAATCGGGAAGAGTTTGAATTCCCTTTCCAAACCAAACCCTGCTCTCAGTGTGTGATTCCATGATCTGGGAAGGGGCTGGAATGGGAAATTTTGAATCCCTTTCCAACCCAAACCCTTCTGCCATTCTGCAATTCCAGGATCTGGGAAGGGGCTGGAAAGAGTTTGAATTCCCTTTCCAAACCAAACCCTTCTGCCACTTCGCAATTCCATGATCTGGGAAGGAGCTGGAATGGGAAGAGTTTGAATTCACTTTCCAAACCAAACCTTTCTCTCAGTGTGTGATTCCAGGATCGGGGAAGGGGCTGGAAAGAGTTTGAGCTCCCTTTCCAAACCAAACCCTTCTGCCACTCTGTAATTCCATGATCTGGGAAGGAGCTGGAATGGGAAATTTTGAATCCCTTTCCAACCCAAACCCTTCTGCCATTCTGCAATTCCATGATCTGGGAAGGGGCTGGAATGGGAAGTTTGAATTCCCTTTCCAGCCCAAACTCGGCTCTCACAGTGCACTTCCATGATCTGGGAAGGGGCTGGAATGGGAAGAGTTTGAATTCCCTTTCCAGTCCAAACCCGGCTCTCATGGTGCGATTCCGTGATCTCAGAGCTCAGATCTCCCTGCGAACCTTCCCGTGCGAGGAAGGAAGGAGAATTCCCGGGATTCTGCCCCTGCGGAGTGCGGGGAGCTCGCAGCAGGGTGAGGCTGGGCTGGGAGCTGGCACATCCTGGGGGATGAGGCACTCGCTGCCCTCCGTTAATGGCAATTAACGCTGCGGAGGGCACATAGCGGCGCTGACATCCCTTATCTCCCACGGCACATCAGGGAGGATGTCCCCAAAGCCCACGGATCCCTCTTTCCCCGCGGCGCTGCTTTATCTCTGCCGGAGAAGGGAAATATTTCTTCCTCCATCCCTTCCCCCGCTGATTTATCCCCACCTGACATTTGCATTTACACCGCTAAACCAGGTTCTGACAAGAACCTCATTAAACTGGGCAATAAATCAGCGCCTCCGACAGGGAGCTGCTTTTGGGAGGGAGAGCTGGAAACCTGTGCTGAGGTAAAATCAAATCAAATCAAATCCCCTGGGCTCCACATCCCCAGCAGCTTTCCAGGGATGGAGCCCCAGTCACGCTCAAGAGCAGGGGGAAACGCAAGTTTGGAGTTCTAGACAAGGGAGAAGGGAGGAATTCGGCAGGAAAAGAGATGGATCAGCTGTCCCAGGGATCCAGGGATCTCCTCCGGACCACAGGAGCTCCAGAAGCATCGGGGTATCACACCCACATGGTGCCAAAACCGGGACAGGGACAATGGGAGGGATTTCTAAGGAGAGCTGGAATGAACCCTTCTGGAGAAGACATTCAGAAAGCACCCAGGGGTTGAAACAAGGAAAAATCCAGTTAAATTCGGGCAAAGGGCGAAGGTGAGAGAAAAAGAAACAGTTCAGGAGCTGCAGCTTCAGCCCTGACAAGGTGTTGTGGTGTGTCATTCAACAAGGGAAGAATTTTGGAATTTCGAAGCCATTTTTGAAACCTTGCAGAGACAATTTCAAAGAGCGAGTGGGAGAGAGGCTCTTTCTTGCCTGGTGTCAGGATCAGCCTCCTGTGGTGATTTCCCCAGGAGTTCCTGTGAGCACACAAACACCTGGAAATGGGAGGAAAGAAACGTTTCCACTCATGGGAAATGCTCCTTGAGCCTTTTCATGGCATCAGAGCAGCACTGCTCCATCAACTCCATGGCCTTGGAGGGCTTCTCCAGCCTCAGGGATCCCGGGGTTCTGTGGAAACCTCTCCCTCTCATTTTTCTGGTGGATGAATTCCTGATTTAGGACTCTGCTCAAGAGAGTGAAAGCACAGAGGGGTCCCAGGGTGAGAAAATCAGCTCTTCTGAACATTTGCACCACTTTCTGTCATTTTTTGGGATAGTTTTCCATGTTCCATGTCAACCACCTTGGCAGCCACGATGGGAAGAGCTTTTCTTTGCATAAACCTGGAAGAGCCACTGGAAAGGAGCAAAACCCCGGAGAAGAGGAAGAGGAAGAGGAAGAGGAAGAGGAAGAGGAAGAGGAAGAGGAAGAGGAAGGAGCCCTTCCTGCTCTGTGAGTCAAATATGGATGGGTGGCACTGCTGGGGAGACGATGGAGGGAAACTTTCCCTAAATCCCTGCAAACCCAGGGTAGAAGTGATTCCATTAAACCCCCCTGCGGGGCTTTTGGGCTGTGCAGAATTTCCTGGGATGTCTCTCCCTGTGCCTCTGTTCAAAACAGAGACGGGAGCTGAGCGAATCCCCTGGATTTTGGCCAAAAGGCCGGAACACCCTGAGCTCATCCCACGGAAGTTCAGGAGCCTCAGGCTCCCCCCAGAGCTGGGATGAAAGGCCAGGCTGAGCTGAGGGGTCAGGGGGGAACATGAATCCAAATAAATCAAACCAGCTGGGGGATTCCAGCAGCTCCCAGCGTCACCCCTGGGCCGGCAGAGCGGGACAGGGAAGAAAGGAGGAGTTCATTGCCTCAGCCTCTGCACGGGGCAGCTGCTCACCCATCCCAGGGCAGGGGGATCAACTGCTGCCATCAATCAGTCAGCCCTGGAGAGGGGGAAAAGGCTGGAAAAAAACATACTGGGAGCTGGGAGATGGGAAAAGAGGGGTTCAGGGGGAAAGAGGGGTTCAGGGGAAAAGAGGGTTCAGGAGAAAAGAGTTCAGGGGAAAAGAGGGGTTCAGGGGGAAGAGGGTTCTGGGGAAAAGAGGAGTTCAGGGAAAAAGAGGAGTTTAGGGGAAAAGAAGAGTTTAGGGAAAAAAAGGAGTTCAGGGGGAAAGAGGGGTTCAGGGGGAAAGAGGGGTTCAGGGAATGGGGGGTGTATTGTGTCCATAACCACAGGGAGAGGTGGAGGTTGGGGATTTCCCATCTGGATTTCAGGCCTCTGCATTCCCATAAAATGGTTCTGGGAAGGTGGGATGCTCTTATTCCCACAGAAACTTCCACACCAAGGGCTTGGGCACAACACTGACAGCTCATCCCACAGGGATTCACGGAACAGAATCAAAAATAAATGGAGTTATCATTTCAGCAGGGTGAGGTGTGGAATATGGAATATTTCTGGACACCAGTGGTGAAATTCCTGCCTCCAAAATCCCACTGGAGCCTCCAGAGGGGCTGATCTTGTGCCCAGCACTGTCCTGCTCTCAGCTCCTCCTTTTGCACCACAGCAGCTCCCTCTCCTCTCCCCTCCCCTGCTAGAGATATTGAAAATGTTCTGTGTAAACAAACCATGAGACAATTTATTTCACCATTTCCAGGAATGACTTTCTCCTTTTCCCCTTCATATCTCTGGCCCGGCTCTAAAGAATCCAGCGTGCTTTTGGAAAGCTGGATGTTCTGTGATTCATCCATGGCTGCTGCACAGATTAATGTGCTGTGAGAGTGAGAAGATAGAAATAACGAGGTGCTCGTTGATTTATTTGTTGCTGTTAATATTTGTTCACAATTCAGGCTCTTTTTTTTCAGCTTCGTGCCTGTGAATTGTTCGTAACCAGCTCCGGGTTTGTTGCAATAATAATTTTTTTAATGGATGCGGGACTGAGGAACAGGGAGAAAACATCTCCTGGTTGCACACAATCCACGAGAGGATCATTTGCTGCTTCCAGTCCCAGTGTGGGGGAATCACCTGATTCCCAGGGTGCCGTTCCTGCTCCTGGTTTGAAGTTCAATCTTCTTAGAATAAATCTTGGTTGTTATTATTTTCATGTGACTTGGAAATGTGTTTATGCTCTTCACAAAAAAACAACAAAAAAAGGCAAAAATTCTCTGTGGGATGAGGAAATAACGGCTACGAGGAGGAAGAGGAGGAAAATGAAGCACTGTGGCCACTCAGTGCTGTCACCTCACCTTGATTTTGCCGTTTCAGCCTTTCCCTGACTGAATTTGCCTCTGAGCTCAGCCTTTTCCAGGGATCAGTTTGTGGGGAAGCCGTGCTCTGCAAATTCCTTGCTCTGCTGCCTCTTTTCCTTGTCCAGCTGGCCAAGTCCAGCAGGAACAGCGAGCCCTGGGGGAGGATTTCAGCTGGCCAAGGGGCACCGTGGAAATCTGCCTCTTGCACCGGAACAATCCCTTGGGTCTCCGAGAGTTTTCATGATTTAAACAGCCACAGGCAGCAGAATCGCTCAGGATCTTCCTCGTTCTCCTCATCACAGAGTCACGGAATGGTTTGGGTGGGAGGGGACCCTAAAGCCCATCCAGTGCCACCCCCTGGGAAGGGACAATTCCCAACAAACGACATTAAACCCAACGGGATAAATGTGCAAAATTCAGGATAACGCCCATGCTCAGGGAATCGGAGCAGGGCAAAGCAGTCACCAGGCAGATCCTGCGGGAGATAAAAGGAGAGCTGAGCTCCTATCAGCGCTTTAATCCATTGCTTCCAGAGTGCTCCTGTGCACTCTTGACCTGGGAAAGGAATGAATCCTGAAGGGGAATTGCAATCATTGCAGTGAAATTGGACTTCAGGGCTGGAAGGTGCTAATTTTGCTTAATCTTGTCCAACCTGCTCATAAAGTAACAAAACATTGAAAATAACACTTTTATTTCGTGAAGATTGGCAGCTCCAAAGCTGAGAGCCCCCGTGGGTGCACAGGGAGGAGAGTGTGTGATCAGATAAAGGATTAATCCAACTGGAACTCCCGGGTGAGCTCAGGAGTTTTCCTCGTGGAACCTCGTGGGTGCCTAAAACCAGGAGAATCAATGGGAATCTTGATGGGGGAGTCTGATTTTTGCAGATTTTCATTGTTATTTGCAGGTAAAGGTAAAACCAGCCTGTGTGAGTCAGGGAAATCATCTCCTGTGTTATTCCCATAAAAATAACACAGTCCTGGGTCCTGGGCTTATTCCCTGCCTGTTCATGTGGAGGTTTCTCCTTTAGGGCAGGGAGGGAGAATTTCCATAAAGTAGTGGAAAAACTTGGGATAAAACAAAGCCAAGCCACCAGGAGCTGATGATTCCCCTCATTTTTTTCCTTTTTGCTGATGCTGAATCTTAGAGAACCCAGCCATTTTCCTCTGCCTTTTTTCCCTGGGAGCCTGAATGTTGAATTTAATGGGATTCCCTGCCAGAGGGTTCCGAGCCCCAAAGGTAAATCCCCCTTAGCAGCTGAAAAACCAGGTAAAAATCACCAAGATTTAAGGATTTTATGGCTGTGGGGGATGGAATGGGATTTCCCCTACAAACTGCCTTTGAATCCCATCCCTGGGGGTCAGGGAGCAGCGCCTGCAGCTTCCCCCTTTCCCTGTCTCCATCCAGCTGCTCGCGTCTCGCCGGGGATCAGCACTTCAGAGGGGGAGGAAATGACAGGAGATGGAGCTGTCCTGGCATGAAGGGCCGGGACAGTTGGTTAACAAAGAGCTTTCTCAGCCCCAGCGCCGTCCTCTTCCTCTGCCCTGCCCAGAGGATTCCGGGCTCTGCTTACAGGGATGGGGTCCCTCAGCCCACGGAGCAGCTGGCGGGAGAAAATCCCTCTAAAGAGCCCCCAAGCAAAGTGTTTGTCATGGGGTGGAATTGTATTTGCAGGGTGCTCCTATGAAGGCAGGAATGATGAGTCTGACTCCATGTGCTCAGAAGGATAATTTATTAATTTATGATCTATATTATATTAAAGAATGCTATACTGAACTATACTAAAGAATAGAGAAAGGACACAGACAGAAGGCTGAAAAGATAATAATGAAACTCGTGACTCTCCCCAGAGTCTGACCCAGCTTGGCCCTGAGTGGCCAAAGAGTGAAAACAGCTCCCAGCAGAATGCAATGGAACAATCACCTGTGGGTGAACAATCCCCAAACACATTCCACACCAGCACAGCACAGGAGAAGCAAATGGGATAAGAATTGTTTTCCTTTTCTCTGAGGCTTCTCAGCTTCCCAGGAGAAAATCCTGGGCACAGGGATTTTTCAGAGAATGTGAATGCCTCAGGAGGGGAAGCTCAGAGCGAGGGGATGGAGCAGCAGCACCAGGCTGAGCAGTCCCTGTGCTCCTGGGGCATGGAGAGGCAGGGAGAGCCTGGCTGGCGGTGGTGCCAGGCACAGGGCAGGAGTTTAACAGCGCCCTGAAGGGCATTAAACCGCTCTGAACATCCCCAGTAACTCCCCAGCTACAAATTTGTCACCACATTTCCCTTCCCAGAGAAAAGCAAGGCACAGTTCTTCCCAAGAATATTTCTGGGTTTCACATTCTCTGAATCTCAGAGAAAGGAAAAACAATTCTTTTCATTTTGCTGTGCCCGTGTTTGTGCCAAAGTAGAATGCAGTGTGGAGATGGTTTACCCAAAGTGATGGTGTTTGACTGTCGGGACAGTCGCGAGATCAGAGCAGTCGTGTGCAGAGCTGAGTGCTGGGCAGATTCAGTTTAGATCTAATGTAACATAGTGTCATGTAGTTTAGAATATTATGGTATAATGAAGTAATTAATTAGCCTTCCGGTATCAATGGAGCCCTCCTCAGAATTTCTCCCTGCCCGAATTTCTCGGGGGTCGTCCTGTTTCGGTACAATTTCCTTTGTGGTTCCTCAGACACACGGGCTGTGCACACATCTTCATGCTCGATGCTCAGCCCCCTCCCCAAAATACCCCTGTCCTTAAAGCCACCTCATCCTTCCCAGCCAGACCTGCTCGCTGCAGCTTGTCCTCAGGTAATGTCTGTGATTTACAGGCGCACCAAAATCACACAAAAGCAGCTACCTGGGGCAGGGCTTGAAAGGATTTTTACAGCCACGGCCCGAGCAAGAGGGATCAGTTTTACTGCAGAGACAGAGCTTAATAAAAATATCAAAATCCACCTGTCAATACCTTCAGGAACTTTTATTCTGGGTTTAACAACCATCCTGGGATAAGACAGTGAGACATCTTTATTTTAAAGCTGGTTTTTGTTAAGGAGAAGTGAGTCCAAAGAATTAGATCCAAAGGAAATGAAAAGCTCTTCACTGGAAATTCACCCCGAAGGAGACAGGACACTTTTGTTCAGTGGGTTTGGACGCAGCTGCAGATAAAGCTCAGCTTAAACCGGCTCTGGGTGACATCTAAGCCAGGGCTGGCACATCCTGAGGGTCTGGGGGAGGGACAGGGGGTGCTCAGTGCATGTGGTCAGTGTGTGGATCTTCTTTAGGAGCCCCTGTGCCGGGACAGACCCCTCCAAAGCAAGAGATCTGTGGTTTTTTTAAGGGAAAAAAAAAGAAAAAAAAAGGCAGGAAAAATGGAGATCAGGTCTGGAAATTGATGGATGGGAGAAGCAGAGATGGGACTGTTCCTGAGGATCAGCTGGGAAATGCCAGTTCTGAGCTCCCTCTTCCCTTGCTTCAAAGCCACCCCAAGTCCTCGCTGTGGGAACAGCTGGGGAGCTCAGAATTCTGATCCCAGCTTCCAGCAAAGCCAGGGATCTGCTGGCACACCAATCCCAGAGCCATGGAAAAGCCTCTGGGCAGCCGAAGGATGAGAGATCCAAACACACAAAGGTGTGGAACCTCTGTTCTCCTGCTGAAGGACAGGGAACAGGAGACTCCCAATGGATTACTGCAAGGACTTCCCAGAAAAAAAAATTCTTTTTATTTATTTGTTATTGGGACACAGAGTCGCGCAGTTTGGGTCTTTCAAGGAAGAGCAATGTGGAGGACCAAGAGGAAAAGGGACTCTGCATTCCCAGCTCGGACCGTGCCGCTCTTCAGGCAGTGCTGAGATTTACTGATGGATGGAAAAATCAATTAAAATCACCCGGGACAACTTCATTCATTAATTTTCTCCTCAGAGCCTTCCTCTGATCCCAAATATTTTGCTGTGAGACGTCCTTACACTGTTTGGAAGGAGCAGACGCCTCCATCCGCCTTCCCTGGATATTCCCGAAGCTCCCAACCACGCTACGCTTGCACATCCCCTTCCTTTGATCCCAAATCCCCTGCACTGCCACGGATGAAGGGAATCCCAGTCCCAGGCAGCCCTGGCTCATTTTTCCTGGTGGGACAAGGAGGGATGAGCAGTCCCCACCTGCTGGCATGTCCCTAAGCCGCCACAGAGCCATTCCTGGTCGCCGCTCCGTCCAGGGAGAGCCGAGGAAGGGAAGGAAAGGACATTGTTTGTTTCTCTTCCCTCTGCCTCCTGCACTGGAAATTTTAAATTGGTTTATATGAGTTGCAGGCTAAGCTAAACATTTTAACTTGTCAGTCACACCGTGTTTGTTGACCTAAGATTGGCAGATACGGGAGACAGTTATTAGGGAAAAAAACGAGCCCGGTGGAAAACTCCTTCCTTGGGCTTTGTTTCAGCTCCATCCTCTTGGCATCAGCTCCCAGGCTTATTTTTTTTTTTCCTCCTCCTTCCTCGGTGAAATAACGCCGTAAAAATAAACCCACACAATCAATTCATCTCCTCCACGAGCCGCGTGTGTGTTTAATAATGTTTAACTTGTTTACGGCGGGGAGCTCACAACTCTCACTGCTTTTCCCTGGTCAAACCCTTCTTCGGAGCCAGGGGAAGTTAAGGGGGTCTGGCAGCTGCACTTCCCTGGGCTTTTAGCGGAAAACATATTTTTTTTTGGGGGGGGAAGGGAGCAGCTACTGTCGGGGAGCTCTTGGTGGGAGATGTGTAAAAATTTTTATTTCCATTTGACGTAAATTTCAGGAATAAGAAGGTGAAAGCAAGCAAGGGGAACTCGGCTTTGCCATCCGCAGGATCTGCTGGTCCAGAAATCAGGGAACAAAGCAAACAGCTCCACTCCAGCATCCTCTTGGCTGTGGGTTCCTCATCCAGGGAATCTGCTGGGAGCCCTTTTGCTCACAAACCTCTGCAAGGGCTGACTCGGGGCCACACCACACAATTCAGTTTCCCTCTCCCTGATCTCTCGGCCTCCCGGCAGAGAAATCTTTGTGGGAGATTTGTATAAATTTTAATTTTAATTTGGTATAAATTTCAGGAATAAGCAGGTCAGGGCAAGCAAGGAGAACTCAGTTTTGCCAGGCAAGGACAGGATTTAATCCAGATTTAACCCAGATTTAATCCAGATTCAATCTAGACTCAATCCAGCCCAGGATGAGCAGGAGCTGCCCAGGGAGGGAGAGCAGAAATCCCTGCCAGGGAAGGACAAGATTTAATCCAGATTTACTCCAGATTAAATCTAGATTTAGTCCAGATTTAGTCCAGATTTAACCCAGATTTAATCCAGATTTAACCCAGATTTAATCCAGCCCAGGATGAGCAGGAGCTCACAGGGAGGGAGAGCAGAAATCCCTGCCAGGGAAGGGCAGGATTTAATCCAGATTTAATGCAGATTTAATCCAGATTTAATCCGGATTTCCCAGCTGCTCGTGTCTGGAAAAGCCTGGCTTAGCAGCCTCTTCCTGACCCCGGTTTAACGAGGAGCTAATCCAGGGAAAGGCCTGGGGACAGATGAGCTCAGGAACGTGAGAGGATCTGAGGGATCCGGGAGGAGAATTCCAGGCAGGATTTTCCCTCCCTGCGTCCCCGTTTTGCTCAGCTCTCCATCCTCGGGGCAGCGAGGATTCCCAGGCAGGATTCTCCCAGGAAAACGGCATTTTTGGGAAGGATCAAGCACAGGAAAAGGGGCAGGGCTTCCCCTGTGGAGCATCCTGTGACCCCCAGGGATGGGATTCAAAGGCAGTTCGTAGGGAAAATCCCATTCCATCCCCCACAGCCATAAAATCCTAAAATCTTGGTGATTTTTACCTGGTTTTTCAGCTCCTAAATGCCACTAGAGTCGGAAAAATATGGAATATAGCATAACAGCAATGGGCTTTCTGCACGAAAATCACTGTAACTCATTTATTACAACCTCTATCAGAAACAACAGAAATAAATTTGGATTATCTTAATGAAGTGCCACCTCAGCATGGCCACAATCCATAAAGCTCAGATGCAAACTGCCCATAATGTAGATAATAATGTGAATTATGTAGATCATAATGTGAATTTTGTAGATAATAATGTGAATTTTATAGATAATAATGTGAATTATATAGATAATAACATGAATTAAATAGCCACAAACGCACAAATCATTTCTCTTTATCTAAAGCAGCTCCTGGTGAAAAGCAAACAACTCCCCCTGACACTCACAGCTGAAATTATCCAAATATGGGATGGCAATAATTAATTATTTGATGAATGAAATACTCAAATCACCCCCAAATATTCACATCACACCCGAAAAAGGTGCACCCAAAAATCCTGCTGAGCAACACAAGAGATGATGGCTCATTTTAAAAATAAAATATCCCTTTTCAGCTACTGAAAATAATCATTTAAAATAGCTTTAAATATATAGAAATATCGGGCAAGACATTTGTTGAACCAATTTGGAGCTGCAGCCCCCTCAGACAAAGCTGAAATCTTTGTTATTTCCACAAAAATCTCTTTTCCAAGGGGGTTCCTGAGTGTTGCCAAGTGCCAGGGAATTTAGGAACAGCTTGTAAATTTAAATGCTTTCCAGAGAGCTGTTGGGATGTGTGTAAAATACTCACTTTGCTCCTAAAACATGGCAAGACTTTTGTTTTTTCTTTTTTTTTTTTTTTTTTTTTAATTTCTCTGCTTGAAAAATAAGGAATATAGAACATCCTTGAAGTGATGATGGATCAGTTCCAAGAAGAAGAATTAAAGAGGCAAAATGTCAATTTTTCCTTGCTTTGAACGGCTCAGGAGACACCAAAACCTTGATTTGAGAGCAAGAATTCCCATAAAATCCAAGAGATGCCTCATTCCTCCCACGAGGATTAAGGGCACAAGGGAGTGAGAGGAGAAAAATTGATAACAGAAGGAAAGAAGACAGAAATTCACCAAATCCCAGAAGAAATCCTGGGTAAATGGATTTTTCATACAATTTGATGGCGACACTGGAGGCTCCCCAAGAGTGACCTTTCCCAGCTGCCAGAGCTTTAACTCCAGCAAAAAAAACCTCGCCCCACACTTCCTTCCACAGCCTGACAGAAATTTTGGGAGCCAAGCTCATCCTTTTCCCTCAAAGCCCATCTGTAAATGGAATTATCAGCCCATCCACGGCCCTGATCTCGAACAAACAGATCCAACCTCACCAAGAACAAAACAACTGCACCCCCAGCGCTGGAAAATCTGAGCCAAAGGCTCCTCAAAGGCACCAAATTGCCTCATTTTTCCTGAAACAACTTGGGGTTAGACACCGAAATACTCCTGGAAAGCCAGCGCCGTGTGTTTGTTTTAAATTAACTCACACAAGTCCAGACAAAAATGGTATTAAAAATATCTTAATGGGCTATTCTGTAGTCGTGCACTTAAGGGTTATTGCTCTGGACTGGCTCATAAATTATATTTTTATTTGCCAATAAAACAATAAGAATAATTTGGATTATTCTCCTTTCAGAAGGGATTATTTCTTCCCTCGTAATGGTTGATAAATGGTGAAATATGCTCCAGAACACCGAGCGATTCATGGATCCATAAAGAAAGAGTGGAAAAATCCCCTAAGCAAGCCAGGGAACAAGAGCGAGCGGAGTTCTGAAATTCATTAAATGACAGATCTGCAGCGGTGGGTGACCTGGGAGAGACCCAAAAATGAGCATTTTCTGTGCTCCACAGGTGGGATTTGCTGTGCGGAACGGGAGACTTTGGGCTTTGTGGGAGCTGAGGAATATTTTCCCCAACTCTTGGAAACTTTGGAATAATAAATGACGCCTTTTGGTGAGGTCACTTGGAGCAATCTGTCACCCATCTGCTTTTGCAGGAGACAGAAAATGCCCTAAAAATGGAAAAAAATCAATCAGGATGGCTCCGAGCGGGACCACAGCCCCAGTCCATGGATAACGGGGGGCTCCCGGGGAAATCTCTGAAAATCCATGCTTTCCCCAAAGTTGAATTGAAGACAAGACCCCTGAGCCCCCCAAGAGTGTCACTCCCCTCTGACACAAGCAGGGACAGAATTATCAGAATTATGGTTACACATTACCAGCCCAGGCTGGATTTAACAAAGCTGGGTTTTTCCAGACCAGGCCCAGATGGAGACACGAATCCTTGGAAAAACGAGAGCAACTGAAAAAACCCCACAAATATCACATCAGTCCAAAAAGGGGAGGAGTGCAAAACCCAAAAAATCAGAAAATTTAAAATGTTCCATTCAAATAACCCCTTTTCTTCCTTTATTCCTGCACATTTTTAGTAGGAATATCAACTCCATCAGTGGCTTGGGATGGAGCTGCTTGTCCCAAAAATCCCTGTTAATATTTTGTGGCCAGCAGCCAGCAGAGAGTGGCCACCTCGTGTCTGTGGGATCTGTCCCACCGATATATGGTTTTCTTGAGCCAGGTCTCATCAGCTTTTGGAGATCTTTGTCGCACCCAAGACAGCTCAGCTCTCTTAGAAGGCGTAAAATCAGCAGGATGGCTTCTGTGGAAGTGTTGGAAACAGAAAAGTTTTAACAAAAGGCAAAATAACAAAACTGTTTTCAGAGGAAAACCGAGCCAGGTGCAAGAGGTTCTGGCTCCTGGTAAAACACCTCCCAAAAGCGATTAGTTTCTTTATTCTCTTCTTTTTCTAATAAATTGCTGAGGCAAGACTTTTGGGGTCTTGTCTAATTGGCCATCCCTAAGTTGGAAATGAAGACACCTATCAGGGAAAAAACTTCTAAGCTCTTTTCCTTTCTGAGGAAACGAAGGATGGTGTTGTCACTCCATCAGCAAGAGGCACATTCCTGCCACTGTCAGATTGTCTGGAAAAATCCCTTCGCCCACGATTCTTCTCCTTGGAAAGCTGAGAAGCCTCGGAGAGAAATGAAAACAACAATGATCTGATTGCTTCTGCTGCTTTGGAATGTGTTTGGAGATGGTTTACCCGCGGGTGATTGTTCCATTGGTTTCATGGGAATTGTTTTAACTCAATGGCCAATCACCAGCCAGCTGCCTGGAGAGTCAGGAGTTTGCATTATCGCTCTTGTTAAGCCTTCTGTCTGTATCCTTTCTCTGTTCTTTGGTATAGTTTTAGTATAATATAATATAACATAATATAACATAATATAACATAATATAACATAATATAACATAACATAATATAATATAATATAATATAATATAATATAATATAATATAATATAATATAATATAATATAATATAATACAATATACTTAATATAATATATTTTAATATAATATATTTTAATATAACATATTTAATATAATATATCTTAATATAGTATGGTATGATATGATATGATGTAATATAATATAGTACAATATGATATTATATAATATATAAATATAATATATAAATATAATATAAGTATAATGTAATATTAGTGTATAATATAATATAATATAATATAATATAATATAATATAATATATGAGATGAGATTATATAATATGATAAATTATAATATAATATAATATAATATAATATAATATAATATAATATAATATAAGATATGATATATAATATAGTATAATATGACATAATATAATATAAATACAATATATATAATATAAGTATAATATAATATGAGTGTAGTATAGTATAGTATAGTAAAGTATAATATGATATAATAATATAATATAATATAATATAATATAATATAATATAATATAATAATCAATTAGTCTTCTAAGAACATGGAGTCAGATTCCCTCCTTCCTTCTCCATCTGGGGACTCAGAAAATACCACGCATTCCTACATCCCACCTGTCCCAGGGCTCGCTTTTCCAAGGAACCTTCCCCACCCTGGTTCCAGCTGCCTGGAGAGGAGCCTGGAGTGGATTTGACCGGGCACCGAGCAGGAGCTGCCCCAACCTGGGCTCCTTTTCCAGGGCAGGGAGCATTTCATGGCAGGTCGGGATGGTGCTTCCCAAGAAAAGCTGGAATCCTCCGTGGGAAGTGATTCCATTGGGCTGCTCCAGGAGCTGGCAGCCCGTGGATTTACCCTTCCCTTGCACGCCTGTCAATCCTGCTGGCAGCACTCTGGATTTGGGAGCCCCTGGCTGCCTTTGGGCTTGGTGCCAAAGTGGGAACAACAGCCCGAGGGAGCAAAGCTGGAGCTACCACACAGCCCGGGAGGGATGGGGAATGCTGTCAGTGTTCCTGATGGTGGGAAGGGCAGGATTTACATCGCAGAGATTGCTGAAAGCCCCTTCCCCGTGGGCATCCCCTGCCTGGATTGGTGTCCCATTGTCCCGCTGCTCCTGGGCGATCCTGGTTTACATTGCAGAACAACTCCCGACCTATTTTTGAGAGCATTGCAGACTGGCAGGAGCAAAGGCCTGCGTTCCAAAGCCTGGCTGGGGGGATCCTCTCTGCCCTCAGAGGAGGCTCTTTGCTGCATTGCTTTTGTTGATCCTTTCCAAGCTCACCTTGACACTCAACAACTCCTTCCCTTTCCCATTCCAGCACTGGAAAAACCCAGTTAGCTCTGTTAAATCCACCCAAGATGAACCCAAATGGTCCCAAAATGCACGAGCGCTCCCGGGGTCTCTCCCTTGGATCAGTTCTGCTCCATTTGCACCTTGCAGTTCATTGTCCAGCTCCAGCTTTAGCCCAGGCACTCCCATCCTGCTTGTTTTCCTCTCCCCAGCCCACGCTGTTTGTGCTCCTGGGCTGAGCTTTGGATCATTTGTCCTTGGTGCCCAGCTGGAGCAGGAATTGTTTTGTGTCCCTGCTCTGTGCAGAGAGCTCAGCATCCCCTGCTGTGAGCCCAGCCCCGCACACTAAAGCAGCACAGAACCTGAAACGCAGAAAAGCCAAACCTGAGGCATCACAGGATTCCCAGACCATGAACAAATCCATGGGCAGGTGAAGAAAAAAGCAGCCAGAAACTGAAATATTCTGGCAGTTGTTAATTCTCCTCCCAGTGCTCTGGGAATCCTGACATTTGCCACTTTGGATCCCAAAATCTGCCTGGATTTCAGGGTTTTGCTGTTCCTGCTCCATCAGATGGGACTGGTGAGGGATTAATGGATGACACCACCAAAATCCTGGGAACCAAATGTCCCGAACCCAGAAGAAAAGAGGTTTAAGTGGCTCTGAGGTAGATTGGGATTGACGGGGAAGGGGCAGAGCTGGGAGGGGATCCCAGGGAACTCTGCAATTCCCGAGGCTCGCTCCAAACTGCAGCAGCCCCGGGCTCATTCCAGGAGCCGCCTGCGGTTGGATGAAGTTTTGATCATTTGGAGGAGAAGCAGGGGAAAAAAGCAAAGGAGGAGGAGGGGGGGAAAGAAATCAAATTGTTCTCGGAAATCACGGTTAATGTCGAAATCTGGTTGATATTAAATCGCAATCTGCAGTTTTCAAGTCTGCTGTTCCTCGAGGAAAACGTTTCCTGTTGGAATATTAAGGGTTCCCTTCTTACATCACTTCCTATGTCAGCCCCAACAAGCCTTCAACATGCATTAGAGCATCGATAATGGTAATTTCCAAAGGATTGTTTGGGGGAAAAAAAAAACCCACCCGGGCAATATTCCAATCATATGGATCAATTTAGCCCTGGAACAGGGGGATTTTTGACACGGGATCCAAATGGTGCTTTCAGCAGAGCTTTGCTCCGCCGCAGCTCCGTTTAAAGAACATTTTTGGCCATCAGTCCCAGCACCAAAGTGGATTTATTTGCTGCTAAACTGACTGTGCAGGCGAAATTTCCCTTAATCCCACACTAATGGATCACCGTGCGTGGAGTAGAACAGAAATTATGCACCCAAGTGTAATAATTTATAGTAATAATAATAATAATAAAAATAATAATAATACTGTAACAGCCCATGAAATTTTGGGATGCTTTTAAATATAACAAAAACCTTTAGCACCACGAAAAGCCCAACCAATGCAACAAAAAAAAATGCACAAAGAGCTCAAAGAGGAAGGAATTTCTGCAGGAAGACATCACTGCTGCTTCCTCTAAAATATTGATGGCAAGAGCTTTGCAGAGCTGGTAAGAACTAAAGATGAGCAGAATTTTAACTCCCTTGGGCTTCAGGATTGATGGTGGTTTAATATTTGATTTATTGTGGATTGATGCATCAGTTTGTGGTAGAGATGTTCACAGAATTATAGAGTCAATATTTGATTTATCATGGATTGATCCATTAATGGATTGATCCATCAGTTTGTGGTAGAGATGTTCACAGGATTATAGAATCAAGATTTGATTTATCGTGGATTGATGCATCAGTTTTGGTAGAGATGTTCACAGAATTATAGAGTCAATATTTGATTTATCGTGGATTGATGCATCAGTTTTGGTAGAGATGTTCACAGAATTATAGAGTCAATATTTGATTTATCATGGATTGATCCATTCATGGATTGATCCATCAGTTTGTGGTAGAAATGTTCACAGGATTATAGAATCAATATTTGATTTATCGTGGATTGATCCATCAGTTTGTGGGAGAAATGTTCACAGAATTATAGAATCAATATTTGATTTATCGTGGATTGATCCATTCGTGGATTGATCCATCAGTTTGTGGGAGAAATGTTCACAGAATTATAGAGTCAACATTTGATTTATTGTGGACCAATCCATCAGTTTGTGGTAGAGATGTTCCCAGAATTATAGAATTTATATTTAATTATTTATCAAGGATTGATCCATCAGTTTGTGGTAGAGATGTTCACAGAATTACAGAGTGAATATTTGATTTATCGTGGATAAATTCTCCTTTGGGCTGCTGCTGCTGCAGTGCCAATTAAATAATTTGATATATAATAAACCATTCTATTTTCACTTTGAAATATTACTGGGTTTGATCCCAAATTCAGATTTTTACCACTGATAAATCCAGTGTTAATTAATGAAATAATTTAATATATAATAATTTAATTATATTAATAAATAATTTAATATAGAATAATTAAAATTAAATTAAACAATCATTTTAATAGAATTTAATATATAATAATTATTATAATTATCAAATATTTTAATATATAATAATTCTATTTCCACACTGAAATATTGCTGTGCTTGATCCCAAATTCAGATTTTTATCACTGCTAAATACAGTGCTAATTAAATAATTTAATATCTAATCTCAGTGAAATCAGGGATAAAATCAGTGAGAGCAAAGTGTACCATCCACTGGAAACTTCCAGTTAAATTGAATTTTTTCCCTCGGCCAAGAACACGGTGAGTGCGCTCCTGACACATTCAAGCGTGGCTGGAGCATGTGTTATAGATTAGAAAATTGATCAATTTTCATACAGTTCGTGGCACCACACGTTAAATTTGGGTCTGTCAGCCTGACAAATAATTCAGCTGCCACGAGAACGGAGCGCTGCTGTCATGCTGGGAATATGCTGCACTTTACATCCATTATCCTTTTTTTTTTTTGCCCGCAGAGGGGAAGGATTGCCCTCAAAAATCCGCACAGAATTTTCTTCTCTCGGCTAATATTGCGGGGGAAAAATATTCCTGCTCATCAGAGGAAATGAGGGAAGAGATAAAGCAGGAAAATTCTCTTTTCTTTAAGTTTTGTCCCTGGATGTAATTCATTAAAACCTTTTGGTTGGCCATGCATCTGATGAAATAAATGCTGTTTGATTTCAAGTAGAGTGAGGAAAGAAAAAAGCTCTTTTCCTGCTGTCAATACCAGGCAAACTCAAGAATTAACTGAGAGAAATAAATCAGTTTTCCATTGGGGTTGGGAGCAGGACCTGCCCTTTTCCAGCTGGAATTAAAGGCAAAGCTGCAGGGGCTGCGCAGAAAACGGGACTTGATGAGCTTGATCCCGTGGGATTCAGGACCAGAGCAAAGATCCTTCCCAGGGGGGTTAGGCCCAGCTTTTCCTCTCACACAGATAGTCCAGGTTTAGCTGAGACAGGAATTAATCTGGGACTGGTGTGGATTTGGGAATTTCCATGGAATTCTGTGGAGATTTGGCTCCTGGCCCCTGTGCCAGGGATTTATCCTGGGTTGAAAATGAGATTTTATCCAACCCAGAGCAAGTGGGGTCAGGCCCAGCTTTTCCTCTCACACAGATAGTCCAGGTTTAGCTGAGACAGGAGTTAATCCGGGACTGGTGTGGATTTGGGAATTCTCAAGGATTTCTGCAGAGATTTGGCTCCTGTCCCTGTGCAGGAATTTATCCTGGGTTAAAAATGAGCAGATTTTATCCTCCCCAGAACTGAACTGGAGCAAGTGGGGTCAGGCCCAGCTTTTCCTCTCACACAGATAGTCCAGGTTTAGCTGATCTTGGAGTTAATCTGGGACCAGTGACTAAACCAGTGTGGACTGGGGCACTTCCATGGAATTCTGCAGAGATTTGGCTCCTGCTCCTCGTGCGGGGATTTATCCCAGGTTAAAAATGAGCAGATTTCATCCTCCCCACCACCCTTCTGTCTGTCCTTGGGACTCAGCAGAGCAAATCCCGCTGCCTGCAGAGCTTGGGCAGCCAGGATCCCCCAAAATCCCCAAAATCCATCCCTTGAGCAGGATCTTATCCTTCCAGCCAGGATCCTCAAAATCCACCCCCAAAATCCATCCCCAAAACCCATTCCCAAAACCCACCCCCAAAATCCATTCCCTGTGCAGCTGGGCCGGATCCCCCAAAATCCATCCCCAAAACCCATCCCCAAAATCCATCCCCAAAACCCATCCCCAAAACCCATCCCCAAAACCCATCCCCAAACCCATCCCCAAAATCCATCCCCACAACCCACCCCCAAACCCCTCCCGTGTGTGGCCGGGCAGGATCCTCCAAAATCCATCCCCAAAATCCATCCCCAAAATCCATCCCCAAAACCCACCCCCCAAACCCATCCCCAAAATCCATCCCCACAACCCACCCCCAAACCCCTCCCGTGTGCGGTCAGGCCGGATCCCCCAAAATCCATCCCCAAAACCCATCCCCAAAATTCATCCCCACAACCCACCCCCAAACCCCTCCCGTGTGTGGCCGGGCAGGATCCTCCAAAATCCATCCCCAAAATCCATCCCCAACATCCATCCCCAAACCCATCCCCAAAACCCACCCCCAAAGCCCTCCGGTGTGCGGCCGGGCCGGATCCCCCAAAACCCATCACCAAAATCCATCCCCAAAATCCATCCCCAAAACCCACCCCCAAAACCCATCCCCAAAACCTACCCCAAAAATTCATCCCCAAAACCCCTCCCCAAACCCATCCCCAAAATCCACCCCCAAACCCATCCCCAAAACCCATCCCCAAAATCCACCCCCAAACCCATCCCCAAAATTCATCCCCAAACCCATCCCAAAACCCACCCCCAAACCCATCCCAAAATCCATCCCCAAACCCATCCCAAAATCCATCCCCAAGCCCACCCCCAGCCCACCGCACCCCTCCCGGCGGCCGGGCCGGCTCCCGTTTCCCGGCTCCCGTTTCCCGGCTCCCGTTTCCCGGCTCCCGTTTCCCGGCTCCCTCTCCCGCCCCGCCGCCGCGGGAGCCGCTCGTCCCGCCGCGCCTTTCCCGCCTGCTCTGCGCTCCGGCTGCCGGAGCCAGCCGGGCAGACTCTCCAATATTTCCATAATTAACTGCCCCAGAACGTTCATAATTTGTAAACACGGGAAAAGAGCCGGGAGACAGAGGGGCAGCGTGTGTGTGACGGGCAGGGGGAGGCAAGGAGGAGGGGGACGTTTCCTCAGGCAATTCGCGTTGGATTCAGGAAAGCTGGGAAGGTGCCCGCTGCCGTTAAGTGATCGGGCTCACGGCTCAAAGCGATTTTTCTTGAAGTGTCACCGCGGCACACAAGCACCGTGTGTTCTTTCTTGGCTCCGCTTCCCCCGCCGATGCTCCGAGGCTGCTCCAGCCCGCTTTGCGTCCCTTCGCTGCGGCAGCGAACGGGACAAAACCGGGGTTTGATGCCTGTGCTCCTCCTCCGCCAGAAGGGGCCCTCCCGAATTTTTGGGATTTGGACAGAAGCGCCGGGAGCTCACGGATAGCGAGGGCTGGGATGTGTGTCTGCGTGCAGGAGACAGAGGCTGCGAGAGGAAAAGGAATAAAAACACCAGGAGCCATCCAAACGGTGTTTGCCAGACTGGGCTGAAGTTCCAGCTCCGGACTCCAGCCCTGCCTGGCTGCTTGGGCTCCCGATGCTCCATCCAGGCTGGAGCGGCACCCCAGAACTGGGACAGGGGATCCCCAGGGCTGGCAGCAGCCAGGGCACGAGCAGGGCTGGGGCTGGGGGGTCCAAGGGTGGAACTCAGTGCCAGGTCTGAAAGGGGACGATGGTTTGGTGCTGTCACGCAGGGATGAGTTCAGCCTTGCCACCCCTGGGGAAGCCACCCAAGCACTGCCCACCTCACCTCCGGCTCGCTGGGGGTGGTTCGATGTCATCCTGACCTGAGGCTGCACGGTTGTCACAGGGGCAAAAATAAAACCCCAAAATAAACCCCATTTGCACAGCTGAGCTCAATTTCAACTCCTGACAGAAAAAACCCCCAAAAACCAAAAAAACCCAAAAAACCAAAAACAAACAAACAACAAAAACAAAAACAAAAACAAAAAAAAACCCAAAAAAACCCCAAATAAATCCCTAAAAGAATTAAAAATCTGATAATTCTGAGAGTTCCTGTGATTGACAGGATTTCTGTAGGGCACAGGGTGGTGATTTAATCCTGGAAGAGGCAGCTGGATCCAGAGCACGGCCATCCTGCCCGTGGCAGTGCTGGGCCAGCTTCCAGTGCATCCATCACCTTCCTCTTCCTCACCTTGGCCTTCTCCTCTGGGCACAGCCCCTGGCACAGACGAGGGTGAACTGGCCTCTGCCCTGGGAGGGGTTTGTGGAGAACATCGCTCTCCTGGGCAGGAGAATCAGGACAGGCTGGGGTGAGTGACCTGTCCCGGTCCGTCCGAATTCCTCCGGCACCAAACTGAAGCTGCCCTGCTGCTCTGCTCCTGGGCTCACCTGGATTTCCCTTCGCTCCTTGTCATGTGTTCGGGGCTCTCCTCGTTCTCACAGCTGCACCTCGAGTCTCCCTCAAAGCTCAGCTCCTTCACCTCCACCCCCAGTGGTTTTGGTCGCTCTCAGGCCTGTGCTGAGATCCCAAACTCCTGATCCACGGCCACATCCCAGCCCTGCACGCCTTGAACTCCTCTGAGCTGCCCCACCACTCTTTCACTCCAGCAGAGCTGTGAAAATGAGGTGCTTTGAGTGATCCCATCCCATTTGGGGGCACTAGAGGAGAGCCCCCAAAGCAGACAAGCAGTCGGTGTGCAGAGACAGACAAATTCTGTCCCAAACTTGGATTTTGTGTCCTGCTTTCCCTCCTTTCTCCCATGCACAGCACAAAGTCTCTGTGCACACACAAATTCTGTCCCAAACTTGGATTTTGTCTCCTCCTCTCCCTCCTTCCTCCCATGCATGGCACAGAGTCTGTGTTCACACACAAATTCTGTCCCAAAATTTGGAGTCTCTGTCCTCCTTCCTCCTTAACCTCCTTCCTCCCATGCACGGCACAAGCAGAGTCCGTGGTGTGCACACCCAAATTCTGTCCCAAAATGTGGATTTTGTGTCCTCCTCCCTCCATGCACAGCACAAGCAGAATCCGTGGTGTGCACACACAAATTCTAAACTCCAAACTTGGATTTCATGTTCTCCTTCCTCCTCTCCCTCCTTTCTCCATGCACGGCACAAGCAGAGTCCGTGGTGTGCACACACAAATTCTGGCCCGATTTTGAAAGCACCCTGGAACAATTTGCCCAAATTACAGACAGGAACACAGCGTCCTGTGTCCTGCTGATGTTTTTCCCCCTGTAAATGGAAGATAAATGGCAGACAATCCCTCACTCATCCCCGTGCACCTCCTGAGCCCCACACTCCAGCCCCACGGAGGCACCAAGGCACGCGGTGCTGAGGAGAAGCGCTTGTCAGGAGGCAGGAAGGAGAACAAAGGCTACCTGGAGGTTGGGAAATGTTTTCCCTGGGTTCTGTGAGCTGTGGTTTCCTCTTTTGGGGGTGCCAGAGACTTGCAGCTCTGTCAGACACCCGGCCAGACAAGGCAGTGATTAGCAGAGCTCCCCGGGCTGGGGTATTGTTGTAGGGATGGTTTTAATCCACCCACAGCTCTTGGCACTGCCGCTGCTGCTGCTGCTGCTCCCACTCCAGGAAATCTTGAACTGTTTATTGATTCAAAGGCAAGAAATAGAACATTGGGATGGAGCTAATTGGCCAGAGACATCATCTGCGAGTCACCCAAATAAATATTTCCATTAATCGAGACCCAGCCTTGGGGCAGGAAGGAGCAGCCGGACTCAGGAGCGAGGATTTCTTGCAAATCTCCATTTTCGTGTTTGCTTTTGCCCGGGCAGAGCCTCAAGTGCTGCCTTAGCTGAAGGTGTCACAACAGCAGACCACGTGCCCAAGCCCACACCAGGCCTGGTTTGGGCTGGACTAAGCCTGGCTTTGCTAGGAGAGGGCTGGTTGGTCTGCCTGGGCTATTTCAGTGTTTGACTGCAGATATTTCAGGATTTCACTGCAGATATTTCAGTGTTTGACTGCAGATATTTCAGTGTTTCACTGCAGATATTTCAGTGTTCCAGTGCAGATATTTCAGGATTTCACTGCAGATATTTCAGTGTTTGACTGCAGATATTTCAGTGTTTCACTGCAGATATTTCAGTGTTCCAGTGCAGATATTTCAGGATTTCACTGCAGATATTTCAGTGTTTCAATAAAGATATTTCAGTGTTCCAGTGCAGATATTTCACTGCAGATATTCAGGATTTCACTGCAGATATTCAGCATTTCACTGCAGATATTTCAGTCTTTTGATGCAGATATTAAGTGCAGGTATTTCAGGGTTTCACTGCAGATATTTCAGGTTTTTTTCCTGCAGAGATCTCTGGGCCTGGCTGCTCCTTGTGCAGAGGGGTTGGATGTGCCTCAGACCCCTAAATTGGGTGCTGCACTCCTGAGACAGCCCCACAAGTCTGATCAATCCCTGGAGAACACTCTCTCCTTTGTGAATTTTCAATTTTTAATGTTAAAGTTTTAAGTTTTAATTCTTACGTTTCAATTTTTCATTTTTTAAGTTCTAAAATTTAGAATTTAAGCTTTCATTTTAAGCTCTAATTTTTAAGTTTTACTATATAATTTTCCCCTTTCACCCTCAGAAATATCCACTGCTGCTGGTTTGAGCCATCCAAGTTTTTGCAAGAGGATCCCAAGCTTTTTGGGGAGAAAGAATCCCATTAAAAGGCTGGTTGGACAGCGTGGAAAAATGATGCTGGAGGGAACTGAGTCCCTCTGTGCCTTCCTCTTGTCACCCTGGGCCCTCTGCTCCTGTGTCCCTCTCATTTGGCAGGAGCTGGGGAGGCTGGAGCTGATCCAAAGCCCTCGGAAGAGAAAAGGCAATAAAAGCAGAGCAATATTCATCAAATTTCAGCCTCTGCAGCAGCCAGGGCTGGGCTCCACGCATGAAAGCTCCTGCACTGCACAGAAACTCAGCACTGGTTAAAGTGTCCCCTTTTATTCTGATTTTTTTTTCCCCCCTATTTTTCTAATTAAAAAGGACTCCTCTCCTCGCCGCCTCTCGTTTTACAGCAAATGAGATCTGAAATCAGAGCTGCTTTCCCTGCTTCCCCGGGCTCCACTGACAGCCTACCACGGAGAAACATTTTGTTTGGGCCTGGGAGAGGGGGCAGGAGCCAAGAACAGTTGGAAATGCGCTGGAAATGTTCAGGAGCTCCCGTGCTGCTGCAGGACACGGCACGGGGAGAGAGCAGAGCTGGGGCTGGAGGGGGAGCAGTGCCCCAGCAGGGCAGGCTGTGCTGCTGGCCGCTCAGACAAGCAGAATTTACCCTTTTCCAGGGGGAAAGAATTGCCAGGATTTACCCTTTTGCGGGATGGTGCTGCTCCTTCCTCAAATTCTTGCCTTGAAAAAAGGAAAAAAAAAAAAAAAATCTCATTTTGGTGCTTGTGAGTCCTGGGATGTGCTGAGCTGGGCTGCAGAAGCAAGGCCTTGATGGTGCCACTCCATCCTCAACCTTCTGCCTTGCAAAAGGAAATTAAAAAATCTCATTTTGCTGCTTCCTAGGCCTGAATTTTGCAGAGCTGGGCTGCAGAAGCAAGGCCTTGATGCTGCTGCTCCTTCCTCAAATTTCCTGCCTTGCAAATGGACAAAAATCCTCCTTTTTTGCTGCTTCCCAACCCTGGGCTCTGCTGAGCTGGGCTGCAGGAGCAGGGCTGCAGCAATTCCACTCCTTTCTTAAACTTCTTGCCCTAGAAGAGGATGGAAATCCATATTTTTGCTGCTCCCCAACCCTGGGCTCTGCTGAGCTGGGCTTAGGAACAGGGCCTTGATGGTGCCATTCCATCCTCAACCTTCTTGCCTTGCAAAAGGAAATAAAAATCTCATTTTGCTGCTTGTGAGCCCTGGGTTCTGCTGAGCTGGACTCAGAAGCAGGGTCTCGGTAATTCCACTCCTTTCTTAAACTTCCTGGCCTATAAAAGGATGGAAATCCCTCATTTTGCTGCTTGTGAGCCCTGAGTTTTGCAGAGCTGGGCTGCAGAAGCAAGGCCTTGATGGTGCCATTCCTTCCTCAACCTTCTTGCCTTGCAAAAGGAAATAAAATCTCATTTTGCTGCTTGTGCGCCCTGGGATTTGCTGAGCTGGGCTGCAGAAGCAAGGCCTTGTTGGTGCTGCTCCCTCCTCAAACTTCTGCCTTGCAAAAGGAAATTAAAAAAATCTCATTTTGGTCCTTGTGAGCCCTGGGTTCTCCTGAGCTGGGCTGCAGGAGCAGGGCCTTGATGGTGCTGCTCTTTCCTCAACCTTCTTGCCTTGCAAAAGGAAATGAAATCTCCTTTTGCTGCTTGTGAGCCCTGGGATGTGCAGAGCAGGCAGGCTGGGCTGCAGCAGTCCCTCAGAGCCCTGCTGAACCCCTCCAACACGCCCAAACCCAGCAGCAGCAAGACCAGCCACAAGAACAAGCAGCCGGTTGTGCGCTCCGGGGCAAGAGGTCCCCGAATGCCTCGGCAGAAATAACCAAAAATCCAAATTACAATAAACAAAGGCCGTGTGCTTGTACAAAAAAATATCCCACCCGGAGCACTCCCAGCCCTTAATCCCATCTGTCAATAACACAGCTGCGCTGCAGGGGCTGTTCAGCATCTCTCTGTATTTTTCTGGGCGTCCTGGCTGGAGCGGAGCACACCCCGAGTGATTTTCAGCCTCGCTCTCCGCGCCTGCTCCGTGTTTGCTTTGCTCTTGACCTCGCCGCTCGCATCTCGCCGCCGTTGCAAAACCCCGTTCGTGGGCTGGAGCCCAAAAACACTGGGAGCTGCGCTGCCTCCAAGGCTCTGGCCTTGCTGAGAAAGCCCTTCCTGCTTCCTGTTTGCCCTCCCGGCGGTGCTTCCAAAACAAAATTCCCACTGCCTCTGGAAAACACGGAGGCACGCTGAGCAGGAATGCAGGCCGCAGGTCAGTGGCACGGCCAGGGCAGCCCCGCAGAGGGATGTGCTTCTGGAAAAAGGCTGAAATTTCAGGTTTATCCGTGAAAAATGAGGCTTCAGGCGCCTTTTGGGGGCAGGGGGGTGGTTGGAGCTCACCAGGTTTTGGCACCCGTCTCCTATGGGCCGCTCCAGCAGGATTAGAGGGATGGGGCCCTTCCCCAGGGATTCTTAGGGCCAAAGGCAAAGGAAGAGCAGCTTTTCCCAAGGAATGTGCAGCAGCAGGTTCTGCCTGGAGCTCTCTGCCCCATGGTTAGAAGGTTCCTCTGCTGAGCCCAGCAGAACAAAGGGGTAGGGATTGATCATCAACTAAAAAAATGAATCCCATGAGTCCCAAAAGGAACCAACAGCCCTCAACAGCCAAACCCAGAGGAATTTTCAGCAGGATCAGTAATCTTGTCCACCAAGGAATTCCAAACCAGCCATGAGGGATCTGAGTTAAATAATGAGAATCTTTCAGCTCTTTTCAGCCTTCTCTGGATGGTTCTTTCTCTCCAGCCCTTCAGGGTTAACTTTGAACACTCTGGAGCATTTTCTGCTCTTTCCAGTGGGTGCTTGGCCCTTCTGTGTGTGTTTGACTCCAGCAGGGAGGGGACAGCCACAGCTCCTTGTAAAACCTGTGTGAGAGCCCCAGTGCTCTGCTGACAAGGGTAATTAAAACACACCTGGAGTAACCCCCTGGGTTACCCGCTCACCCTGCAGGTTCTGTGCCCCAAAAAAAGCCCAAACCCTGCTGAGATGAAGAGAAATGGGGAGATGAGGAGTGGGAAGGTGAAGCTCCCTCAGCAGCTCCCAGCACAGCCCGGGCCGGCAATGAGCAGAGCTCCTGGGAAGGGATTTCCCCAAGGCTCACGGTTCCTGAAGAGCCCAGACAGCTCCCACCAACAGATGGGTTGAAGGAAATGTTGTGGACATTATTGCTGTCCCCGTTGCCATCATTCTTCAGCAGCTGGAGCTTTGGGTGTTTTGAACTCTCTGGTTTTTTTATCCCACTTCTCCTTTTCCCAGTGGGGAGAAGCTGGGTTTGTTTCTGGGGCAGGAAATTTCCAGCCCTGAGCTGCCTCTGGATCCCCCTCCTCGGTGTCTCAGGTTTCTTAATGATCTTTTGTCACTCATTAGCTTTGTTCATTAGATGGGAATCTGGGGAGCCTTTAATTGAGCTGGCACAGAGATGTGGAGATAATGAAGGACTATCGGGGCTGCCATCTGGGCAGGAATGAGACAAGTCAGCTGAAGCTGCCTGGGCTTTGGGGTGCCTCCGAAAATGGGAATTGCAGACACCTGGGCTGTGCATGAACTTGTTTGACAGCCTCCCTCCATGCCAGGTGAAAGTTCCCTGGATCCAGCAGAGAATCCTGGAGAAAAGCGAAGAGAAAACCTGGTTACAGTTCAAACACCCAGCCAGCCCTCAATGTTCTTTCTTAACCTCATGGCAGCTTATCAGGAGCACTTCATTCTGCAGTTTCAGGAAGCAGTTTCTCTGGTTTATTTTCCCGGTATTGTTTTTATTTCGTTCCAACTCCAATTTCTCTTTCCCAAGCAGGGATCCTCTGCAATTACAGCGTCACTCATCGTTCCCCATATTACCTGCATTGCATCACTGGGGCTGGCACCTGGGCTGGAAGTGAAAAATGTCATTTTAGCTTGGCTCTAATGCTCCCAGAGATGTTTCTGGGACAGGCACCAGAGTGCTGCAAATGAATCTGGCCTAAAAGATGGATTTGTTATGAAAAAATGAAAGCCTTGCAGCTTTTAAAGAATTTCTCCCTGTGAACTCTGGGATGAAGGGAGCTCCTCTTCTCTTCTCTTCTCTTCTCTTCTCTTCTCTTCTCTTCTCTTCTCTTCTCTTCTCTTCTCTTCTCTTCTCTTCTCTTCTCTTCTCTTCTCTTCTCTTCTCTTCTCTTCTCTTCTCTTCTCTTCCCTTCCCTTCCCTTCCCTTCCCTTCCCTTCCCTTCCCTTCCCTTCCCTTCCCTTCCCTTCCCTTCCCTTCCCTTCCCTTCCCTTCCCTTCCCTTCCCTTCCCTTCCCTTCCCTTCCCTTCCCTTCCCTTCCCTTCCCTTCCCTTCCCTTCCCTTCCCTTCCCTTCCCTTCCCCACTTTGTTCAGTCTGAAATATCCTCCCTGATGACTTCACGACGTCTCCCTTCCATTTAAAAGGTCAGTTACGGCCATTTCCCTCCCAACTGAGATGTTTCATGCCGAAAAAAAGAGGATTATTTTCCTGCCTGGAGCAGGGGGATGCTGATGTTTGGGGTTCCCCACTGGATCCCTGAACACTTTTTGCTCCTCACCGGACATTCTCTCAGCTCCTGAGGCCAAAGGGAGCCTCCCTGGTCATTGCTGGCCCCGGAGATCCCCCCTGGCTGCTCCAGGCTCAGGTGAGCCCGTCCTGGAGCACCCTGCTCAGGTACTCCCCCATCCATCGACTGAACAGCAAAGCAGAGACTCCATCCATGTTTATTTTGAAATAATCCCTGGAAACAGACCATGATAGCAGCTCCAGGAACTCCTTCCCTTTCCTTTTGGCAGTTGCAGCTCTTCTTGAAATAAACAGGTAACTTACAGGCCTCGGGGGGATCTTAAAAACCACTCGTCCCTCAATCATTTTTCCACTTCCCCAGCTCCTGGCCGGCACAAAGAGCCTGCAACGTTATTTATGTTCCTGCAGACTTGGCAGGGCTCATAATGGGCCGTGTTTTTGGGGCTGGGGGGAAGGGGGGGGCGGGGGGCAGAAATTTCCACTCATTTTGTATAATTATGATATAGAAAATATTTGGAGATGGTGTTTTTGGTCTGCCCTGCTCGGGGCTGGCTCCTACGTGAGCCTGACACGTTTGCCCCCTGCCTGGGGGATATTTACACCCTCTGTGGTGGCTTTGGGGTGACATCATGGGGCACAGGCAAGAAGCTGGCATTTTTTGGCATTTTTGGGGCTGTTCTTCATCAGCTGGTTCGGTTGGAATTCCCTCTGCCACAAACAAAACAAACCATGAAAGAAAAAAAAATCCTGAACCCTCTCAGCTCATCCGCGGGCAGGATTTGGTTGGGATTTTTTATAAAGTGTTGTCCTGGTTTCTCTTTTTGGGTGTGCGGGGTGCTCAGTGGTGAAAACCATGGGGAAATCTGCAGGGCTAGCTGGAATGGCCAAATTTCGATCCCGCTGACACCTTGCTGAGCGTGCTGCTGCCTTCTCCGACGTCTCAGACCATCAGTGTCCTGCCAGTGGGAAAAGGAGAAGTCTGGGAGGTCCAGGGTTCATCACCTGGCACTCAGAGGAGCTCCAAAGGGAACAGGCAAGTCTTGGGAATTGCTGAAACTCCTCGGTCACACTTTTCCAGGTGCTGGAAAATCCAGCATCCTTCCAGATCCTGGAAAATCCAGATCCTGGAAAATCCTGAGCATCCTTCTGGGATTCCCGCTCAGTTCTTCCCCCAGTTATTGCCGACCCTTAGTGACCTCAGGGCAGGGAAATGGGTTCCCAGCTGAGGCAGCTCCATGCAGAGACTGAAATTTCCCCCCAAAACGAAGCCCCATTTTCCCTTTTTATCCCCAAACCTCTCCCAGTTCCTGGTTCCCCTTCCCAGCCTCACAAATTGCTTTTTTCTGCCTCGCAGCCACGGGGGGAAAAGCCCCACAGAACCTGAGGCGAGGCAGACGGATTTCAATTAGCAATGCCCGCAAACCATCTGATTAAATCCATAAAAATAATCTCTTCCCACCTCAGCTGCTCGCCATGCCCCCCAAATTAAAATAAACACTTCCAGCCTTGCCTTTTTTTGTTCATTGTAATCATCCCAAATTGGTGGCTCCAGCCTCCCTCGCTGGCTTCTGGAAAAATAATTCCATTTTCCTGCTGAGGCAAAGCGTCTTTATCCAGCCCTGAGTGCTCGGAGTTACCCAAAAAATTCCAAACAGGATGCTCGGATCCCAGGAATTCCAGCAGGAGCTGCTGATCCCAGCGCCAGGAGTCAGCTGTGTGGCAGTGGGGCTCTAGGGAATTGTTATGGGGAATAATTCCCTTCATTATTACGTAATATATATTCTATATTCTATATTCTATAGAATATATTATATATTACATGTTACATATAATATATTATACATCATATATCATATATCACATATTACATATTGTATATATTATATTACATATTATATATTATTACATATTATATATTATTACATATTATATATGATGCATTGTATATTATATATTGTATATTGTATATTGTATATTATATTACATATAATATATATGCAATATTATATATTATTATATATTATATATAATGCATGTCTGTTATATATAATATATAATGTATAATGTATAATGTATAATGTATAATGTATAATATATAATATATAATATATAATGTATAATGTATAATGTATAATATATAATATATAATATATAATATATAATATAAAATATATATATTATATATAATATATATATATATAATATATAATATATAATATATAATTATAATAGATTATACATTATATATTATATATTATATATTATACATTGTATATTATATATTATATATTATTCATTGTCTATTATATATTATATTATATATTATACATTGTCTAACATATGTTATATTATATTTTATTATATAATGATATTGCTGTAGTTAATTGTATTATTATATAATAATTTTAATAGAATAATAAAATTCTATTGTTAAATATGATATCTTGTTATTATATTATTATATTATTGTTACGTTATTATGTACCATGAATTATGGATTAGATGGTATAGATTTGATAACATATATTCCCTATAATTATATATTAGATATTCCCTGTATTATCCTTTATAGGGATAGGCCCCTGGATGGGCCTCAGGGACCATCGAGTCCTGCACAGGTCACATTCCCACCCCGTGCAACCCAAATTCCTCCTGATCGTGGCAAAAATTCAGATTTGAGGCGTCACTGGGCTTCTTGGGGAGAAAACCTGGGGAAAAAAGGAAATTCCTTGTCCTGCTCCAGTGCTGCCAGGACTGAGCTCTGATCCCTTATTTTACCTTTGGATCTGGTCCTGCTGGAATTCCGACAGAACTGGGCTGGGCTGGAGGAAAAGGAGATTTTTGGGATGCATCTCCCCAGGTTATTTAACTCAGGGATTGGTGCAACCCCAAATGCAGGGTGTAGGTGGAATAAAGGGAATATTTGGGCTCTGGAGAGGCTGGCACTGCTGCCAGCTCCTGCTGGCACCGGATTGAGCACCGAGGACAGCCCTGGGGAAGGGAACCATGAGGAAAAGTGTCCTGGAGCAGAAGTTGTCACTAAAAATATCATTTTGGGTGCTATTTGAAATATTACCACATCAATTAAAGCAAAAGGGAACAGAAAAAGCCCAGGGAACTGCCACTCTTTGCTATTTTATCTCGACTTTAACTGTTTCAAAATGTGTTCTCAGTGTCAAAGGCTGGAGGAGAAAACCAGGATAAGAAGAATTCTTCTCTTAACTATTTTGATGGTTTTTTCCCCCTCAAAGTTTACTCCAGGAAAAGGGAATTTAGCAAATGTTCCAACCTGAAATGTAGAGGAATATTTTGAATTTCTTAAATATGGATACAAATCCCTTTATTTTTTTTTTTTCTGCTTATCCTCCACATCTACAAACCAGATTCGAGAGCCAGGACTTTCCCTCAGAGCAGGGAAAATTGGGATATTTTGCCGGGATATGTTGCAGTTGCCCCGTTGTTTTCACCCCAGACCAGGAGCAGCTTATTCCTGCCCTCTCTTTTCTGCATTGCTGTCCCTTTTTCCTGGGAATTTTCTCCAGAGCAGCCTTCCCATGAGTTTTTCCTTGGAGTGGGAGGATAATCCTGTGGACAGAATCTGCAAAAATGTTTCTTTGCGGGGTTTGGCACCAGTGATTCCCTACCCAGGCTCTTATCACCTGCCCTTGACCCGCCCAACCTCTGCGGGGTGAGGCTTGGATTTAGGGAATGTTTGAAGAATTTTTCAAACCCTTCCTGGACGCGGTGCACCTCTTGCAGGCTGCTGCTCGTGCGAGGATTTAATGGGGTTTTTAATGGGGTTTTTATTGTTCCTGATCTTGCTGAGCTACAGGGGAGAGGTTGGGAGGAATCCTGCGTTAATGCTGGCCTCAGCCCGGAATAATCCCAGCGCTTTTATGGGGCTTTGCCACTGAGCAGGGCCAAGGAAAAGGGACTTTTCTCCCCTTTGGTTTCCCCTGTGACGCCTCAGGTTTGGCTTTTCTGTGTTTCAGGTTCTGTGCTGCTTTAGTGTGCGGGGCTGGGCTCACAGCAGGGGATGCTGAGCTCTCTGCACAGAGCAGGGACACAAAACAATTCCTGCTCCAGCTGGGCACCAAGGACAAATGATCCAAAGCTCAGCCCAGGAGCACAAACAGCGTGGGCTGAGGAGAGAAAAACAAGCAGGGTGGGAGTGCCTGGGCTAAAGCTGGAACTGGACAATGACCTGCAAGGTGCGATCTTATCGCTCTCTGCAGCTTCCTGAAGGGTCGTTGTAGTCAAGTGGGCTTGGGTCCTTCTTCAGGAACTGACAGAACCAGAGCACACAGCCTCGAGCTGCACCAAGGGAAATACAGGCTGGAGAGCAGGAAAAAGTGTTTTACTCAAAGGGTGATAAAGTTCTGGAATGTTCTGCCCGGGGAGGTGGTGGAGTCACCGTCCCTGGGTGTGTTTAACAAAGCCTGGATGTGGCACTGGGTGCCAGGGTTTAGCTGAGGTGTTAGGGAACAGGTTGGACTCGATGATCTTGAAGGTCTCTTCCAATCCAGTGATTCTGTGAAATGGAGCAGAGCTGATCCAAGGCAGAGACCCCGGGAGCGCTCGTGCATTTTGGGACCATTTGGGTTCATCTTGGGGGCAGCCCTGGCTGGGCTCTTGTGCTGCCCAAGGTGGATCCATGGAGGAGATGCTTGGAATAAATCCCTGCTTTGTTCTGTAGCTCTGCCCAGCCTCTGCTCCCGCTCAGCCTCCTCAAGGCATCACTGGGAGCGAAAGGGAAGATCCCTGAGCTGTGGGCTGGGGCTCTGAGCAGAGCCCAGGAGCTTCCCGGCTGTTCCATTCCCCATTTCCCTCCTGGGGCGATGCCTGGCTGTGCAGATGAGCAGATAAACCCCCCATTCCCTGGGAATTCTGTCCCTAATTCCCAATGCCCCGAGCAGAGAAGGAACTGGAGCCCGATGCGATCAGCCTCATTCATCTCCCTTTACTCACACCCTGCCAGCCCTCCCTGCTCGGGGCACGGCAGGACCCAGCACAGTGAGATCCCGGTTTTATCTCAGTTCAGGGATCTCTCCTTATTTATTTAAACCTCTGCTGCCTCCAGCTTCAGTAACGATGCTGCTGCCCTCAGCATCACGGCCCCTGCCAACAACAACAAGCTCCATTTAGTCTGCTACAGCTTCCTACAGAGAATTGTTTTCTCACTTTACTCCTGATCCTCAGCTCTTTCAAAATAGGCAAAGCCTAAAAATTATCCCCAACAGGCTTTTGCATTCATCCACTTTGAAACAAAGCCTTTACACATGTTTGTTCTGCAGGGTCCCACTGATTTTGCCCTTTGCAAACTTTTCTCCCATTGCTTCTCTCCAAGGCTTTTCCTTCCCGGACTTTTTTATCTGAATATGAGAGGCTGGAAGGGGACAGAGACCAAAAAAATAAAATAAAAAGGACAGAAAAAAAATCCAGTGTCTTTCTTTTATTTGATTCCCAGTTATTTATGCATCTACACACACACAGGGGCAGATGCTGTGTTCTAATCCTACAATAATTGGCTCTGGAAAAACAGGAGATAGGAATAATAATAATAATAATAATAATAATAATAATAATAATAATAATAATATTGTGAGTGGCCAGAGTCAAAAGAGCTGCTGGAATGATGGGGAAATTAATTGTGTGTGGGCACCCCAGCAGTGCCAGGGAGGGAAAAAAATCATCCCCTGTGCCTGCTCCTGTCTGCAGACCCCCATCCAGTGCCAGCCTCTCCAGAGCCCAAATATTCCCTTTATTCCACCTACACCATGCGTTTGGGGTTACGCCAATCCCTGAGTTAAATAACCTGGGGAGATGCATCCCAAAAATCTCCTTTTCCTCCAGCCCAGCCCAGTTCTGTCGGAATTCCAGCAGGACCAGATCCAAAGGTAAAATAAGGGATCAGAGCTCAGTCCTGGCAGCACCGGAGCAGGACAAGGAATTTCCTTTTTTCCCAAGTTTTTTTCCCAAAGAAGCCCAGTGAGGGCTCAAATCTGAATTTTTGCCATGATCAGAAGGAATTTAGGGTTGCACGGGGTGGGAATGTGACCTGTGCAGGACTCGATGGTCCTTGAGGCCCAGCCTGGAGCAGCCTGCAGGAGACAGAGGCTGAGGTGGCCCCGTGCAGGGAGCTCAGCAATTCCTGTCCTGCTGTCCTGGGCTGTTCCCAGCCTGGAACAGGGAACTCAGAGCTGTCAAAAACCCCACACAACTTCTGAGTCTTTGGTTGTGGTCACTTTTCTCCCTCAGCCTGGCTCTGCTGGGGGAAGCGCAGCCTGGGAGGACTCTGTGGTGGCTTTGTGCTCTCCACCAACAGCAGAGGGAAGATCCCAGAGAGGCTGCTCTGCCTGCAGCTCACTGCTGTGTAGCAAGGCGAAGAGGAAATCCATGTCTGACCAGCCCGCCCTGGCACGTGCTGAAGGGAGAATGCTCCTTCAGGAGGACACGGCTGCTCCTGCAGCTCATTCAGGCGTCCCTCGGGTGCAGAATTCCCAAGGATTTTGGTGTCAGGTGGCTCCAGCTGCTCTGGAACACGGTGGGACCCGAGCTCCTCGTTATTTTTGGGGTGACATCCCTGCCATGAGTGCATCAGCTCAGCCCCAGGATGTGATTTCAGGGCTGGGCTGGAGCTGATCGCAGCCCCTGCTGCTGCCAGGGAAGCTCCTGTCCTGTCTGCTGCTCCAGCTGCAGCGTTCCTGTGCCTCCCTAAGCTCGGCTCAGCTCGGCTCAGCTCGGCTCAGCTCAGCTCGGCTCAGCTCGGCTCAGCTCGGCTCGGCTCAGCTTGGCTCGGCTCGGCTCAGCTCGGCTCGGCTCGGCTCGGCTCGGCTCAGCTCGGCTCGGCTCGGCTCATCTCGGCTCAGCTCAGCTCGGCTCGGCTCGGCTCAGCTCATCTCGGCTCAGCTCGGCTCGGCTCAGCTCGGCTCAGCTCAGCTCAGTTCAGCTCGGCTCAGCTCAGCTCAGTTCAGTTCAGCTCGGCTCAGCTCGGCTCGGCTCGGCTCAGCTCAGCTCAGCTCAGCTCGGCTCAGCTCAGCTCAGCTCAGCTCAGCTCAGCTGCTCCAGGAGCACGGCCAGGCCTGGGAGCTCATCCAGCCCAAAGCCAAGCCTCTTCCCTGGGAGGCTGCAGCAGAGGAAGCTGTTTGGGATCCTCTGGATCCTAACATGATCCCACGGCCATCCTCTTCCACATTTTGGAGAGCCTGGAATGCCGTGGTTATTTCTGTGCTCTCAGACACAACGGGAGCTGTCCTCCCCAACCTTCTGGCCCTTTCACGCATCCTCCAAAATCTCCACATCTCACTGGAGGCACCAAAAAGCTGCTCTGGGTGGACAATTGAGCTTTTCACTCTGGAGCAGCACATCCACGATCTTGAACTGTCCCAAAACTCCAAAGAGACAAGATCCAGTACCTCGAAGTCACTTCCCAGGATTCTCCTTCCTTGGCTGCTGTGGGCTGGACAATCTGCCTGCTCACAGGGGAAGCAGAACGTGTGCTGCGGCTCGGCTGAACCGTGTCAAACCCTGATCAACACCGGAGTACCAGAATTGGAAAATCAGATGTTTAAGAGGGCCTGTTCCATCAGGCAGAGTCTTGGGAAGGGGAGCTCAGACTGGAGGAGGAGTGGAAGGAGAGCTCTGAGTGGAAAAGGCATTCCCAGCAGTTCCAACCTCTCTTTTACCATAGGATTTTAAGAGGGTATTCAAATATTTATAACTGGGGGTGAGCTGTGATTCAGTTTTGATTTCGTTTTGATTTGTAGGTGCTGGAACTTTTCACTCATCTGATGCACTTGAGGTGGTGTTATCAAATCTCTGAACCTGATGTAAAAGAGAATTTACAAAATCATTCCCAACCACGTTTTCCAGCTGCGCTTGCAGGAATCCGTAAGGACAGTGATGTCTCTGGATGGTTCACATCGCCGAAGCTGTGGGGCAGAACTTTCTGCTGGGAACTTTCCCTGGTTGAAACTGAACTGGAGCAGCTCAGAGAACTGGTATCTGCTCTTCACACAGTTCTTGTTGAGAAGGTGGCTCCAGTAAGAAAGTCCTTTAAAAATCCAGGCTGTATATCCGAAGTGAGCCCACCAGAAAAGAAAAATAATAAAGAAAGTAGCTTTGAAAGCCTGGGCAAAGGTCTGGAGGAGCCAGAGTTTTCCTTCCCTGCAGTAAAGCGTGGCTAAAACAACACAAACTCCTATGGCTTACTAATTTTTCAACCCAATATTTTCATATAATTTGTGTGCTTTATAAGCCTTGGAAAAGCCACAAGAGGCCACACATTTCTGATGTAATCGTCTTTGAATTCAACAAAGCCCATTACCATGTCAATGAGGGGGCTGGGTTCAAAGAGCACGGGGTGGTTTGCAGAGCACCCAGAGGGGATTTGCGCCGCTGCTACTGAAATAATAAACTCCTCTCTCCCCTCTCCCTCCCAAATTTTGGCTCCAGCTGGAGACGTTTCAAGAGTTTCGTTCTAATCGCAGATAATTCTTTTTTTATGGTGTCATTTTGGGTTCTGTTGTTGGCCATAACAAACGTTGCTACGTGACGGGAGCAGCTTTAGGTGAGGTCAGTTTGAGCACAGCCTCTCTGCATTTTGGCCCTTCAGGATGTTCCACGCTTGGGGTGGAGGTTTCCTTTTGCTTCCAGGGGCTCCTTCATGGAAATGCCTTTTTTCTCCACCAGTTTTTCTGCTCTCTGCAAGCTGTGCTGATATTTTTCTTTTCTTTTATTTTTTTTTTTCTTCCAAGCTTTAATTAGAAGAGGTTAATCACCGATGCTTAAACTGTCAAACACTTCTGCATGGGAATATTTTCCTGCAGGAGAAGTGCCACTGGCTTACACTGAGCTATTCATGGTGCAGAATATTTTATAGGCATTCAGGTTTTGCACGTTTTTGGACCTCACGTGTGCCCTTCCAGGAGCAAAAGGGAAGGCAGGAGGTGGCAACACCAGCTCAAACTAGAGAAAAGAAAGAAAAAAAACCCCTAAAAACCCCCAAAAGTTTTGCTGCAAACGCTCACCTTGGGTGCAACCTTTTGAAAAATGCTTTGGGATGGAATAGTCAAAGATTCTTTATTCCAAAACATTGCAAGTTGAAAATGACAGCTCAGGGTGAAAGAGTTGAATGTCCTGAATAACAAAAGAGCGCCCAAAAATGAGAACCTTGGCACTGTGAGATGCTCCTTGATGAAGAAAATCATCTGTTGAAGTCATTTCCTGTTCCTCACTGAACATCCATCGCTCTCCTCTGGATCTAATTCATGATTGTGGGGATGAGGATCTGATTTTTTGGGCAGTGACCTCCAAACCCAGTGAAGCTCCAGATCTCATGGGGTTTCTAAACTGAAGCCCAAATGCCCTGGACAGAGGGATAGAGTGACATCAGTGACGCCTCAGGTTTGGCTTTTCTGTGTTTCAGGTTCTGTGCTGCTTTAGTGTGCGGGGCTGGGCTCACAGCAGGGGATGCTGAGCTCTCTGCACAGAGCAGGGACACAAAACAATTCCTGCTCCAGCTGGGCACCAAGGACAAATGATCCAAAGCTCAGCCCAGGAGCACAAACAGCGTGGGCTGAGGAGAGGAAAACAAGCAGGGTGGGAGTGCCCGGGCTAAAGCTGGAACGGGACAATGAACTGCAAGGTGCAAATGGAGCAGAGCTGATCCAAGGGAGAGACCCCGGGAGCGCTCGTGCATTTTGGGACCATTTGGGTTCATCTTGGGGGCAGCCCTGGCTGGGCTCTTGTGCTGCCCAAGGTGGATCCATGGAGGAGATGCTTTGAATAAATCCCTGCTTTGTTCTGTAGCTCTGCCCAGCCTCTGCTCCAGCTCAGCCTCCTCAAGGCATCACGGGGAAGGAGCTCTGTCACCGAGGCGAGGGCAGGATTCAATTGCCAAAACATCAAAGGTTTAATTACCAAACACCAACATCTGCACTCAGAGCCCTGTGCCGGCCCAGGTGCGTGTGTGGGGTGGCAGAGAGGATTTAGGAGGTTTCAGACGAGATCCCAAACCTTTCCACAGCATCGGGACAGCGGGAGAAACCCCCCGGCAATGAAATCCCGCCTCACCTCGGAGATGGCCGAGCAGAAGGACCAACAACCACAGAGACACAAAACTTTTGGGGGGTTTAGGGCAGGGAAGAGCATTTTCCTCTCGGTTTGAGAAGACGCCCCTGGTGGGGTTGCAAAGCTTGCAGCTCACCAGAGCAGAGCCATTAAGGCTTTATTACAATCGAGTTTTATAACCCACGTTCTAATAAGTCCTGCAAGAATGTGGCTGCATGCAGTAATCATTTCATAAATATTAATACAGCATTTAGAAACGGGGCCTTAATTTAAAGTGTTACCTTTTTACTGGCAAGTGCACGGTTTAATTACAGCAGTAAAAGCAGAGATTAGTTAAGCCTTGCTGCTGTTCTAATACCTGGGAACCAGCACCAGCCCGGCTTTAATAAGCAGCTTCTGAGGAGGTGAAAGAAATTCCTCTGGCTGGAGAGGCTGAGGGGGGAAGGTTTGCTGCTGGAAAGTGGCTGTATTCTTTAACAAGGCTAGACTGTGGAATGACTTCTTCTTGCTGTCTGCATTTTTGTGTGCGTGTGTGTTCGTTCACACAGGGCTCCAGGCAGGGCCAGCAGGGATTGACAGACTCCTTCAAATAAAGCACCAGGACAAGCAACCAGCACCAAAGGCTTGGATTTCTTTTCTGGAAATCCAACTTTTTTTTTCTGGAAATCTAAAATTAATTTTTTTTCTGGAAAAAAAGAAATTACTTATTTTTTCATCTATTGGTTATTTTTGTTCGATTCTGTGCTCCTGGAAGCTCCTTTTTCTTGCCCTGCTGGTTTTTGTTCCCAGATAGAGCAGTGGGGAGGAGGCAGGACCCTGAGCTTCCATCACTGCTCAAACGGAGGGAACAACAACCTTGGTGTATCCTTTTCCCAGGGAATGAGATAAAAATAACCAGCCTGGAGATTGTTTGGCACACGGGCCTGGGGAAGAGACAGCAGAGGCTTCAGGGGGTGCACTTTGAGCACTTTAGACCTGATTTAATCTGGAGCACGGGAAGGCACTGCCTAAAGTCCACTGCCTAAAATCCACTGCCTGAAATATCACTGCCTAAAATCCTGCTGCCTAAAATCCTGCTGCCTAAAATCCCATGGCCCAAAATCTCACTGCCTAAAATCCACTGCCCAAAATCTCATTGTGTAAAATCCCACTGCCTAAAATTTTACTTCCTAAAATCCCACTGCCTAAAATCCCACTGCCTAAACTCTGAGTGCCTAAACTCTCACTGCCTAAAATCCTGCTGCCTAATAATCCCATTGCCTAAACTTTCACTGCCGAAAATCCACTGCCTAAAATATCACCGCCTAAAATCCACTGCCTAAAATCCACTGCTGAAAATCTCATTGTGTAAAATCCCACTGCCTAGAATATCACTGCCTAAAATCCACTGTCTAAACTCTGAGTGCCTAAACTCTCACTGCCTACAATCCCGCTGCCTAAAATATCACCGCCTAAAATCTCACTGCCTAAAATCCCACTGCCTAAAATCCCATGGCCCAAAATCTCACTGCCTAAAATCCACCGCCAAAAATCTCATTGTGTAAAATCCCGCTGCCTAAAATTTCACTTCCTAAACTCTCACTGCCTAAAATCTCACTAAAATCCCACTGCCTAAAACCCCACTGCCTAAAATCCCACTGCCTAAAACCCCACTGCCTAAAATCCCACTGCCTAAAATCCCAGGTGGCTGCAGCCCCAAATTCCCTCTAAAAGCAGACCCTGCCAGCACTGGGAGGTGTTGTTTTGCCAAGGAGAGGATCATTCCAGCAGATGGGATGGGAAGGGAAGGAGAGGCCGTGTGGGAGCAGATTTCAGGCACAGGAAACGCTCGGAGCTCCCTCAGGAGAGCCCTGGCTGTGCCAAAAGCTGAACTCACGTCCTTTAGTCCCAGCCTGGGAAGATAAGCCGTGGTTCTGGGGACAAGTCCAGTGGGTGAGGACAGCTCTGGGAAGCGAGGCAGTTGTGGTTCCTCCTGCTCTCTGCAGCCCCCTCAATCCCGTGATTTATCACAGTTCTTGTTTTGCAGGCCCAGCGTCTTCCGGCCGGGGCAGATTGGAACATTTGGAGCCACTGTGGGTCACACCCCCTCCGAAACCCTGGTGGCCACAGAGCCCAGGCTGTGTCCCCACACGTGTCAGGGCTGAGGGTGCTTCTGGCCAGAGCTGGGATAGCAACAGGCACCTCCCGAGGGAATTGTCACCCTTGGTTCCTGGAAATAAGGGCAGAATCCCCCTTTGAATCATGTGAATGTGGGGGAAAAAGAGCAAAATGAGAGATATCAGAGAGAGAGACTGGAATCACGAATATCCTCAGTGGGAAAGGGACCCACAGGGGTCATCCAGCCCAACTCCTGCTCAGACACCCCAAAATCCCACCCTGGCCATCCCTGGGAGTGATGTCCAAACCCTCCTGGAGCTCTGGCAGCGTTGGGGCCGTGCCCATTCCCTGTGCACCCTGGGCAGTGCCAGCACCCTCTGGGGGAAGAGCCTTTCCCTAAAATCCATCCCAACCCCCTGACACAGCCATTCCCAGGGTCCTGTCCCTGTCCCAGAGAGCAGAGCTGCCCCTCTGGAGCAAATCAGGGCTGGAGGCAAGTGGAAAAGTGCAATCCCAGCAGGACTGGTGCTAGATCCAGGGGGAATCCTGGGCATCCTGGATGTGGGGTGGGAATTTGAGGGCTGTAACCTCCCCAGCTTTTTTTGCACCTTCCTTGGCCAAGCTGAGCAGCATTCCCAGCCATTCCCAGCCACTCCCAGCTGTGACACTTGGATCATCACGAGGGGATGTTGCCATGGCTGCTTTCACAATTAAAAACAAATCCAGTTTATGCTGCAGCCCGTGTTATAAAAATAAACACAGCTACTTTGCATAACAGCGAAATTAGGGCCTAATTGCCAGCTGGTGTGTTAAACCATAAATGAAAACAAACAGGGCAATAAATGGAGTTATTAGAAAGATACAATGGCTTGGGGAGATATTGCACCATGAGGGCTTACTTGGAGGATCGCAGAACAAACCCAGCCTGAGCAGAGCAAAGCAGGGCCCTTGCCCCTCCTCTTCCTCAAATCCCTGGGGATCAAACAATCCATCACCCTCCTCTTTCCACTTGGGCTCATCAGGCCATCCGCACAGAAATCGGTTTTTAGCGTGAGGAGACGCAGCAAATGGAATACCGTGCAAAGGCTCAGAGGCAGAAAAGGAATGTTTGTGTGTCCCTGCTCATTTCTGGGAGAGGGATTGGGGTTGGGAATGGCACCGGTCCCAGATTTTCCTGGAAAATCTACCTTATGCTAAAACATGATCCATCATTAAAGCTGGTTTAAATGTTCAGCATTTCTGCCTTAGTTTCCTGCTGGTGCTGTTTGGTTTTGGGTGAACATTTGGAATTACAGGGACAAGCCAGAACGGACCTTCCCAACACTGGCAAGCCAGGGAATGGCGCTGAGCATCTCCTCCAGGAACTCCTGAGTTATTTCCCTCCATGAACAGACACAGGACACACTGGAGACACCCTGGGACAGCCTCTGCTGCCATTTTTTCCCTTTTCCCCCTTCACAAGAAGCTTCCCTGAGTGTTTCTATCAGAAGAAAAGCCTGTCCTGTCAAGCAGCCCTTAAAAATGAAATTACTCGGGGCAATAACAAATTCAGGGCAGGATCTGTTGAAAACAAGGCATAAAACAGCTGTTGAAAGGGAGCAGGGAGGATAAAAGTTCACGGGGCACAGGTGTGCCCGCAGCTGTCCCCAGCACAGCTCCCTGGTGATGCAGCTTCATTCGCAAATGCTGCGATAAGAGCAGGGCAGGGAAAAGGAGAGGAGAAAGGAGAGGGAAAATCCAACCCAACAGCAAGTCAGTAGGTTAGAAATGTTGAATCTTCATCCCTTCCACGGCTCCATATTGGATTTGACAAGATTTATCCCTGTTCCTTGTGTAATTCATGTGAGAAACGTGAATTGGAGCAAGCAACGCGCCAAAGATCCTTGGGACCCTCGGGGGAGTGGGCAAACCTGAGGGAAGGGCATTTGTTGTACTGGAGAGGATTTCCAGCTCTGCTGGAGCTGGATTTCGGAGATAATGGAGGATTGCACTGCCAGGAATTGTCTTGCCAGGACCTGTGCGAGCTCAGGCGCCTCTGGAACACCTGGCTTGCATTAAGGCTGCTCGTGGGGCTTCCCCTGGTGACACCACTCACCAGGGCAGCTCCAGGATGTGGCTTTGCCATTTCCTGGAGTCTCTTCACCAATTAGGGCAGCAATTGGATGGGGAGCTTCCAGACAAAGGGACTGAGAGGAAATCCCAGGTATTTGTGGCAGTGAATCCCTCATTTGAGGGCCTGGGGGGAAGGTTTGCTCAGCCTCTTCTCTCACAGGATGTTCTGCAATTTTGCAGCAGCTTCCAAAACTGGAAAATTCCAAATCCCTTCCAATGTGGGTCACATGTTGTGCCGGTGGCACCAGCAGGAGTTGGGTCTTTGCTGGGTGTGACCCACAGGGTTTGGCCACGGAGCGTCCTTGACCAGCAGATCTTCCCAGAGCTGGTGAAACAGATTTTGGACAAGGTGTTCCCTTGGCTTAGAGCTGCACCTCTCTGCCTGGACACGACCTAGCCCTGGGTTTGGGTCCTCCGGGCAGCCCAGTTTTCCTGTGGATCGATCCTGCTCCTGCTGAGCCTTTGGAGAGCTGTTTTCCTGAGCATTCCCACATTTGTACCGGGCACTTCCTTCAGGGACATGTTGCCATTCACGTTTGTTTTCTGTTCTCTTTGGCTGCCTCTCGTTGCTCTCCTCCAGCAGTTCTGGCAGGAGTGGGGAGCTAATGACTTCAGAAGGTCCTATTTCATGTAAAGTTTATCTCCTCCTGACTGACAGCTCCGTGGATCCTTTCCAAAAGCTTCAGGTTGGTTTTCCTGATGTCCTCTTATGTCAGACATAAGATTTATTCTCCTGCCAATCCCCAGAAGGTTTGAATCACAGAATGTGCCTGTCATGCTCTGCCTCTCCACCAGCTCTGAAGGGCATGTGAGGTATGAAATGGACACTTTCTTCCTTGGGGAAAAGAAAAGACACTTTATTTTAACAAGTTTGCTCCATCCGCGAGAGGGGAGCAAGAGAAACAGAGGGGAAAGAAAGACGTGAGAAAAACATGAGCAAAATTAAGGGCAAAGAAAATGAATGAAGGATTAATAAAAGTGAACGAAAAGAGGAAAAATAAAAGAGATGTAAAAAGAGACCTTGAAATGTCCCGTGCAAGAAGTGCAGACATCAAACCCTGCTGGTTAGGAGGGATTTAGAGACGGAGAGGGAAGCTCAGGGAGGGACGGGGAGAGTGGACAGGGCCTCAAAAGGATCCACGTGAAATGGAACCTTGGTGATCCTGCTGCTGATTCCGGCTGCTGGGCTCAGCTGGGGCCTTCTTGGAGTAGATTTTGGGAATAAACTCTTCCCTGGCACAGATTCCCAGAGAGTTTGTGGAATGCCCATCCCTGGAAGTGTCCACGACACTTGGATGGGGCTTGGATCAATCTGGGACAGCGGAAGGTGTGGAATGAAAGGAGCTTTAAGATCCCTTCCCACCCAGCCCATTCCATTATTCCATGAAACACAGGGAATTACTGAAGGCTCCCCATGCTCCTTCCCCTGTGGATGCAGAAAAAAACCCCAGAAAACTCTGCAGCTCCTGCAGCCCCCCTTGGAAGGGGTCACACAATAAAACAAGATAAAGGCGGGAGCCAAGGCAAACACACCGGGCCCACTCTCAACATTTATTCCTAGATATTTTTTTAGAAAAAGAAAATACAGACTAAGCACATAAATGGACAAGACTTACTTAGCTCAGTCATTTTTTTCCCTCCCATGCACCACTTTGGAAAATAAATAGTTTTAAAAAATATGGAGGTTTTTTCTCCTTGCAGTCCAAGGCCTGTACATACACTCACAGCAAACCTTTAAGAGCTACATTTTTCCCTCTTTTTTTTTTCCTGCTGTAATTATGGTCTCATTAAGATTCCAATAAAAAATAGTCAAGAAAACCATTTTTTTCTTCTTTTTTAAAATTTTTTTCAGAGAAAACAGAAGTGCCCACAGTGTCTCTCTCTACATGTTATGCTTTTAAAATATTTGCATTTGAAATTCCTCACTGCAAATAATTCCAAGCCAAATGTAAATATAACACTTAGATTACTCCCAGAAGAACATTCTTTTGACCATTAATCCCTCCAATTCGGAATCAAATTTTTCCCTCTCTCTCCTCCTTTTTTTTTTTTTTTTTTTTTTTTTTTTCCAATTTTTTTCCCCCCAGGACTGTAATTCCACTGTCTTGACTGGGTCCTGTGATTTGTCAGGCGATGTGTGCTGGGGAAAATATCCAAATTTTAGAATCTGCTGGAGATCTCTTGGTCTCCTCTGCTTGATTTTTGTCAGGCTCCCGCTGCTCTTGCAGAACCCACGGGGACAGAGGTCCCACAACACTGGGATGACATTCCTGGCAGGATGGGGTGTGGATTATGGAGCTTCCTGGCTGGAGAAACAAGGTGTAACATGCTCAGCTCCAGCATGGAAGCAGAGCTCAACACGGAGCTGGAATAGGAACATTATCACTCCTACTTCCCACCTGCATTTCCCTGGGACACCGAAAAGTCAGGAGGAACCATCCCAACCCTCTAAGGCCAATTCCTACGGAACACAGGCCTAAGGATTCCAGCCAAGAGCTCCTTGGGTGGAAATCTTCTAAAAGCAGAGCAAATCTTCTAAAAACGGAGCAAATCCCGCAGGAGGGGCAGCACGGGTTGGAGCTTCCCAGAGAATTTCAAGGAGGAAAGACTCTAAACCAAAAGAGAATGGGTTTAGGTTGGATACTGGGCAGGAATTGTTCCCTCTGAGGGTGGGGAGGGGCTGGGATGGAATTCCCAGAGAAGCTGTGGCTGTCCCTGGTCCCTGGCAGTGTCCAAGGCCAGGTTGGAGCAGACTGGGATGGTGGAAAGTGTCCCTGTGGAACTGGGTGGGCTTTAAGGCCCCTTCCAATCCAATCCAATCCGATCTGATCCGATCCAATCCTATCCAATCCAATCCAATCCAATCCAATCCAATCCGATCCGATCCGATCTGATCCGATCCAATCCAATCCGATCTGATCCGATCCAATCCTACCCAATCCAATCCAATCCAATCCAATCCAATCCAATCCAATCCAAACTGATCCAATCTAATCCAATCCAATCCAATCCAACCCAACTGAATCCAATCCAACCCAATCCAATCCAATCCAATCCAATCCAATCCAATCCAATCATGATTCCATGATTCTGTGATCCTGATTTGTGCCAACATTACTCCTCCTGACCTTCCCAAAGGCGTGTGCCATGGGAGACCCCACGAGGCGTCTCAGCAAACCAGGACACGCTGTCCCACCCCGCCGTGGTGACGCCGAGGGAGGAGCAGGGCTGGAATTTCACTCTGGGCCTGTCACCGACGGCCAGAAACGCAAGGCCTGATCCAGAAACTTCTCCACGCTGCGTTTATTGGGATTTGTGCGCGGCCATGGCCGTGTCCAGCAGAGGATTCTGGAATATTTGAGCAGCAGCTGGATGGACAATGCACTTCTATGCGCTCCCAGCTCCCCCGCCCAGCCCCCTCCCCTCAGGAAGATGGTTTATGGACTGTGTACAAATGTTTTCATTCAATGGCAGGAATGTTGTTTTCCTAAAATCGGGAATTAGGACTGGGGCTCATTTCAGGAATTAAGGTGTTAAGCCTCAGGAATCCGGCGGCAAAGACAGGCAGCATCCAAGGGCAGAAATGCCAGCCGGCAGGAATCTGGGTGCGGAGACTCTGCAATGTTAATTGGCGCTTTTTTTCCCCAAGATAGGTTTGTCCTGGTGAGTGGAAGGCGTTTTGTGCACTCTCTGTTGAAGCAGCACTTGGAAAAAGGCCCTGAGGGACTTCTTTCCAGCCCTTGTGTTCATTGGAAGGCTTGGGTTGGAGCATCCTGCTTTGCCCATGGATTTTTTCCCGGTGGGAATGCAGCGTGGTGCTGTTGGCACCCGGCTGCCTCCTACCTCGGGGTGGAATGCAGGGAGCACAGACGGATCATCCCAGGAATGCAGTGGGTGTTTCCTTGGGTCTCGTTTCTAGGTTTTAATTGCCTTAAAAATAATAGCGAGGGTGAGTCGAAAAACACAAAAAAAACCCCAAAAAAAACCAACCAAACAAACAAAAAAAAAACACCAAAAAAACCAAACCAACACAAAACCCCCAAACAAACAAAAAAAGATACAAAGCTTTGAAGTGAAGGGGAAATTAATTTGTAAGACAATGAAGAAGATTGCAGTAGCTGAGCCAAAGGCCTGGGGCAGCTCTCCCCACCTCTCCTGCCCTGCCCTTGGCTGATGGGAATCTCCCAACTTCCCTCCTGCCAAACCTGCAGCTCCCACCCTGCTCCTGATCGGGGACCCCAGGGGGATCCCTTTGGTACCTGCTGTTCCAGACTGACACAGCTCGGTCCTGACTCACCCGCAGCTTCCTCTGCCAGGGATTGCCAAATGCCCAAATTTCCAGAACTGGGATTTTAATGGCTCCATCTGCGCAGCATTCTGCATGAAACACATACAAATAGATAAACATCTCACACAAACAGATCAGCATCACACACTAATGGATAAACATCACCTACAAACAGATAAACATCTCTGAAAGGCATTTTCCTGCTTTGTCTGCTCCTCTCTCGGGTCTCCACTGTACCACAAACTCTTCCTTGACACAAACTCCACTTTGTCCATAATCAGCCAAGATCCAGAGCACAATTTAAATACGTTTGCAAATGCAATAAAAGCTAAACCAGAGCAGCATTTCTCTGAACTCCTGCTCAGGATTTTGGGCTGATTTTAGATTTTCTTTTTTGTTTTCTCGTGTCTGCAAAGGAAACATCAGCCTCTGTCCTTGACCCAGTGAAGATACGATCACAGGAGACTCCCTGAACTGGAGAGAAATCAAAGCCTCTGCACTGGCCTTTATTTGGAGGCAGTAATTCCTGCCTGGCATTTCAGATACAATTGCAACATTTGCCATGAAAGCTTCTTGGGAAAGATAAACTTAATTTTCCTCACCACTACAAAATGTATTCATTTTTTGTCAGCAGCAGAGATTACCCCTGTACACAGAGTCCAAAACACCCTTTCCAGATTTCACTTCTCATTCCCAGGGAAGGTTTTTCCCACCCTGGGCTTCCTGCCCCACTGACCCTTCTCCTGTGCTTTGGGTGGTTTTTTTGGGTCACTGCAGCTGCCCTGAGATGGGGTTTAAGGGTGTCAGATAAATTTGCTCTGTGGGTTTCATCAAGAGATCTGCAAAGGGGGAGAGGATTGAGAATGGAATGAAGAAGAGCAGAACTGAAGGCAGCCACCAAGAATAAATTTTGTCAGCAGCAGAATTCCCGTGGTGTGAAGAATAATTTGAAAGCAGAGATGGCAGAAGTGGCTCAGAATGAAGTGCAAGGCCAGCTGTGGGACAGCCTTACCCGGGGTCATGTCTGAGGACCTCCTGTCCCCATCCAGTGACACTGAGCACAGCACAGAGCTTGCAGCACATTCCAGATCCCAGGAAAGACCCCAGGAAAGCTGCTGGGTGTGGTGGAAATGTCCCAAACTGGTGTGCTGGAGCCAGGGCACCAGGCTGCTCCCTGGAGGCTTCATCAGGATCTGCTGCTGGCTGGGGGTGTCTGGCTCTGGGTGCCACCAGTGGAGCAAGGACAAACCCCACGTCCCTGTCACTGCTGTGCTGGGACAACTCTGTCCTTGGAAACCCTCCTGCATTTCTGCCCTGCCATGCAGGGAATACCACTGCCAAAATCCTCCTTCCCAGAGGCATTTGGAAGCTGTGAGGCGTGGCAGGAGGGCAGGGGGAGCCTGGTACCCCCGGCCAGCTCAGCCCTGTCCAGGCACAGGAGCCCTTTGCCAGTGGAGGATTGGGAAGCGTGGAGCTGATTTTTGATGGACACAGAGCTGGAAAGCTGAGCAGTCAGTGAGAACTTCCCCAGCCTTGGAACTTCTCTCCCCTTTCCTCTGCACCTTCAGCAGCGAGGAGAAGGCCATGACATTGTCAGGCTTCCCCAGGCAGAAAACTGGGAGAGAGATTCCTGGTTTCATCCTCCCCCCAAGGCGAGGCTGGTGGACAGGAGGAGGCTCCTCGCTGGGGGAGCAGGGACTGTAAATCCAGTCTGTTTCCAGAGTTTACTCAACAGTGCAAACAAAAATAAACGGGTGTCAGCTCGCCTGCTTAAAGAGGCCATGAAAGGTGACACTGTGTCACTAATCCCTTGTTGCCATTCATTAAATACATCCTCTGGGCTGTTAATCTTCACACCTTCCTTTGGGGGCCACCAGGCAACAAGCTGGGAGGTCTTGACCATGGCAGAGGATGGCAGGAGATGCCGAAGGTCGGCCTGAAAAAGCAAAACCAAGAACACTGGAATGGTAATAAGATCATGTGTGAAGAATGCACGTTAAATATGATCAAACTGGCCGGGGTGGCTGGAGAAGGAGCAGCCCAGCCAAGAGGATATTCCAGAATGCCCAGAGAGGATATTCCAGAATGCCCAGAGAAATCTGATCAATCCAGACACTCACTGATTCTCAGATGTGACAGAACACAGCCTCGGCCAAGCTGGGCATGGCAACAAAGGTGGGGAAACCAACAAAGGTGGTATTGGGGCTAATCATGTCCACGGTGAGAGTGTGGATAATACAAAACATAAAACATCCAAACATAAAACATAAAACATCCAAAGGAAAGGAATAAATGAGGATTGGTTTCCCACAGAAAGCAGAGCAGCTGGAGGAGGGATCCCAGCCAGCTCTGCATCCGCAGAGCAGTGGCTGGACAAAAGTGACCACAGGACCCTCATGTCCTTCAAGGGCAGGACAAGGCACTCCTCACCTTGCCCGAGGTTCCATCTGGATCAGAATTGTCTCTTGCGCCCTGAAATTTCCACAGGAGATCTGCTGGCTGATGTTGCACTGAGCCAGAAGAGCAGCAGGGCCACCACGTCCCACAGGAAAACAAGGAAAGGCTGCCCTGGGATGGGTGAGTGGTGAAACCCCACAGACTGAGCAGTGGGGTGAGTGGTGAAACCCCACAGACTGAGCAGTGGGGTGAGTGGTGAAACCCCACAGACTGAGCAGTGGGGTGAGTGGGTGAAACCCCATAGACTGAGCAGTGGGGTGAGTGGTGAAACCCCATAGACTGAGCAGTGGGGTGAGTGGTGAAACCCCACAGACTGAGCAGTGGGGTGAGTGGTGAAACCCCATACACTGAGCAGGGGGGTGAGTGGGTGAAACCCCACAGACTGAGCAGTGGGGTGAGTGGTGAAACCCCACAGACTGAGCAGTGGGGTGAGTGGTGAAACCCCATAGACTGAGCAGTGGGGTGAGGGGTGAAACCCCACAGACTGAGCAGTGGGGTGAGCGGGTGAAACCCCCCAGGCTGGGCAATGGGGTGAGTGGTGAAACCTCACAGACTGAGCAGTGGGGTGAGCGGGTGAAACCCCCCAGGCTGGGCAGTGCTGACCTTCAGGGCTCAGGCAGGGTCAGGAGAGGCGCTGCTGCGTGTTGGACACTCAGACACTGCACAGACGGCTCCTGATGCACCAGTTGAGCAGCTTGGCACCTCTGGGCTGCTCCCTGCTGCTGCTGCGTGTGCTCGGTCCCTCCCCAAGCTGCTCATCCAAGCAAACACTCTGGAGATGTTCCTGGGCTCTGGGCAAAGACAACAAACAAACACAAAGTGGGATTTGGGAGCTGGGCTGTGCTGACCTGCCCGTGCTCAGGAATGCGACAGCTCAGGATGAACCCAAGCAGCAAGGGTTTGGTGGTGAGGGTTTTTTTTTTATTTTGGTTTGGGGTTTTTTTGTTTTTTTTTTTTTGCCATGGCACTTAGAGGCATGACACTTTATTCTGTTTTATGACACGGGATGCATCTGTGGCTGATATACTGGAGGCCAGGCTGCTTTCATGCTCTCAGCCTGCATTAACCCAAACTTCAGTGACTGCTGGCCAAGTGAGACATGGGACGAATAACTCGAGTGGCAAAATAATGTCAAATCCCACAGCTTGTCTTCTATGAGCTGCCAGTTATTTATTATCAATTGGATCCAAATATCTCATTCAGATGCAACAAAATGCTTTGTGAGCAAGGAAAGTGGGGACAACTGGTCTCTGCTCTTTGCTGGAGTGTTTTGCTTACAAATCAGAAGTCTGAGTCTTTTTAAGGATAATTCCACAGAAACGCCCACGAAATCTTTGAGTGTTCAGACGGTTCTTCCTGGGAAAGAACTGCTGAAATCCACAAGTGAAATACAAGTTATGGGCGAGCTTGTAGAGATCTGCAGCTGATCAACCCCGTCCTCTTTCCTGAGCTGCTCCAAACAGAGCTGATGCTGGGCTCCTGCATGGGAAGGACGGGAATATTTGGGACTACAAAGCTTCTCCCTCCAGCAGATAAATTTTAGCAGAGTTTGTGCTGAGGTTTGAACACTCACACAAATCTGCAAGGCAGGGATTCAGCTCAAATTCTTTCCAGTGTTGTATCACCACATCATTCTCCACAGGTGCTGTTGGTGGTGGTGTTTCATGGTAAATAACCCAAGCAAGTGGATGTTTTGTCACAACAATCTCTCGCTGGCACACGGATCCACTGGTTTGTCCCTGGCTTTGTGTGCTGAAGTTACAGTGCCCTTGTCTGGAAACAAGGCCTCAGCACAAAACAGACAAAAAAATAAGAACAACACCTGGCAAGGAAGAAATCACCCAGCCTGTCTCATCAGCCAAGAGTCTGGGTGTTATCCCATTTTTCCTTGGAGACACTGAGGTGTCAGGGTGGCTTTGCTGGGTGAGAGACAGATGAACAGCTTCTGACTCCCTGCCCCTGGGTGTCCTGGGGAATTCTTCTCCTCTGGAAGAGCTGCCACAGCATCCTTGAGCTAAAAGGAAATCTCTCATTTGGCTCAAAATGATGACAGCCCCCAGAAGAACGGGCCCAGAGGAAAACCACCCCGTTTTTGTCACACGAAACGGGCGGGAAATAAGATGTTTAGAAGAATTAGCTGGCAGAGATCAAGCTGCACAAGGGAGAGGTGGAGAGAGGCCTGTGCAGCGGGTGGTGGCTCAGTGACCCTGTGGTGAGAGATGGGGAATTTTCCTGCAGGATCCAGCATCATTCCAACGTGGCAATGACCCCTTCCTCGGAGCACGGGGCAGAGCTGGGATCCAGACCCCAGGCACGGGAGCAGCTCTGCCACAGGGCCATGGAACTCCTGGGATTTGCACAGCAGGACGTGTGCTTTGCCACCAAAATGTTTCTGTGTTCATTTTAACAACAACAAAAACCCCCAAACAAGCCCCAAACCCACAATTCTGTTGCACGGGGCCCTATTTACTGTTTATCTTTGCTGAGAACATATGGTTCCACTTTCTTGGGCTGTTGGTCTCCAGGGTTAATGACATCTGACCAGATGGCCCAAAGCAAAGAGTGATGGGACCAACGTGCAGGACAATTAATCTGGATGGGGGAAAAAAAGCAAAATAAAACAAGAAATCCCGAAATGCCCCCCCTTCACCCATAAAATGTCAGATCCTTGTGCTGCCATCGAGACAGATGTTGTTACCATCTGGGAAGATGTTGAGTGGAGCCTTTCTGTTCCCTTTTTCCATTGAAATGCCCCAAATGTAAATAGTAGACACAAAAACATTTATAAATGATGCTGTCTTTTTTCCCCCCGCAGAGGCCGTGGTTGTCTCCACGGCACTTCCAGCTCGGCTTTTAAAGGTTTTTCCAGTGACACACTCCCAACGTGTCCAGTGACAAATGATGTAACGTGTTGCTGGCCCAGGGGGGCTGTGCAGGGGAGCCCTGGCTTTCATTACATTTTGCACGCGAACGTTTTCTCTCTCACGAACCCCGCGGCACCACCACACCTCCCGCAGCCCCGGGGTGCCAGGGCAGCACCAAAATACCAAAAAAAAAAACCCCAGCCACAAAGCCTGCCACTCCCTCAGAGCTCACCCTGGACTTCTGTGGGATGGGTACCCCTGGGAGATATTCCACACAGGAAACCCTGAGGGAATCTGGCACCCAGCTCATTAAAGCTGCCCCTGGATTTCCAGAAACCAGGAGCCAAACTGGGCTCAAACGCCAGCTCCGGCTCTGGAAAACGCAGCCTCCACCCTGGCAAGGCTTTGTTTGGGGCTTGTTTTTCTGAGAGGAACAAGTTCCAGCGGTGTCACTGAAAGGAAAGGTTTCCTTTGAGTCCCCGGCTGTAGCTTTATGCCCGTGACACCGAGGGCAGATAGAGTTTTGCTGAAAGAAGAGTGCTTTTTGGAGCATTGCTTATTTGGTTTGGGGCACTAATATAAACTGTGCTGGCAAATCCTTTCTCCTGTAGGCAAAGGTTAAGTAGTCCATTGATTTAATTGGCTTAAAGTTAAGTAGGTGTCTACAAGATTAGAGCCCGAGAGCAGCCCTTCATTTCAAGCTGGCTTCCTTCTTCCTCTGACATCACAAAAAATCTTCAGGGAGCTTTTTTTTTCCTCCCAGCTTTGAAACTTCAACGCTATCTTTCGTCAGCATCTCAGAAGTTGGCAGAAAGATGCAAAGCCGAGGTTTTATGATATTTTCATCTCCCTCTGGCTTCGCTGCTCGTGCAGCTTCACAAGCAGCAGAAGACACATTTGTCCTGCACCACGACCACATCTGAGCGAGCTCAAGGAGCAGCTCGGCTTTTTAGACTCAGCTTGGTATTTTAAATGCTGAATTCAAAGTTTTCAACCCAGTTTTGTACTGTTTGCCCAAGTTTTATAGGCTGGCTACAGAGAGAATTCCAGGGAAATTGAGATACAAAATGGGCAGAGTGTCCCAGGCTCCTTGAGATCCTTCTCCCTGGAGGAGCAGCCACCATCCCATGATTTCCGTGTGGAAACACTGAAAGTTTGAGTGACCTTTTACTGTAAAGAGCCTCTCAGCCCAGTGACTCCTCCACGTACTCATCACCCACCCACCCAAATCAGTATTTTGGGAGTGGGAGCACCGCAGTGGCTGTCTGGAGCTTCACTGCTGGAAAGCACAAAAGGTTGAAGCAGAAATCAGAGTCCAAAAGAAGAGGGAAAATGACTTTAAAGGGTCTTCTTTGTCTTTTTTACCTATTTGAGTCTGTGCTTCATCTCTGTCAAAAACCTCCTGAATCAAAACCCTCCCAGCATCATCTCCAAACGCAGGGAACCAGTAATTGGAAGACATCTGCTTCAAGTTGGAATAAATGATTTTACAAAAACCCTCTCCTTTCTATTTTTGGTAATTTCTTAATAGTCCAGAAGCCTGTTGGATTATACATGTTTATTACAGATGTTTGCAATGCATACCTGGCTCCCTGGAGCACATTTAATATTCATATATTAGATTATATGATTAAATCTTTATTGGAGACATCTTCTAGCAGAATTTTCCATTGCAGGACGTTTGGAAGAGCAACTGAACATGAATTTAGGGCTTCAAAGATCCTTCCTTGTTATACATTGTCCTGTTTAGGATGGAAATATTGGATGAGGAAACAGGTGGGAATCTCCTTCTTCCCTCCATGGCAGCATCATTCTCTCCAAAGGGAGTTCCAAGGACACTTCAAGGAGGTGAAAACAACTCCATCCAAGATTCCCACTGAAGTCAGGGCTCTTTATTCATCCGCTCGTGCTTTAAGCTCTTCAGAATAGGAACAGTTTCCTTTCTGTCCCCACAACCCCCACCAAAAGGAAATTCTGGGTTTGTCTCTCTCGTAAACACTTTCAGTAAATGCAATAAATGAAAAAAAAATAATTTAAAGGTCTGGAAGAAAATATAGGTTATGTTTTGACAGATATTGAAATGTTAAAGGTGCAGATAAATGCAGCTTGGTTTTGGGATCTCAGATGGGCTGTGTTGGTTTGGGGTTGGTTTTGGGATCTCAGATGGGCTGGGTTGGGGTTGGTTTTGGGATCTCAGATGGGCTGGATTGGGGTTGGTTTTGGGATCTCAAATGGGTTGGATTAGGGTTGGTTTTGGGATCTCAGATGGGCTGGGTTGGGGTTGGTTTTGGGATCTCAGATGAGTTGGGTTGGTTTGGGGTTGGTTTTGGGATCTCAGGTGGGCTGGGTTGGGGTTGGTATTGGGATCTCAGATGGGCTGGGTTGGAAGGGACCAAATTCCGACTCCAAAGCTCTGCCATGGGCAGTGACACCTTCCAGGAGCTCCATCCCAGCTGATGGTTGGACTTTCTGATCCTGAAGGCCTTTTCCTACCTGGAGGACCCCAGGTGCAGATGTGAGGTTGCTTTGAGGCGCAGGATGTGCTCGGGGTACATTCCTCATTCCCATTTGGCAAACCCTGGGACTGGCAGTGCCTTCAGTCACGTACGGTGGGATTTCCCTGCCAAAAAGAACGGGAGCTCTGATTGAAACCTGCAGATCCCTTAATGCAGAAATTACCCATTAAACAAGATAAGAGCAGAGCAATCCCTGCTGGAATGAGAGCGGGGTGTCTGTGTAAACACTCGGATCTGAGCTGGATCTGTGGGTCCTGCTGCTGGCAACATCTGTGGGATGGACACTCCACTTTCCCCTGTCAGCTGGCTGGGCTGAGGGATGGACGCTCCACTTTCCCTTTTCAGCTGGCGCTTGGAAGGACTCTGCTAATTGCTTATCTCCTTCTCTTATCTGATCACCTCCCCCAGCCGCCTCTGCCTCTCCGGTGTGCATTGTTAAAGGGGTTTTCAACTGTGCAAAGCCCTGACAGAGACAGGTTCAAAAACCCAGAATAAACACCCCCGGGGGTTGTCTTCTCCCTGTTTCCTCAGCTGATTATCTGGGAACAATCAGGCTGCACCGTGCTTTCTTTGGATCTGGCCGTGCCCTTACGGAGTTCCAGGAGAATGCAGAATGAGCATGCATCGTGTTGGAGCAGGCAGAGGCTGCTCGGGGTGGCTGAGGAGCTGAGCTCTGGATTTCCCCTCCTTCCCAGGCAAGGGGGTCATAAATCCATCATTTCAGAATTTCATGCATTTGACCGCATGGATCTCCCTGAAAATGGAAACGTGGAATGTTTGGGTGGCAAGGGACCCTAAAACCCACCCAGTGCCATGGGCAGGGACACCTTCCACTATCCCAGGCTGCTCCAAGCTGGCCTTGGACATTTTGACACTCTGGACAGCCTGGCTCCATTTTGTTCCCTGTGTGAAAAGAGAAAATTCTTGGATCTCAAAATAGTTCCTGCATTGGGAATAATCCAGCCCAAGAGTGTCCAGTAATTCCAGGTTTAAGACAAATTCCAGGGCAGCTCCAGGATGGAATTTTACTTTGTCCTTCACCCATTCCCCATTTCATCTCTAAGCAGAAGAGAACAGCCATCCCCCAGACTGGGGATTTAAAGGAATAAGCTCGGATTGCCTTTGGAGAGGACAAACAGAGCTGGAGCACTGAGGGAGAAATGAATTTAAATGCTTTTTGTGTTTATTTGACTTAAGCAGGTCCATTTTCCCTGCACCGACCCACGGGTGCTTCCCGGAGAAGTCAGACTTCCCCAGCCATTCCTGCGACAGGCACTCGCTGCATCAGACAAAATAAATTAACAAAAATTCAATTAGTTTGTAGCATTCCTGTCAAAACTGACAACTCAAACATGGGGAAAAGATCATGTTTTTCCCCGGGGAGCATTTTTTATTTCTTCTTTTTTTTTTCCTCTCTGTCTGAGGGGGAACACCAAGTTGCCGAGCTATTTTTGGGTTTTACATGGCCTATTGCTTCCTGTGCTGTGGGAGGGTTCAGGAGGGAGGCCATGAAGGAATTGGATTTCCTTCTCTCCCTTCAGGACTGTGGATAGGGACCCTCTGCTTATTTACATTCTCCCTGACAGGTTTTCCTGTAATCCCCACAGGATCCTTGACATGGATTTCCATCACAGAAGGTCCTTTCAGAGGATTATGTCTTGGTCCTGGCCTAACTCCGTGGATATAAACACATGGATGGATATCTTAGGAATAACTCAGACGAATTTCCTACAGCCAGGAAGAATTCCCCTGGGAAAAAATCCCAAAATATCACTCAGAAACAGAATTTATTAACCACATATCCACATCTCCCACTTTCAAACCCATTTCCCACCTCCTTGTCTGTTGTTAATTGTGGTGACAGTTGTTAATTGTGGTGACAATTGTTAATTTTGGTGAAAATTGTTAATTGTGGTGACAATTGTTAATTGTGGTGACAATTGTTAATTTTGGTGAAAATTGTTAATTGTGGTGACAATTGTTAATTGTGGTGACAATTGTTAATTTTGGTGAAAATTGTTGGATGTCACAAACAGGGAAATTGAGGTGACAAGTGTTGGATGTCACAAACAATGAAATATCAGAGAAATAGAATCATAAATATAATACATATATATTTTATGTATAAAATATAATATATATATTATATATTATGGTGACAATATATAATTGTGGTGGCAATTGTTGGACATCACAAGCAGTGAAATATAAGAGAAGTATAATCATAATATAAATATAATATTTCAAAATATAGAAATATAACATATAATATATAATAAATATGCCCACATATATATAAAATGTAAAATATATAGAAATATAAAATAATATTAGGAATATAATGCCCCAAATCGAGTCCTGGGAGATGTCTTGAAGGGAGGATGTAATTCCAGAGGAGCTCCCACATCCTGGTCTGGCACAGAGCAGGGGAAGGTGTTGTGGTTGGAGTAGCTGCGTGCTGGAATCAGCTCAGTAATGATTTTGGGCCTTGAAAGCAGCTACTAATTACTTTAATTAAACAATTATCCAGGAGATCAAATATATAGCAAATAATAAATCTTGCAAGTTGGGAGTATCATGCGTTTCACACAGATAAGCATCAGTGAAATATAATAGAGTTGAGTGTTATTGTTAATTTTGACTTGGGGCTTACAAATCACAGCTCCCCTGAGCTCTGCAGGATCCAGGTAAAGCAAGAAATCCAAGTAAAACCTCTTTAATTCTTGTTTTCCTAAGAAAACCTTGCCTTTGGTTTTCATCTCCCCGATTGTGGCGGGGGAAGGTCTGTCTGGGATGGCAGAGACTCCCTCTGGCTCTGCTGGACCCCTCAGCAGGGAAAAAACAGAGTTTAATTCACTATTTGGAGGATTTCTGTGGTGCTGGGTGCTGTTGGTAGCTCACATCCTCAGGGAATCCTCTCCCCACTCACGTGTGGCCAGGAGGAATCAGGAGAGGATTCCACACTGGGTGTGGAATGAGGGAGGGAGACAGAACACAGGAATGTTCCTCTTAAAGCAAACTTCAGGAGTTTAAACAATGACATTTCCCCCAAAAGGGAGGCCCCAAACCTCTGCTCCTGCCCTGACAGCCCAATGCCATTTTTTTGGGATGCTCTGGCAGCAGCACCCCCCTTCCCAGCCCTGCCCAGGTGTGGAGCTTGCAAGGTCGCAGAACAGAACTACTGCATTAAACCTTAATTAATTCCATGCATCTTATGAAATCAATAACAATCCCTGGGCCCTGAGTGTTTCTTACAGCCCAGGACTGGATTAATTCCTGGAGCTGAGCCAGCAGCTTCCCAGTCTGCCCAGTTCAGGCCCAAAGGAGAACATTTCCAAGTCAGTAACCAGGGGGTGATTTGTGACACGTCAGGAATATCCAGGGAAAAACGATGGTGCCGGAAACCCTGGAGAAGGGAAATCCATCTTCTGCTTGGGAAGAAGAGGTGAACAACTCTTGGAAACCCAACACATTTTACCTTCCCCCCTTGCTTCCAAAGCCTGTTCCAAGGTGGAAGATCAGTAGCTTGCAACTGAAAGAATTCCATATAAAATAAAAAAGGGAACAGATTTCCAGGAGCAGAAAATGGTACCAAAACAGAGCCACTGCCTGTCCTCCACGGAGGGAACATTTATTCAGCAATTAGGTTGTAATGGCAAAACTTTCAAGGCAGCACTGGGCAGAAAGTCAAAATCTACATTTTAAGGCGATATTTTAGGTCCCCTACAATGCACAGGAGCCTGAATGATTTTTCTTTCCCTGTAACACAAGAGTTTGTCTCCCTACAGAGGAAATAAATGCAGACATCCCATAAAATTCATTTAATTCAGCTTCTCTGAATCTCCCACCTGAGTCCCAGAGATATACAACGTCTCTACGGGGCGTTCACTCTACAGTCACAAAGGTTCTGAGATGAATTACAGTCCTTAAATTAAAGATCTGAGGGGAAACAAACAAATAGGAATTTTAAACAAAACCAAAGAAGCAGCAATCAGGATCACAGTGACTGGTTTGCCAGTTTAAACCAGTGTTTGAAGGATTCTCCTGCTGCGGAATCGGTGATTTTGCACAGAATCCCAGAACGGTTTGGGATGGGGGAGGAACCTCAAAGCTCCTCCCATCCTCTGCCATGGGCAGGGACACCTTCCACCAGCCCGGGTTGCTCCAAGGTGGCCTCGGACGCTTCCAGGGATGACAATGTGCACTTCAGGAGGATGCTCAATGGTTCAGAGCTGCTCATTCCATGGAATATTTTACCTGGCAGAGCATCCAAACCCCTGGCTGGGCTGCTGTGCTGTGCTCAGCTCACCTCCCTCAGGGACCGTCCTGTGCCAGGAGCAGCCCTGAGCTCAGGAAGAGTCTGACTCTCGTCAGCTTTGCCCTAAACTTCATTTCTTGCAAATTTAATGCAAATACAGCAAGAACAAGGCCCAGCTCAGCTGCTCTGGGGCTGCTCCCTGCACTGAGGGCAGGACTTGGCCCAGGCCAGAGGAATTATTCCTGGGAGATTAGCTGTGCAAAGAAATAGGAGTATGAAGAGCTGAGAAATCTCTTTGTAACTCCTCAGCTTCCTTTTAACCAGGAATATTGACACAACCAGCTCTGCAGAGTGCTGAAACCTGGGAGTTTGGAGTGCTGGAAAGAAGCGGGGTTTTAATAAAAAAATAAAATAATCCTTGAAGAGAGTGTGAAAACCCCAGGATCCGGAGAGTGGATGGCAAACTGAGCTCCAGAGCAGGGAGATGGCTGCAGGTCCCATCCCCTCCCCAGCCCTTGTCTATCCCTGCTGTGCAGCCAATGCAGGATGGGAGAGGGAAGGAGGGGGGTGCATTGCCATGAAAGCTTCCCCCATCCTTTTTTCTCCTCTCTCTAATGCTGCCCCTGATATATTAAGCTGCACTCCAGCCAGCTTCAAGGACATGTTTCTGAATCCCATTCAAGATGCTGACAGCCCCTGAAGGTGTGAGAGGAAACATGCCCTCAGATGGACTGCATTTATTCGTCTGCTTAGACCTTTAATCTGACATGTTTAGCAAAGCCTCTGCAGCGCTGCTGAGAACGTTCCAGGAGAAGAAAGGAGGAGAAGCAGGATTCAGGTGTTGCCTCTGGAGGTTGTTGTGGTGTTGGTGGGGCAGGCTCCAAAGCTGACAAGAAAAAAGCAGTGCCAGCCAAGGAATGGGGTTCTCTGGTGCTGCTGGGCCGGGCAGGCTGCCCTGATTTTAAAACTGGTTTTACTGATCTTTTACTGGTCTTTACTGGACTGTTTTGCCACATGGACCCCCAAGAATGCCCACAAGCTCCTTCATAGCCTTTACTGCAAATGGTACCACGTCTGCTCTTGAATCCATTCCACCCTTGAGGGCCACAGAGCCCAATTTCCCTTCTTGACCCAAACCAGGACTTCAGTGGAATTACTTTGTGCAGATCCTGAGCTTAGACTTGAGCCAGATAAGCCTTGTGGCAGATAAGGGCTCCTGTCCTTGCTCTGCACAGAAATTGCTGAAATCCTGCCCACGTTGAGGAGAGATCTGCTGATTTCCACCAGCAGGAGAAGGGCAGCTTTCCAGTCCCCCTTTTAATCCATCAGAGATCTCCTGCAAACAGCTGCCTTTTATTTATTTTCTCTTTTTTTTTTTTCTTTTTTTTTTTTCCTCTCTCTTTTCTTTCTCTAGTTGGGACTAACTCAGTGTCTTTCTCCTTTTTATTTTTATTTTTTTTTCTGTTGAGAGAATCTCTATTTGCTGTGTCCTGGTGAAGTCCCACTTATTCCTATTTCATTTACATCAACATCACTCAAGACTTAGTCACCAGCCTTAAATGATGTTGACTTAACATGGGCTTAAACAGAATAAAAAATGACTCATCACTGTGTGAGGGATTTCTGAGGCTGAGCAAAGGGGAGAAAGTGGAACAGCTCAATCCTTAACTTCTTCAAATCCTTCTTTTCTCTCTCCTGCAAAAATGGGAGGAGGGAATTCCCTGTGGTGCTGAAACTCCGACGATGGGAAAAAGGGGTCACTTTGCAAAATATAAAATAAAAAGAAACTTTAATCGCAGTGATAAGATTCTCCTTAAAAACGTTCAGTTCTGCCCTGAGGGCCCTGCTGCAGCACATTCATCACCACAGGGACCTTGAGCTGTGCTAAATTGTAAAATTGTATTTGTAACTGTGGTTACAAATTCCACGCAGTGCACTGCTGATGGCACAGCAGTGGGGACACAAAACGATTCCGAGGGGGCTCAGGTCTGCTGCATTTTGGAGCAGATTTAAAAGGGAAAATAATCCCTAACTCCTGCAAAATCCCGTGCCTAAATTACTTTAAAGCCTGGCCCAAGGAGATGGTGGCACAGCAATGGTGACGCATGGCTTGGGGACAGATTGGAGGGCCTCAGGACTTCCCTCAGGTCTGCTGCATTTTGGAGCAGGTTTTAAAAAGGGAAAATAATCCCTAACTTCTGCAAAATCCTGTGGTTAAATAACATTAAAGCCTGACCTCAAGGAGTTGACAGCTCAGCAATGGGGACACAAGGATTTAGGGGAATTTGGAGGGGGCAGTTCAGGGGGGGCTCAGGCCTTCATTCGGGTTTGCTCTGTTTTGGAAGAAGTTTTAAAAAGGGAAAAAAAATCCCTAACTCCTGCAAAATCCTGTGGTTAAATAATGTTAAAGCCTGGCCCAAGGAGCTGAAGGCCCAGCAATGGAGACACTGGGCTTGGGGACAGATTGGAGGGGGCTCAGGCCTTCCCTCAGGTCTGCTGCATTTTGGAGCAGATTTAAAAGGGAAAATAATCCCTAACTCCTGCAAAATCCTGTGGTTAAATAATGTTAAAGCCTGGCCCAAGGAGCTGAAGGCCCAGCAGTGGGGACACAGGGCCTGGGGACAGATTGGAGGGGGCTCAGGCCTTCCCTCAGGTCTGCTGCCTTTTGGAGCAGATTTTAAAAGGCAAAAACCATCCCCAACTCCTGCAAAATCCATGCCAAAATAACTTTAAAGCCTGGCCCAAGGAAATGAAGGCACAGCAATGGGGACACAACGACTTGGGGACAGTTTGGAGGGCCTCAGGCCTTCCCTCAGGTCTGCTCTGTTTTGCAGCAGATTTGAAAAGGGAAAAAAACTCCTGCAAAATCCTGTGCCTAAATAGTTTTAAAGCCTGGCCTGAGGAGCTGAAGGCCCAGCAGTGGGGACACAAGGACTTGGGGCAGTTGTGGGGAACCTCAGGCCTTCACTCAGGCCTGCTGCACTTTGGAGCAGATCTTAAAAGGGAAAAAAAAATCCCTAACTCCTGCAAAATCCTGTGCCTCAATAATCTTAAACCAGGCCCCAGAGAGCTCACGGTGTCCCTGCCACGGTGCCACAGCTTCTCTGGGGACAGGAGGGCTGTGGGTGCCCGAAGTGGAGCCCCTCTGAGCAGGGAGCTGCGCAGGGAGCCCAGAGGCAAATCCTTCCCAGGGGCCGGGATTTGGCAGCCAGAGCCAAAGCCACATTAGCCACATCATCCAAGAGCAGCCACTCCAGCTCCTGACGACGGCCAGGCCTCAGATCTGCACTTTGCTCCTTTCTGTGGAGCAGAGAGACGGATCAGAGGACACCCCCCAAGCCTTTGAGGAGCATCCAGCTCGGGCTGGAGAGCCCCATGACTTCACTGCGAGCGCCGCTCGCCGCTCTCGACGTCTGGAAGAAAGAGACAGACTGAAAAAAAGCACCTTTGGAGCCTTTAAGACTAATTAAGGAGTGCATCAAAAGAAAAAAAAAAAGGAGAAAGAGAGAGAGAGAAAGATACGTTTGGCTGACTGTGAATGAATCTTATAAAATGGAAATGGGAAACATGTGCAAACACTTTAAATATTTTTGCCCCTGCAAGATACTTGAAGACTTCCCTTGTAAAACAAATAGGGAACAAAATAAAACCAGGTTTCCTTCAGTCAGCACATAATCATTTTCATGTTAATTTTTATCTTGTTAACCCAAAAATCTATTAGAAGAAAATTATCTGCCTGAAATCTGGCTTGTGACTCACGCTAAGTGGTTCTGATATTTTGAGAAAATAAATCTTTACACTGTTTACACAAGTCTATCTGAAATTACAGTGTGTAAAAGAAATAATGGTTTCAAGTGACCATAGGTGACAAATGATCAGGCTTCTGATGTTATTCCCCTTGGCCTTGGCTGCAGGGGAGGTTTTTTCCCTTTTCTTTTAATCCCTTCTCGCTGTAACAATGGCAAAGCACACCCAGAGCTAAATGCAAAACTAATTGAACATTAATTAAAAAGTAAAATAAGCGTGCTGTGGATTCTGCCCAGGTGCTGAATGGTCAGATCCAGCCATAATTAAAAAGGGCAGAAGAGTAATTTAATTACGGACCTATCCTTAATTGTGAGAAGCCTCCCTGCTCTTCATGCCAAGTTGTGTCACCAAAGGGTTTGGATTTTAGAAAAGATCATTTGCACACAGAGAGAAAGATGGTTTTGAATGGAATCATGGAATCATGGAATCATGGAATTATGGAATCAGGGAATCATAGAATATGGAAAGGACCCACAAGTCCAACTCCTGGCCCTCCACTCCAATGTTTCATAGCTGTCACCTTAATTTTTAATTTTCTAAACAGGCCCAGTGATTGCCATTAAAAGGAGAATTAAAGTTCTTTCAGGATTTAAACATTCCTGTTTCTCCTTACGGATACCACCAGTCTCCACACATTCCTTGTGTCATTCCTGAAATACAGTACAATAATAATAATAATTCAACATCTGTGGCTAATCCCCCAAGCCAAAGGCTATAATTAATTCTAACCCCTTTCTTCTGCTTGAATTTCAGCAGCATAAAATAACAGGTAGAAGGAGATGTTCAATAGGGAGAAATCTGGATAAACACACAGGAGTTCATTAGTAAGAACAAGTGGTGTGTTTTGGCTGGAAAACATCTTTTCGGGGTAAAGAGAAGGAAGCAAATGAAATGCAACCTGGGCATTTTATTCCAGGACTTGAACTTTCCATATTCTGCCCTGAGTTGCTTTATTAGCTAAAGCTCTGGGAGGACAATTATTGAGTGGTTTATATTGAAGTTATTACTTAAATCCCCTTAAATTCATAGTGGGCAGCTTGGAGATTTGCCTCGGTGCTGGGATTCCTGAGGAGGGCACAGACTGCAGGCAAAAGCTGATTTTTAGCATTTTTTTGTTATTTTGCAAATTGATTCCACTTCAGCCCTACCAGTTATCAAAACCTGTACAGCTGAGTTTTGCTTTTTAAAGGGAATAGAATCCTTCCCATCCCACTTTGCAAAGTCCATTCCCATGCCAGCTTTTCCATCCTCTGGCTTTGAGTTCTGGCTAAATTAATAAATAAAAAATAAATAGATAAATGCCTCTGCTTGAGGCTGAAATCCTGGGAAGGGCAGCCAGTCCCAGCATCCACCTGACGGGGTTGGCACACGGATTCTCTCTTTATCCAGACTGGGAAGGCCACAAATTGGCACAGGCTGGCAGGAAGAAAGGTTGGGAATAAACATTTGAATGGTACCTTGGAATTCCCAGTGGGATCAGAAAAGCAGGGAGGGCTTTTGCCACCAGCTGGGATGGGACTGGAGGGGGCAAGAGGAGATGCCCAGGAGTGGAGGTCAGAATGAATTCCTTTGGGAATTTTCTCCCCTGTTTAAATTCTGTGCCTTGGCTGGGCACTCTGGAGCTGTTGAACAGGAATGACCCCAGGAATTCTCCTGGGTGAGACAGGGCACAATCCAAAGGGAAAGCCCAGCAGGTGCCTTTGCTGGTCAGGGATTTCCCCCTGCTGAATGGGGCTCTGGATTAAAGCAGCTCCATAAATCCAGCATTTCCTCCTCCTGTGCACTTCCCATCCTATCCCAAACCTTGTGTGATCCATGGGAGTGCCACGGCAGAGGGGACAGCTCAGCGTCCCTGAGGAATGAACAAAGAGCTGGATTCCAGTGGGACAAGGGCAGGAAAAGCCATTTATTGGAAATCAGCTCCCAAGACTGCAGCATTCTGAGGTGACAGGATTTGTTTTGTGGCACTAAACACCATCCCAGCCCAGCAGGGCCAGGCAGGCTGATGGTGATCCACAGACCATTCTGAGATGGCATTTTTGGGCTGTTCCCAACAGGAGAACTTCCCAGGAATGCTGGGGGAGAGCTGCTCACCAGGCCACAGCCTTTGGTTTGAGATGCAGATCTCCCACCACAACAAGCAGCACTCCCAGCTGGGCAGCTGGCACCAAAAACATCTCCAGGAAATCCAATCCCATTCAGCAGGGGGAAAGATTCCTGCTGGGAAAACAGGGAGAAGCTCCTGCCCTAAAAACCTGCCCTTCCATCCCTCCCCAGGTACCTGCTGGGCTTGTTCCCTCCAGGTGCTTGAGGGTTTAAAATACACAATAATTTCACAGAGAGGAAAACCCAGGCTGGGCCCCACCACAACATCAGCCACAGAATTATACCCTGTGCTTCCTGCAGCAAGGAGAATTTGCTTCTCTATTACCCAAAAACGACACAGCTGAGCTCCGTGGCTTGAAGTTAACATCACTTGGAAACATGAGGAGGAATGATTGAAGGGTTTGAGCAGGGAATTGCAGTGATTCTGTTCACAAAGTGTCTTGGTGGCTGTTAAAACATTTAGAAATCCCTTTAAGTTTTCTTTAATTATAAATTAAATCAAATGGGATTTCTTTAATTGGTAGCACATCTAATTATCTTTATGCTCGTATCTAATAATCCAGATTCTTGTCTGTGGATGTGAATTTGAGGTTAATAAATCATCATGAACCAAATGTTAAGCCACACGAAAAGGTCTTAAAATGGGGCAAACTAGAAAAGTTATTAATTAATTAAATCACCAGAATATACATGATGCACCCAGCACCATCAAACAGAGCCCAGGACAGGGTGGAGAGAGAAAAATCTAGAATTTAGCTAATTTAGGGAGAGACATGTGGGTTGAACAGCGTTTTTGGTGACAGGGAATTCTGTGGAAGTGTGCATTTGTCTTAATTTAGGACAAAGCTCTTTAATTCAGGACAAACTCTTTAATGTAGGACAAACTACGCTTGGTTGTGCTGATGACCATGAAGTTCTCAAAACAAAGGCTTGGCAGAAGGAGAATTTTTGCAGGAAATTCTGCCTCAAAGGACCTTCCCTGGGGGAATTAAAAGCCCCAGAGCTCCATAATTAACGTCACCATGGCCACTGCTGTTGATGGACCTTCACAGGTGAGGCTGCTCAGACCTTCCACCTGCTGGGGAAAGGTGCTTTCCAATTGTTCTTCCCGTAAAAGAATGGCAGGGTTGGGGTTATCTCAGCCCAGTGCCACCAGACAAATAAAGCAGGGACTGGCTGCCAGCTGCTCCTCGGGGATTTGTAACATGGCAGGATTTCCAGGGAAGTCAGCTGGAGCTGTTTTCCAAAAACCATGAACCAAAGGCATTCTGCTGTCCTGGGCAGACGCTGTGAGTGAATGGATGTGATGGGCTCCTGGCAGGATGTCTTGGTTTGCAAAGCCAGGTGTCTGCTAAGGAAGGCAGAGCCTCCCCTGAAATGGAGAATGTAAACCCCCTCCCTCCAAATTGCTGTAAATTTGAAATTAAGGGGCTCTCAGGCAAAGATGTGGGAGCAGGAATAACAGTTCTTTACCAGGGAAGAAAATCAAAGGATAAAATGAACAATGCAGTAAACTGAAACAACACTGACAGAGTCAGAACACAGCCTGACACCCTGTGGGTCAGGGTGCTGGTAGCATCCCATTGGAATTGTGGCTTAGCCCTCCTGGAGTGTTAGCTGTAGTTCTGCTGGAGCAGGGATCCTGTGGAAATCCCATTGGAATTGTGGCTGCAGCCCTCCTGCAGTGTCAGGGGTGGTTCTGCTGGAGCAGAGATCCTGTAGAAATCCCATTGGAATTGTGGCTGCAGCCCTCCTGGAGTGTCAGGGTGGTTCTGCTGGAGCAGGGATCCTGTAGACAGGGTGAAGTCTTCCTCTGAAGCTCCACTGGAAGAGTCAGCTGCTGTTCCTCTGAGAAATCCAGTGAAGCAAAAACTGTCCTGGTGTTCCAGAAACTCAGATTGTATCCAGGTAGGAATTCCTGGCTCCTCCCCTGGGCGGAGCATCTCCCAGTGGGAGGCTGCAGTTCTTATCAGCCACGCAGGGACACTCAGTGGCCTCTTATCAGCAGGTGTCTCCCCAGAGGGAGGAGTGGGGTGGCAGAGATCAGGAAACTGCCCATGGAACAGGAGACAGCTGCCCCACCGATGGCAAAGAGAACACAATGTGCTTGGCAATCCAGGACAAGGAGGACACCTCCGAAGGACACAGGCTGGGCTGTGTTTGGCTGCAGCTGGGAGGGGAAGGGGAAGGTGGATGGGAGTGAACATGAAACCCCTCTGCACATGGCTCTGCTGAAGGGAAGAATGCTTTACTGCTTTGCAGCAGGCAGAGGTGTGGAGATCAAAGGCACCAGGGAGCCTCTCCAGAGCTGACATGGCCCCTCCTTTAGCAACAGCTTTCCTTCTTTTTGGTTTTCCCTGGAAATACCTCAGGAATGTTGGTTCCTCAGGGTTGCCTTCCATTTTTTATGCCCCTGGGGCTGCACTAGATAATCTTTAAGGTCCCTTCCAACCCAAAGCATTCCATGAATCCATGAACCCTTCTATGAATATATTTAAGGAGCCTAAAGATGCTCTTCTAGAGCCAAACTCCCCCAGATTCTTATAAGAAAAGGAAACAGTTTGATCAGTAGAGATAAAATAAAAGGTAGAAAATTATTTGAACGTTATTTTGCTTCATGAAAAGCACTTTCCATCCCCACAGCTGCAAAACCCAACTGATTGCCCAGGTTTAGCCGAGCAATGGTGACATCGTTCCAATGATTTTTTTTTTTTTTTTAAGATCCAAGCAATTATTGTTTGCAGGAGTTGGGGCTGGCACTGAATTCCTGTCAAACCCAGCTCAGGCGCTGAAGTGAAGCTGCAGCTTTGGAAGATTTGCTTGTTTGTGTTGTTTTGGGGTTTGTTTTTTCTGCATTTGCCTAATCTTTGTCCACATAAATATTCTGCTGCACCTCGGGTTGTTGTCTAAGAAAATAAATCACAAAGCTCTTGTCTGGAGAGGCTTGGCCTGGATAAACCAAGCAGCAGGTCCAGGCACATCCAGGATGTCTCTGTGTGCTTCAAACAACCCCAAACCACAGGAGTTACCTCAAGGTTTGAGTCAGGAAACATCTTCACCCTCACTGGAGGGGGTGGCAGCTGATCTGCTGCAATTATTGAAGGTCTGATGAGCTGGAAGAATAAAGCTGTTATGGAAAGGTTGGGTAAGATCAGGGAAAAGAGAGCAGATCATCCAGAGAGGGGATTGGGTCTGGGGGATTTCTGCACACACATTTTGTACTTAAAGGACTGAGAGTAAGAACTAGAGAGAGCCAAGGCATCCTGGAATGGTTTGGGTTGGAAGGGATCTTAAAAATCATTTATTTCATGGGCAAGGACACCTTCTACCATCTCAGGGTGCTCCAACCCCCATCCAACCTGGCCCTGGACACTTCCAGGGATCCAGGAGCAGCCACAGCTTCTCTGGGAATCTGTGCCAGGACCTCTCCACCCTCACAGGGGAGAAGGTGAAGGCTGAGACACAAGAACTGTGGTCCAAGCCCAAGAAAAGCAAATACTCCAATGTTTTGTTCAGGGAGGGCAAGCCAGCACATTGGAGCCTGAATCCCTTGGATCCCTTTGAAAATCTAATTGCATTTTGATACACAGAGATCATTAAACATGGAGGTGGTGGGTGAAGAAGACTAGAAAGTAACATTCTCCTTAAAATTCAGTAATAACATAAACTTCATGGAATGAGCACACTGAGCAGTCCGAGGAAGACACCTCTGGGTACTTGGATTGGGTAGAAATTAATCTGGATGAAAATAAGACCAATCCAGCAGCAAAAACATCCCTGACAGGCTAATGTTCAATTTAAATAAACAGTTCTAATGAGATCTGTTATTACCTGCTATTTTGTCATGCTCTGGCATGCAGTCCCAAGTCTAATGTTTCTAAATGCTGTCATAAATTTTTTCAACCTAATCTGCTCCTAAAGATTTCAGCTCGTGTCCCTCCTGGTTCACAGTAAATTACAGACAGTGTTGAAGCCTGTGAGGGAGCCTAAACCTCTCTTAGAGAACCCCAGAACACCAACCCCAGTCTTTCCTCACCCCACAGGCTGCTGTGACTGTGACGTTTTATAAAGAACTCTTCAGACGGACATGTCAGGCACCCAATTTTGCATAAAATATATACACAAAATCACATAGATGATCCAAAATTGCCTATTTAGTGCCCAAATAAGGGAATAAAAGCTGCAATAACCTGTGCCCACCTGACAGCACGATGACCCTGGCATGATCAACTGGTAAAAAACCCTTCCAGCTAAAGTCCCTCCTGTTGTGCCAGTGCTGGTCCCAGCAGCTGTGCCCAAGTTTTGGGTGGAAAACCCCAATTTCTGTCAGCTCCCGCTGGTCTCAGCAGAGGCCTGGCCATGGCCTTGTCCTTGAGGGCATCTTCACCTGCTTGAGAGGGAAAGGAAACAGGAGCTGAATGTCCTGGACATTCCTTTAGTGTTTATTGTGCCCTCAGCCTTGGTGTGCCCATGTTTTTTTGGGGAGGATCCCAGGCTGGTGATGCTCTTCAGGTGAGTTCAGCATGGGAGGCAGCTCCCTGCTCCATGGTTTTGCTTTTTCATGGCAGAATCCAGCCAGGATGTTCTGTTCAGACCTGCCCTGCAGGAATTGCAGAACAGCTCCGCTTCTTCCAGTGGATTTGTGTTGGGTTAAGCTCTCTTCTGACCCAGAGATGGGGCAACTGAGAGGTGTTTTTAAAACTTTTATTCCATTTTCAGTCTCATGTGGAGGGTGAGACAATACAGGTGTTATAATTCACGCCATCACAATCAGAAGCTAATTATTTCTTAATTACAATACACTATAAACATTTCTTGGCCTATCAGCTTTAGCCACACTGTGCTGCAAATGCCTTAATATCCAAAAAAAATCTGTTTTCCACAGATTTGCTCTCAGTTTTTTAATGGGAAGCGGTACCTGCAGGACTTTGATAGATCGAGGGGGCTGAGAATCTCTCACTGACCCAGAAAAGGATGGGAATGCTCAAATTGCAGCATCTGGGTTGTGTTACATCACCAGCACCTCCCTGCTGCTCCTGTGCCGGGAGAAAGGCACTCAAGGAAACTCTGAGGGAAAAGGGAAATAAAAGAGTTCTGAGAGACTCCTGGGTGATCTGGTTTAGGGTTTGGTCCCAGGTGTGGTGACACAGCCCGAGGATCGTGTTGTGATGCGGGGAATGAGGGAGGAACACCAAAGCTGAACAAGGAATTTTGGGTGGCTAAGTCCCTGAAATAAAGCTCCAGGCAGGTGGTGATGCTTGAATAAAATACCAGAGATCTGAACCATTAAAATTATCTGTGCATTCTGCTGGCTCTGGTCAATGGCTTTGCTCCAGTACCCCAAAAACCAGGCCCCAAATGCTGTTCAGAGCTGGAGCTGGAAGGTTTGGTAGTCCCTGTCCTGCATCACACGCAGGGGGTGGAGGGGAGCTGCTGTTCAGCACAACGTGAGGGATGTCACCTGCTGGAAAAAGAACCAGAATTCACATTCGTCTGTGAATTGTGCCGTGTTAAAACCCTTATCACTGCCATGCAGCAACTAAAGGCATTGGGAACACATTTTTGGGGTAAGAAGCTTTTAAACTTCTTTTCCTGTGGTGTATAAATCTGCACAAGTGTTGTCACTCCCACAGTCCAAACAGTTTATTCAAAGACTGAGAGGAGTTTCAGTTTTCCACCGAGGTCAGGACAACTTTGGTGCGCCCTGACAATCCCCGAGCAGGTAATACTTCTAATGCTTTATTAACACAGACTGGGGTCAATAAACACTTTGTACTGCCCTCCTCCCGTATCTCCCCACGTAATTCCCCAATCCTACCGCCTAAAGACCGGAGGGATTCCCAGACCCGAGGCAGGGAAAGCTCAGCAGTTCAGCTCCATTTCAGCTCTCTTTAAGGCCACCGTGGCTGCCACCTTGATAAATGCAGTTGTTACTAGGAAAGAACAAAATCCTTTAATAATTTTCAAACATTAAATTCCATCATGTCTGGCCCGTAAATGTAAAGTTCACTTTCCAGGAAGGATTTACCAAAGTTGATACCTTGTGCTGGCAGAACGTTCACCGTACATTTAGCAAAATGATTTTTCGGGGGAGGTTTCTGATACGTTCAGCTCCAGAACTACAACCATGCCCTAATTTGCCCCGAGTGGCTGCAGCTGAATGTTGTCATCTGTCCCTAATAAGAGCTTTGTTTGTCCCGGGCTTATCCCGGGATAGTTAAAGCTGAAAAAAAAAAGAAAAAAAAAAAGAAAAAAAAAAAAAAAGAGTTGAGCTCCAAGTCTGTTCTCCCTCCCCGTGCAGCCTCCAAAGCCTGACGTCTGTGCTGGTTTCTCAGAGGCAATGTTCAACATCTGGTGCCGAACCAGTGGGGTCAAATAATGTTCTCACCATTTAGCGTAATTAACTCCAACCGCCCGTCTGCTGCACGGCCCCGCCGCAGCCAACACAAGCAAAGCCGGGCCAAGGCGAAATTTCTGCTCATTATTAAACCCAAATCTAAGCACTTGTCTGTCTGTAAAAACAGAGCAAAGGGAGGAAAACTGAAACCAGCGAACAGGGTCTGAGGTTTCAATAAATGTCAGAGAGCGTCAAGTCTGTTTGGATTGCAAATTATTGCTGGCTGATGGTCTATTATTTTACAACTGGCGATTGCTGTCAGGAGGTGGGGAGGGGGTGGAGGGAGAGGGTGCTCGAATCCCAGCCAGAGGGGAACAGAAGTTGCAAAATACTGTAACAATAATTTAAAAGAAAACCACCAAAGGCACTCTCATGTCGGCTAAATTTAGAGTTTTCGTCGAGTATCTCTTCGAAAAGTAAAGAGGGCTTTGATGGATGTGCCATCACCAAGGACAGGTTGGATGGGGCTTGGAGCAAGCCGGGATAGGGAAGGTGGCCCTGCCCGTGGAGGAGGTGGGATTGGACTGGTTTTAAGGTCCCTTCCAACCCAGACCAGTCTGGGGTTCCACGATTCCAGGTCCCCTGGGATAGGAACCACCCCCAGTCCCTCTCTGCCCTCCCTGCCTCTGCCTCCAAACACCATTCCCAGGAGAATGAAGACATCTGGAAACCAGGAACATGGAGAGGGAAAAAAAGCTCATCCCACCTCCCTGATGTGCTTAAGGTGAGCTCACATCTTGTCAAGCAGAGATAAGAGAACTTTTGAATGGTTCTTAAACTCTCTTGGCAAATGAATTCAAATATAAATGAGTGGTTGCTTCTTGAAATAGAGTGGAGAGGACGTCTTATCGTACAATCCCAGAATCCCAGAGTGGTTTGGGTTGGAAAGGACCTTAAATTTCATCCCATCCCACCCCTGCCATGGGCAGGGACCCCCTTCCCGTGGTTGCTCCAAGCCCTGTCCAGCCTGGCCTTGGACACGGCCAGGGATCCAGGGGCAGCCACCAGCAAATCTGGATGGATTTGACTCCCACTGACCACAAACGCAGAGGATCAGACCCAGTTTGTGAGGAGAAGGGAGATGGTGAGGGAGGAGCTGATGGATGCCCACAGCCACGGAAAGGCCAGGGCAGCGACGTGCCCCAAAGAAGGGGACATTGTCCAAATTCCACAAAAATCTTCCAGTTGCTTAAAACTCTTGGTTTTGGACTCTACCAATAGCCCAGCTGAGGCTTCTGACATCGGGAAAAGTAAATAAATCCACACCATGTGCAAAACAATCAATGAAAACATCCTGCAGTTAATGGGGGAAAACATTTCCCCCAACAACGGCTGATTCCAGATCCAAATTTCTCAGCCAGCTTTTTTGGAAGCGAACCAAGCCATTGAGTAGAACTTTACAACTCAACACAGACCGGGGAGCTTTGAAATCTGTGAAGGGATGAAATGCAGGGAGATGTTTTTACATGGAAAACATGGTTGCTCTAGATCAATATGTGAGGTGGGTGAAAATAATTTGCAATTTCATAAAGCGAGAATAAGTCATTACAGCCCACCTATTATTTTTTTTAATTTTTTTTCAGCAATGCAAAGTGAAGAATTCAAGTTTGAAGACAAGAAAACTTCAAATGAAATATAAATATTTGAAACATGGCTGTTTGGTGCTATGTGGAAAAGCAAATTCTATTTTTTTTTTCAATTTTTCTCTCCCTAAATTAAACCTGTGTTTTGCAGAGCGAACAAAAAAAGAATGGATTCATGGTTACAAAAGAGTGGTTATGCTCTCCTGTGCCCAGCACCTCCTCCTCTCTCCCTCACACGCACACAGCCACTGGTAATAAAACTGTAACTTATGATTTCGCACCAATAATATCCCAAGAAGGGTGCCTCGATTTTCCCCTGGAGCAAAGGAAAGAGGCCAAAACAATCAACGTCTCTCTTGTGCAGAGCTGAGCTTGGGCTCCACTTGGACTCCGCTCTGTGTCCCCCCTGAGCCTGTGGAATATTCTTTACCTGCCAAACTCCTCAGCCCCAAATGTGATGGTGACCCCGGAGCTTTTTTTGGCCCCTCTCAAGGTCGGGACAAACGGGAGGAACGTGGATCACCCGAAGGTTTCTGTTCCACCAGCCCAACAGGATCTGTCAGGCAGAGCTGATCGATATTTTCCCAGAGCAGAAACTTTCTGCTGTGACATCCGAAGGTTCTAAAGATTTATTTTATTTTTCTGGCTTTTGTCAAAAATGATCCCAATTCCTGGTTGCTGGAAGCAGGAACACTTTGCTGTCCCCTCGCTTGCTTTGACTGTGGATTGCAATGACTTCAGGGGAATTTCTCCTTCTCATCAGTCTCTGACTTGGGTCAGCTCACACAGAGCTGGAAAATACTTCTGGGATGGGAAATCTCTGGGAGCACAGGGTCCAGGAGCTGCTGCACACAGGGCAGGGGGTGAGCTCCGTGCTTTGGAAGGATTCCTGCTTATCCACAGTGTGCAACACGAGGCACTGCCCAGGGAAGAGGAGATGTGCTCTTTGTAATGCACAGTAATTAAATCAGCTCTAATCAAGCACAGCATCTCTTTGGGAAGCATCCATGAGTGAAAGGCTCCCTTTTTTTTTTTATTTTAGTACGAGTTTTTCTCATTAGTTACACCAAAGCTGCATTTAATTCTTGCCCTGGCTGAACTAAACTCAGATGAACAGAGAGGGATGAGAATAAACTTTAACTCTTCCATTTGGAACTGCCCCTGGAAAGCTGAATATCAACATAATCCCAGTCAGACCCCCTGTGACCAAACATGCACTTAAAGAAAGAGTAAACAGCCAAACCTCCTCGAGCTGCTTTGGCCCCAGCCCCGTTCCTTCCCTTTGGCACTTGTTCCCTTGCAATGATGGATTAACAACTCCGAATTTCAGCAGTTTCTCTTCCCCCTCCCTGTATTGGGATTAAGAGTCTTGCTGTAATTAGTTTCTAATTGCTGTGTCCAAACCATGGGAGTTGAGGGGTGGATATCCATGGACATCTCAGCTCTCCTCAGGCAGGAGGGAGCGAATTTCCTCGGGAAGAGAGGCTGACCATGTTTAATGAGCAGTTCTGGCCTGACAAATGGCTGTGTAAAACACTTCCTCCCTTCCCATGTGCTCCCTGCGTGCCTGGGCCCTCGGAGTGCCAAGCTCTTCACTTCTGGATTAAGTATCACAAGCTCTACAATTATTTTGTCTCCTTGTCAGATGCTCGCTGTGGAGAGAGGCCACTGCCTTTGTTCCCCACCTGGGTGGTGTTAATGGGCTGCTCAGTCACCCCAGACACACAGAACAATCAGGGATTTCTCAGCTTTAGGGAGAAAACCAATTTTCCCCTCCACCAGTACCCCCAGCTCCATTCCAGGTGCTGAATCTTGGAATGGAATCGTGGAATGGTTTGGGATGGAAGAGACCTTAAAGCTCATCCTATTCCGCCTCCTGCCATGGGAAGGGACACCTTCCACTGTCCCAGGTTGCTCCAAGCCCTGTCCAGCCTGGCCTGGGATGCTTCCTGATGAATCTGGGTTGATCTGCACCCCTCTGCAGCCTGAATCTGCAGAGAGCTCTGCCCACACTCTCTGCTGTGCTGCTGAACTGCCCAGAGCCCAGGAAATCCAAGGATCCTCAGTGACCATCCATGGCCCTCATGAGTCCCTTCCAACTCAGGAGATTCTGTGAGCCCAGGACTGGGTGAAAACCTGAGGAGAACAAATCTTCACACTACATTTTACAGCTGAAAGATTTGAAGATAAAAATTCAGCAAATTCCCACTGAAATGTGACCCCCAGAATTGCACCAGCCTCAATAAATCTCATTGTCCTTGGCTAAAATATCCTCGGAATAATTCTCCAGTTTTAACCAGGCACATCTATTAATTGGCCTCACCCAGATGAGAAAAACACTGGGAAAGAACATCCCTTTTATTGGACCTTCAAAACATTTTCCAGCCAAAAATTTCATCCAAACTGGGGCTTAACATTTAGAAGTTGGACTTGGCATTTTAAGATCTCGTCCATACAAAGTTCGGGACAAACCAGAAGAGAAAAAAAAAAAAAAAAGATTGTTGAACAAAACCTGAGCTGAGCCCATGATGGATGGACCCTTTCTTTGGTCTCATTCAGCACTGAAACCACCCGTTGGCTTGGCCACCCTGAGCTCAAATATTATTTAATGCTGGCGTAAAAAGAAAATAATAATTCTGCAGTGTGAGTGTTCCACAGCGCGGCTTCCAATTCACCTCTGGCCTTCCAGGCTCTGGGCAATGATTCATTTTCCTCCTGACAGGAGGGGTACAACATTCTCAGCACTTCTTGGGTGGAAGAAAGTTTGTAGGAAGCAAATCCACAGCGAGCCATTAAACTTGATGAGGATTAATCCCCTCCCTCACTGGTTTCATGTCCAAAATGCATCGATGGCTGGGAGGATTGAGCTGGAGTCCCCAGCTGGGAGCAGAGCTGTGATCTGGGGGTTTTGGGGAGTGTGTACGTACGACCTAACTAATGGTGGAACAAACCCCAGTGCTCTGGGCTTGGGGAGTCCCACTCCAGCAATAACAGATTGTAAAAGATCAAGTTTCAGCACAATTAGCTCCTGGCTGCAGTTTATTACCCCATCGGAGATTTAAAACATGATTTCCCCCCCCCCCTACTGCATTCCAACAATGCTTAAGTGTCTGGAGCTGACACTGTAAAACAATAATAGAGTGACAAATATCTGTCTATCCGAAGACAAACCCAGTGGCTGGGCTTGTTTGGAGTCAGTAAACTGTAAAACATGCTTAAAAATGGCCTTTTCTCCTCCTCCTCGCTGGTCACAGGGCTGAGTGGGGAATGTTTGTGGTGTCTTGTTTGTTCTTTACTGGTTGGTGGGATTTCAGGATGGTTGAGGCTTCTGAAGGACAAGGCCCAAGGGCTGAGGGAAGGAATCCCTGTTATTTCTCTGGCAGAACTGAAGGCCAACACCCGATCCCTCAATGTGAAAAAGAATTAGGTGGATGAAATTCCTCTCTGCAGATGTGCAGCTCTTCCCAGTGGATGTCAGGAGTCTCTCGATGTCCCCTGGGATGACATGGAGAGCATCCCAGCAGTTTTATTTCCTTGGGCTGGATGGAACACGTTGGAACAGCGTTTGCAGGACATCTTGAGCAGGAATATGTTTGGGGACATCTTGCTCTGCGGGTTTTTAATAAGAACACCCTGCAAGCAGCCCCGCAGCTTCCAAAGCACCACGCCAAGAGTGAGCAAGAGGAAGGAAAGCACACAGGGGGGAAAAAGGGGCAGCTGGGAGCTGTCAGGGTCGATCTGGGAGAGTTTCCATGGATTGGAAGCGAGAAGCATCGTGCATTTTGCAAAACACGGAGCCGCAATTACGGGAGCAAATTGTAGCGATTAGAGCAGGTATGAAACTTCTCAGTGACACAATAAACAGCAGGGCAGAGTTATTTCCATTTAATTAAAGCCCTGTTTACTCAGACCCCGATGTTCCAGTCCTGAGCAGGAGCGCGTTTGCCCCTTTGCTGTGGGTGTTGTGCGAAGCTGTGCAGGTGAAGGCGTCACAGGAGCTGCCCTGCTGTGTCCCTGCAGACCCTCGGGGGTCTGCCCCAGGAATGGGGGCAGCACAGCACAGGGGGTCTCCTGGAATCCAGGGGTGGACTGGGGCCTCAGGAAATACAACCAAGAGCAACTGGAGCAGCCCCAGGCTGCTCAGCGTCCCCATCGCTTTGGGTGGGATTCAGCTCGCTGAGCTCTGCCCAGCTCTAGGCCACCTGTCTGCTCTAAGCTCTTCCTCAAGTGCAGCTCAGAGACAGCAGCACAGAGGGAAGCTGGAAATGGAGCTGGGCCACCTCCCTCTCATGGGGGTCTTGCATAGCTGCTTCCCTTTTTTAGGGAACCATGGGAACGTGGAACGGTTTGGGTTAGAAGGGACCTTAAAGATCATTTAATCCCACCCCTGCCGTGGCAGGGACACCTTCCACTGTCCCAGGCTGCTCCAAGCCTGGCCTTGGGCACTGCCAGGGATCCAGGGGCAGCCTCAGCTTCTCTGGGCACCCTGTGCCAGGCCCTCCCCACCCTCCCAGGGAGTGTCCAGCTCGGAGCAGACACCTAATCCTGGAGAGCATCTCCATCCAGGAGATGGAGAAGCCAAATCCCGGCTGTTGTGGGTAAGGCTCCTGTGCAGGAGGGCGTTGCTGGTGCCATGGAAGCTGCAGCTCCAGCCTGAGTGCTGTCTGGCTTCCAAAGCCACCAGGACGAGGGAGTTTGGTGGTTTTGTTGGCTGCCTGCACGGGGCGGTTTGAGCCCAGCCTGGTTTCCACAGGTCAGGCTTAAGGCACGCCGGTGGAGAGGTGCAGGAGCCAGCCTGCAGCGCCAGAGTCTGCGGATAAACACAGGAACAGCAGCCCTGCAACGTCATTTTCCAGTGATGTCGATCTGGCACCTTCCCGCTGCACTAAACTCACTCTGAGGGAGTCAAATAAAAAAAAAAATTAAAAAAAAAAAAGAAAAAAGTGGGAAAACCAACAATGCTAAAAAAAGGCCTGCTATATTTAGGATAAAGCTGAGGATGCATTGGTCAGTGTCCAAGGGAAGTGGCCCAATGACCTGATTACTGCTCAGCAAAGTCGATGGGAAAAGCTGAAACTGGAAAACTCGATCGCTTTTATGACCTTTAAGGAGTGCAGTCAGAAAAGGGAGTTTAGTGCCTCTATCTTCCCATTTGTTTGTAATATTAGTCATTCTTAGAAGAGGGCCTGACTCACGCTGCCAGAGTTTCTCCTCCTGTATAAACTAAAACTCTGTGACATTCAATTATTTCATTATTTTAGGCCCCTCCCAAATTAATGCTCTCCCTGAAGCACCTTCTCCTCCCAGTGACACCAAGTCTGCACAGAACAGCATCTGGCACTTGTTCCTTCCACTCCACTCCAGGCGCCTGCTGGAGGTGGCCAAAATTAGCAGCACATTCACCCTCAGTGCTGAGGGGATGAACATCCAAATTCAGGGCCTTCAACTTAATTTAGGGCTAGAATTTTCTGGTCTGGCACACGCTGGTATCTCTGCACTTAGAGGCACTCGAACATGTTTATCTTCCTGTGTTTATGAGTTCATGAGCTGAGAAAGTGAGGATTGGGCAATAAAGATCATTCCACTGAAATCATCACCCCCACCCCAATCAACTCGGAGATTTCACACTTGATTTTAAAAGATGGGCTGCAAATCACGGCTGCATTTTTCTGCTGATTCCTCCCGGGTGCCACCTCTGCTTTACGTGGATGTGGCGATGGAAGGTCTATTTATAAATTACAACCTGATCCCATCTGCACAGAGCCATCAGATCTGGCCTGGATGCCAGCTCGGAGCTGTAATCCCCAAATGTGCCCTTGGAGCCCTCCCCGAGAAGCGTTCTGGGCGGAGACCTTCCCGATTTGGCTCCAAACCACCCCGCAGGTGTTCAGTTCAAGGAGTGTCACCAAGGTGTGAGGCAAAGCAAGCCATTCCAGCCCGGACTGGTTAATACTTATTTTCTTTCCTGCTAATTGTACCCGCAGCCAGCGGATTCCCTCATTAGCCGCGGGAACGCCGCTGAATCCCCGCGGCTGCTTTCTCCCTTCCCGCCTGGCACTGCTTTTATTCCCAAAGCTGGCAGGCTGGAAAACTGGCCTGCCTCCAACCCTCCCAGAGCCTGGAACACAAGCCTTGCACAACCCTCCCAAGGCACCACTTTCCCCGTTGCCACCTCCGCTGGCAGCGCCGTGCCGGGCTGTTCCCTCTTGCCCAACATCCCGATGTTCCCCTGGGAAAGCTGACGGCTCTGTCTGGAATAGAAAGTGATGTTTGAAAACAAAGACACGTGGCAGTGGTGGAAGGGACAGCTGAACGTGCTCCCCGAGGGAGAGGGATGATTAATTGGGGGGAAATCTACAATTTGATCACGGTGGGGTGGTGAAAGCAGAGCTGCACTTCATTCCCAGCTCATTTCCATGGAGTTCATTCTGGTTTCCAGTCTCAGCAGAGGCTTTGGCTGCTCTGCAGGGATTTGCAGCGTCCCCATGGCTTGGGCAGTGCTCAGGAGCAGCCCTGGGGGCAGGTTTGTCACCAACCGGGCACGAGCTCTGCCTAAATTCAGCTGTGAGGGGGATGAAACTGATCCCAGACTCTGGAAAACAGAAGGAATTGATCTGCCCAGAGCTCTGGGTCAGCTTTCTGCCTCCTGAGCAACCACACCAAGCAGCCGAGTCCCACATTCACTGGGATGCTTTCATTCCATCTGGGGACCCTGGAGTTCCAGTCCCCATAATGGAGTGGCTTCAACTCATGGAATCCTGGAATGGTTTGGGTGGGAAGGGACCTCAAAGCCCATCCAGTGCCACAGGGACACCTCCACTGTTCCAAGCTGCTCCAGCCTGGCCTTGGGCACTGCCAGGGATCCAGGGGCAGCCACAGCTGCTGTGGGAATTCCACCCCAACCCCTCTCCACCCTCTCAGCCAGGAATTCCTTCCCAATATCCCACCTAACCCTGCCCTCAGCCATTCCCTGTGTCCTGTCCCTCCATCCCTTGTCCCCAGTCCCTCTCCAGCTCTCCTGGAGCCCCTTTAGGCCCTGCAAGAGGCTCTGAGCTCTCCCCAGAGCCTTCCTTCCTCCAGGCTGAAAAACCTAATAAACAAAATAGGAATATTAAATATATTTGTTAACAACAAATGTTATAAATATTGAATTTAAATCCACATTTAAGACCTTTCCCTAAATGATTGACCAGAGGTTTATGACACAAGTCAGTAACTAAACATGATTTGTTTAAAGAACAGTTCCATTTTAAAAAGCAAATGCTGTCAAACCATTCATGGGGGAGAAAAAAAGTGCCCTTGGCGTTTTATTAACAATATATTTTTAATTTCCCAGTTGCTGCAGTCTCGCTGTTTGCATTTAAGGCTGTCAGAAAGAATTGTTTAATAAGTGCCAGGGAACAAAGAGGCTGGAAATCACCTCCCTAGCAGAGCTAGGAAAGCTTTCAGCAAGGACCTGGAGGAAGAAAAGCTGGTCAATACTGCTCGGAAGTGCCTGTTTGTGCTGCAATCAAAGGAATCTTGATATATTGAACCTTCCGTGGGCTGAACAACGTCTCCTGAGGGAATGGCAGAGGGGTTGGAGGGAACAGGGATAAACTGGTGCCACAACCGGCAGTGCAGGAATCTCGGGAAGGATGTGCTCCCTTTTTAGGAGCAGCATTTTGCCAAGGCAAGTCCAGCAAAGCTCGGCCTAATCCAGATCTAGCAAGGACAGGCCGGGGGAGGGATGGCTATGGGGAAATGCCTCCTCCATCCTCCCGCTGGAGGAGAAATTCATCCATCTCCTCTTGCTCCATTTCAGCTTGAGCTTGAACTTCATGGAAATGCAGGATGGGGGCTGAGACGTTGGTAAAAATCCCTGGCTTTGGTGGGAAAACGCTGAGAATTTCTCTGACATTGGGGTGGTTTTGTGGGGTTGATTCTTTGGTGGGAAAACCCAAAGAACTTCTCTGATATTGGGGTGGTTTTGTTGGGTTGATTGTTCTGGTTTGGTTTTTTTTTTAAGTTTTATGTTTTTTTTTTTTTTTTTCAGCGTGGAGCCTCATCTTTATAATTAATAAAACCAAATTACAGAAAACACCATCTGGCATTAATTCCTGGCCTAAAGAACTGCACAGCACCAATCTGAGCTCTCTCCTGATGGAGCATCCCTCCCCAGCAGGCTCTGGGACAGCTTTGAGCAGGAGCAGCACATTTCCAGCCCAGTTTTACAGAACTTTTCCTTGGCTTTGTCCTCCTTACACAACCCTGACATTTCAAATGTCAGCTTTTTATTGAGCAAGAGACTTGGAGGAGTTAAAGCAGCTTTGAAAAATAATCCCCAGAACCCAGCCCAGGTCTCCAGGGAGCTCCTGCTCTGCTGGAAGGACCTGGGAGCTCTGCTGGGGCACTTCCAGGACCTGCAGCGCTCCCGTGGCCCCTCCAGGCCATCCCTCACCTTCAGTTTTACCCCATAATTATCCCCCCTCAGCCTCTGAGCATTGTTTCCTGCTCTCATCTGGGCCAGGACAGGGCTGGGTGTGCATGGGAAGCTCTCCACGCCCTCTGGGAGTGCTGAACTTTGCAGGGAGTTGGGAATTTTGGCACCTTCCAGCAGAGCCGGGGCACTGCTGAACCAGTTTGAGGAGCCCTGAGCACCAGGAGGGGCCTTTTAACCTGGAGGAAAGCACTTTAATCCCTCCTGCCCCTCAGCTCCTGGGGCTGGGGATGTTTCCTTCCCAGTCCAGCTCGAGCTGCAGCTCGGGCTGGTGGCACAGTGCACGAGGAGTGCCAACAGCAATTCCTGGGGCACAACACTCACAGAACCCCAGGAGAACTGGGAGTGGAAAAGCTCTCCAAGGTCACAGAGCCCAAGCTGTGCCCAATCCCCACCCTGTCCCCAGCCCAGAGCTCTGAGTGCCACCTCCAGGAATTCCTGGGACGCCTCCAGGGATGGGGAAACCTCCCTGAGCAGCCCCTTCCAACGCCTGGCCACCCTTTCCATGAGGAAATTCCTCCTCATGTCCTGGCCCACCACCGAGGCCATCTCCTCTCCTCCTGTCCCTGTTCCCTGACCCCCATCTCCTGTCAGGGACTTGTGCAGAGCCACAGGGTCCCCCTGAGCCTCCTTTTCTCCAGGCTGAGCCCCTTCCCAGCTCCCTCAGCCCCTCCTGGGGCTCCAGCCCCTTCCCAGCTCTGTTCCCTGCCCTGGACATGCTCCAGCCCCTCCATGGCTGAGTCACCACTCAAAAAGCAAATATTTGGAAGCCCAGGTAAATCCGGGGTGCAGGGGGGGTGGAATCACCCGGTTCCACTGGATTCTCATTGGATTCTGTGAGCAGGAGGGGTGGGAGGGATCTGAGCACCAAGGGCACAAAGCTCCTCTGCACCTGGAGCCACCTCACCAAACGATCAAGGTTTTGGGAAGGGTGAAGAGAAGAAAACAGGAAAAAGTGACCAGAGTTTCTCTGATCGTTGTCAGGCTGCTCTAACCAAGGGTTTCAAAGCCAGAAGAGAGGGGGAAAAAGAAGTGCTGGGGGTGTGGGGAGGCAGGGAGCCTGTTCTGAAGAGGGGAGAGATCTCCTTGAGCAGTGCCAGCACAGCCCCAGGCACTCTGGGGTTCCTGCTGTGGCCGTGGCCAGGGCTCTGCATGGCTGGGATGAGGAGCTTGGATGGCAAATGCAGTCTGGGCAGCGAGGACGATGCTGGGAGGGACTGGCAAACACCTCCAGCTGCTCCAGCAAACAGCCACGAGGGCTGGCATTCAGGCCCTGCCTCTCATTAGCAGCAGCTCCCTCCTTGCAGGCCCTTTACAGGATGGAGGGGTTTAAGAACACATTTTACCATCCATTTAATGTAACAATATTAAGCTCGATTTGGCAAGGCCGCTTCAGACATAAAACTTTAAAATGAGCTTTTTCAGAGCATAAAATCACAATTGGTCCTGCTAGTAAAAGGATAAAATAAATGTCTATTCACCCTAATTGCTGTCAAACTTGTGATTTTTTTTTGTTTTGTTTTCTTTTATATGTAGTAAAGCCAACGTGGTTTTATTGTATAGGGTGCAAACGCTCACCGTGTAATATTATAAATCCTGCAGAGAATTAAGCATCTGCACATTTTTCCTGGCTGTTTCTTGCTTTAACTCGAAACGTCTGTGAGCCCTGGCACAAGAGGGAAGTCTGTGGGCGAGCCTGATCCCACCTCTTTTCCAGCCCCTCTCTTCCTGAGCCCTCTGCTCGTGTGCTGGCAGCAGGGATCTGTGGGGCTGAGAGCAGCCTGGGAGGGTGTCAGACAGGATTCTGATCCAGAACATTCATGGGGCTGATCCACCTCGTTAGCCCAGAAGCTGCAAGGAGCCGGGGTCCTGCAAGCTCCACTTGGAAAACAAGAGCTGTGAGATCAGCTCCTCCTGCCCCCGAGCCAAGGTGGGAATTGTTGGATGCAGGAGCTGAGATCTCTGACCTTTGCTAAACTCTGCTCTGCTTCGCGGGTCTCCCTGTGCTTCCAGAGCAGCTCTGCCTGCTGCAATTCCATCAGAAATTCCTGCTCTGCCCTCATCTTCATCCCTGAAAACCCCTACAAGGAACTGTTGGATCCTTCTGACCTTGGCTAAACTCAGCTTTGGTTAATGGGTCCTGGGGTCTCCCTATGGTTCCAGAACAGCTCTGCCTGCTGCAATTCCATCAGAAATTCCTGCCCTGCCTTCATCTTCATCCCTGAAAGAACTCTTGGATCCCTCTGACCTTGGCTAAACTCTGATTTGTTAATGGGTCCTTGGTATTTCTATGGTTCCAGAGCAGCTCTGCCTGCTGCAATTCCGTCAGAAATTCCTACTCTGCCCTCATCTTGTCCCTGAAAGAACTGTTGGATCCCTCTGACCTTGGCAAAACTCAGCTTTGGTCCTGGGTCCTGGGATCTCCCTGTGGTTCCAGAGCACACAGCCTCGAGCTGCACCAAGGGAAATTTAGGTTGGAGATCAGGAAAAAGTGTTTTACAGAAAGGGGGATCAAGTTCTGGAATGTTCTGCGCGGGGAGGTGGTGGAGTCCCCGTCCCTGGGGGTGTTTAACAAAGCCTGGGTGTGGCACTGGGTGCCAGGGTTTAGCTGAGGGGTTGGGGCTGGGTTGGACTCGATGATCTTCAAGGTCTCTTCCAACCCGGTGATTCTGGGAATTCTGTGATTCTGTGAACAGCTCTGCCCGCTGCAGCTCCATCAGAAATTCCTGCTCTGCCTCCCCCTTGCCCCTGAAAACACCTCCAAGGAGCTCGGAGGGTTTTGGTGCCCTGGCAAACATCCACTGAGGAACGTGGCAGGAATTGCCCCATTCCACCTGGCCTGTGAAAGGGAACAGCCCCGGAAGCTCCAGGTGATCCCAGATACATCCCAGGGACTGGAGGGTGCTGGAGAACCTGGGACAAGCACCCAGCAAGGCCTCAGCAAAGCAGGGAATACAAAAAGAACAAAAACCTCTGTTATTGTTGTATTCTTTTTCCTTGAAGGTTCTCTGACCTTCCAGAGATGGCCCAGAGTTACCCAGGAGGGACCATCCCAGAGGTGGGAAGAGCAAAATGGAACATGTGAAATTTCAAAAGGTATTTTCTGAGGCATTGAGGTATTTTGAGGTATTTTTTGAAAAACAGCAAAGAGTTTGTCTGAGTTTGGGCTGGAGGAGCTGGGACAGGCAGCGGGTGACAGAATCCTGCTTCCGCTTTTTCAGTGCTTCACCCAGACACAAATATTCCCCTTTCCTTTGTTTTCGTGGCAAAGAACAAGAGATGCATTGGCTCATTGGGAAATGGCACAAATTTGGGGCTCACCAACAGCTCCAGGTTCCTCTGGAGCCACTGGGAGCTCTGGGCACAGCAACAACACAAAAACGATCCTTCCAAAGCTTCAAAAAGCTTCAAAAATGATCCTTTCCCATCGTCACTGGGGGCTCCAAGGAGCCCTGGTCTTGCCAGGCATCTCCTGCCCAAACGGGAGCCAGAAGGGAGGCTCTTGTTTCCAGAACAATTTCATCATTTCCTTTATTTACCTCATTATCACTTCAATCTGCAAATGAGGTTTCAGTTGGGGCTGAAAAAAACAGAAAGAACATTCTCCACCTTAGAGTTTTTCATTAGTTTCTTCCAATTGTGGAAAAAGAATTACGACGGGTTTCTCAAAACGTTTCATTTTTTAAAAATTTGGGGGTTTTTTTTGGTTTTTTTTTGATTAATCTTTGCCAGTTCAAACCCAGCGGAGATTTTGTAGAATGACATTTCAAATGAAATGAGGGTGATTCACACCACCTTTGCTCCTGTTGCTCCTGGTGGGATTCTTTGGGAAGTGAGGATTTTTCCAGCCCAAACTGGATTTAGTTGAAGATTTCCAGCCTCCCAGGCAGCCCCAGCAGAGATAAGAGCTGGCATTTGCACTGTGTTGTTCTTCCACTAGATGTCCCAGTAAATATTATTTCCATGGACTGGGATTGAAGGATTTCCCTGGAATGCTGGGCTTTGTCCATCTTTCTGGTGGTGGAATTTTTAAGTCACAGGCTTTGGAATAAAAAGAGGGAAAATGGATTTGGGTTATAAACCTGTGGTGGGTTTAGTGCTGGTTAATTACTAACGTGCTTCTTGTTGTGAGGTAGGATTGGGAGAAAGGCAAAGTCGGTTTAAAACTTTAAACGAAAAATTTATTAACAGTAACTAAAAGAAAGAGTAATAAAAATTAGAACAAAACTTTTAGGATGCTTTTCTTCTCTTTACTACTTTGTCTTTTGCTACCAGCTGCACTTTCTGGATGAAAATGTGTCTCCAAGAGTTGTCCTCAACCTTGGTTGGGCCAGGGAGAACCAAGATAGGACAAGGGCCCTTCGAATGTGTTTTGTCTTTCTGCCTGGGGAAAGGGCCTGGAAAACTACTGGGAAAAGCACCTGTGAGTGCAGTGATGAGCTCCAGAGCTCCAGACAGATGTACAGAGAATAAAGGAAAGGAAAAAAAGGCTAAAATCAATAGGAATTAAACAGGAATTCCACTGCCCAGCTTGGCCCCGTGTCCCAAATCCCAGCTGTCTGTTCCTGGTGTTTGGGCACTGCCCAGGGGACAGCAGCAGGAATTCCACCTGGCCCAAATCCTGGCTCTCTGTTCCCACCAGGGGACAGCAGCAGCTGGAATTCCACCTGGCCCAAATCCCAAATCCCAGCCCTCTGTTCCCCTCTTGGCACTGGGACTCTGCCCAAAGGACAGGAGCAAGGACCTCCAACTGTCCCAGATCCCATCCCTCTGTTCCCATCCCAAGGGACAGCAGCAGGATATGCCCTTCCCAGGGGACAGGAGCAGGAACTCCACCTGGCCCAAATCCCAGCCCTCTGTTCCTGGTGTTTGGGCACTTCCCAGGGGGCAGGAGCAGGAATTCCACGTGGACCCCTGTCCCAAATCCCAAAACCCTCTGTTCCCATCAGGGGACAGGAGCGGGAATTGCCCTTTCTAGGGGACAGGAGCAGGAACTCCCGTGCCCAGGGGACAGCAGCAGGAATTCCCGAATTCCCAGCCTGGTCCCTCCCGGGGCAGAGCAGCCGGAGCCGCGGGATGCGCAGGAGCATCCCCAGGGCTGTGCCCAATTTAACCCGTTGCATCCCGTGGCAGAGTCACCCCCTGCCCGTGCAGGGCTTGTGGGGCCGGGCTGTGCCGGGTCCTACCCCCGGCTGGGGCTGGGTAATCAGAGCTGCTGGCGCTGGTTTGATCCCCTTTGTTCTCGCGTGGTGGTCCGGCCCCAGCCTGCCAGGACCACAAAAAGCGCCTCACTTGTTCCTTCTTGCCGAGCTTTTCGCTGTCCTTCAGCGGGGGAAGGTTTGAGTGAGACGCTGTCACTGCCCCGGGGCAAAAATGCAAAGCAGACAAAGCAAAACCCCCCCAGCCCAACCCCCAAAATCCCCCCAGACAGCACCAGGTGCAGAACGGAACACACGGAGGGGAAACATGAGCAACGGTGTTCCTTTCTGAGCTGGAATCAGAGGAATTGGATTAATGATTATTTCAGTAGACACACGTGGAAACAGATTTTCTCCAGATAGGAAACAGGTGAGTGCACACAGGATGGGTGGTAAGGGGACAGGTGGGTTAGTTAGATTGCTTTTTAAAATACAGAAGAAGGGTGTGAAGCAAGGGAAGTGCTGGAGTTTAGGGTGGCTGGGTTGGATTTTAGCTCCTCGTGACCACAAAGCTGTCACTCAAAAGGAGGATGCTCAGGGAGAGGGGCCTTCCTGAAAGTGAGAGAGTTCACCTCTCCTGGAGTTACCTCCCTGAAACGCCTCCATCCAATTTTGCACCCAACTCCCTCTCAGGCCAAGGAAGAGAAGAAATATTAGCCAGAGTATCCCTAAAACTGATAAGAAGGGCAGGCAGGAGGAGTCAGCCCCTCTGGGGGCTGTGCCCTCATCCCAGGTCAGACACCTGCACAGGTGAAGTCCTGACCTTCATTCCTCCAAAAAAATGCAAATAAATCACAAACAATCCCGAAGGTGGCTTCGATCACCCTCTTTACACGTTTCCCTTCTGCAGAGAGAATCCCTCCTGGAACTCTCCAGTTCAGCTCTCCTTTTCCTGGCTGGCAGCAGGATGGTGCTTGGGAACACCTGAAAAGCACTGGGATCGTTTTGGGGTTTTTTTTAATATCCTGGGAGAAATTAAATCAACAGACAAATGTGGAAGCTCTGAGTGGAAAATCATGTCCAGGCTTGTGTGTAGAGAAAAAAAAAATACAGTGATAACAGGGCAAATCCTGCATTTTCAGGTTTATGTTACACTCATGGGGCAACGGGGGGAAAGTCCTGCTCAGCTTTTAGAGCTGTCCTCTGTCTGCAGGCAGCAATCCCAGGCTCTCCATTAGTTGTGCAGTAAAAGTCAGGGAAAGATGGGAGCAGACAAAATATGGGATGAGAGAGCAGCGGCTGGAGGATGAGAGGATGATTTCTGTGCTGTTGCTTTGGCCTGACATGATAGAATAACCTAAAAAACAACCTGGGGCACCCAGACAGGCTCCAGGAGCTTCCTAAATGGAGCTAAAAATGGAGAATGTGTTTTCCCAATTTCCCTGGGCTCAGTTTTCCTGAGCTTTGAACCCTGGGTATCCTCTTCCATCTCTCAACACAGATCTCCAGCCAAATAATATCCAGGAAAAACATTGGGAAGCTCATCAAGGTCCCTCTGTATCTGCCACTGCCTGGCTCAGGATTTGATGGATCAACAGTGCCAAGCAGCAGAGGATCAGCACTGGGAATTCCCAGCCTGGATAAATCACAGTTCCATCCCATCCTCAGGCTGGGAACAGAGAATTGTGAGGAACAAACTGACAGAGATGGGGAGAGAACGGGAAAATTAATGTTTCTTTAATAAATGTTTATTTAATTCTTTTTATAAAACTCTCGTAATTCTATTCCTTTAATTCTTTTTATAAAACTCTCATAATTCTATTCTTTTCATTCTTTTTATAAAACTCTCATAATTCTATTCCTTTAATTCTTTTTATAAAACTCTCATAATTCTATTCCAGACCCCTTGGTAAGAGCATGTGGATTTATGTGTGGTGACAGAACAGCTTCAATCCTTGGGAATCTTTCCTGGTTCCTCACTGGCTCACTCTGGCATTAAAAGATGAGGATTGGGATTTTCCTTCCCCTTGGGTGTGGAATTCACATTTTCTGGAAAAATCCCTTCACCCAGGATTTTTCTCCTGGGAAGCTGAGAAGCCTCAGAGGAAAGGAAAACAATTCTTGTCTCATTTGCTTCTCCTGTGCTGTGCTCGTGTGGAATGTGTCAACAGCTGTAATTGGGGTGCTTTTCACCCTGGGCTCCCCCACGAGCAATCAGATTATTAAAAAAAAAAGCAGATTCTCAATTTTTCAGGGCATTTAAGAGCACCAGAGGACAGTGGGATCAAGGACTCGTGGGATGGATTGGGTTGGAAAAGATTTAAAAATCACCCTCCCTCACCTCCCACTGGGTGTGAGGAGAAAATCCTAAAGTTGGGAAAACCTAAATTGAGTAAAATGTAAAATTATTTAGGAGCAAAACTTAAAATTGTGAAAACTTAAATTGAGAAAACCCTAAAATTCTTTAGGAGAAAAACATAAAATTGGGAAAACCTAAATTGAGAAAAATGTAAAATTATTTAGGAGAAAAAGCTAAAATTGTGAAAACTTAAATTGAGAAAAACCTAAAATTCTTTAGGGGAAAAACCTAAAATTGTGTCCAAACCTGTTATTCCTGATTTGCCTCCTCACGAAAACTCTGCAAGGTCAGGTCCTGGGGTTGGTGCTTTCAGGCAGACCAAGCAATCCCTGCCTCGCACCCACAAACACTCCCCAGGTGACCCCTGAGGTGACAAAGTGCCTGTGGGTGTCACCAAGGCTGTCTCTGGTCCCTGGATCCGTCCTGCAGAGGCTCCTTCAGGATCAGCGGGAGCAATTAAAGCTTTATCCTGTCCTAAAAACAGCCCCAGGCCAGGGAGAAACCCTTCAGCCCTGCCTGAATCCTAGAGATGGACTTCATCATCATCACCATCATCATCACCATCATCATCACCATCACCATCATCACCATCATCACCATCATCACATCACCATCATCACCATCATCATCACCACCATCATCACCATCACCATCACCATCATCATCACCATCACCATCATCACCATCATCACCATCATCACCATCATCATTACCATCATAATCACCATCATCACTATCATCATCACCATCATCATCATCATCACCATCATCATTACCATCACCATCATCATCACCATCACCATCACCGTCACCATCATCACCATCATCACCATCATCACCATCATCACTATCACCATCACCATCATCATGATCATCACCATCACCATCATCATCACCATCATCATCACCATCATCACCACCATCATCATCCTCATCATCAGATTTTTGGGAGCTCCTTTCCAAGCCTTCAAATCCGTGTCCAACAGCAGCAGGGCATCTTGTGCTGGCATGGAGGCGCTTCCCACTCGGCAGCCCAAGCCCCAGCGATGGCCAAAGAGGGGCCTTCCAAAGCCCCCACCAGGTTTTAGTGCTGGGGTTTTCCTGGTTTCCCCTCCCAGTTTCCCCTGGGAAGGAGACCCAGTGGATCCCCACGGGGTCGCCCAAAGTACAAACCCTGGCGTGGAAGCTGTAAAGCTTCACCTCTTGTCCCAGGCCCAGGAAGGCCCAATGACAAAACTGACCCAGAGCTCCGATTTCTGCCTCTCCCTCCTTCCCATGGCCCAGCTCAGCCCCTTGGCTGGGCACAGGGGCTTGCTGTCCACCCTGCTGTCTATTTTTGGATTAAATTTAGGTTTCAGGACATGAAAATCCTTTCAGTGACTCCAGCGAGCTGCAGAACTCTGAATTTCCTCCCCAAGCACTGCAATAATTCTTCCGGAGCCCATTATGACCCTTCCAGATGTTGGTGTTTTCCAGGCCCTTTTTGAGCACAGCTGGAATCCCACGTGGAAGGGGAGCTCAGCTCAGTGTCTGTGAGATTTCTCTTCCCTCCCTGCCCTGCCACAATTAGCTTAATGACTGTAAATAACCACCGGGGATCTGCTGCAAGAAAGGGAGCGTGTCACAGCAAGCAGAGCTTCCAGACAAGCACCACGTTTGTCCCCCAGACTTCACACTGCTGTGCTGCAAGTAAAAATGGTCATGATCCTATTTAAAATCATCTAAATATTAATAAAATTTAATAAATATAAATAAATAAAAATATACATATACATATACATATACATATACATATACATATAAATAATATACATATAAATATAAATAAATATATAAATGTATACAAATATATAAATATATACAAATAAATATGAATAGAAATATATGAAATAGAAATAAATATAAATAAAATTCAAACTTAAACATAAATAAAATTGAAAATAATTCCCGAGGTTTCCAGCATGACTGTGAACATTTCCCTTTTTCCTTCTGCTTTTTCAGCAGCAGCCAACCCCAGGGTGAGGGTTCTAAACAGCAGCAGATTTTGCACTTGTTTCTTTTTGCTCATCTCTGGCTTTATTTAGAGGATGGGTTTTCCTCCCCTCTTCGGAGTTTTGGCCACAAAAATACCAAATACGGAAAAACGGAAGTTTGAGAACCAAAAGCAACGGTGCCGAGTCCTTGCAGGGATAAGCACACCCAGCTGCTCTGGGATTTCCAGAACAAAACCGGAATTTGCTGTCAGGTGTGGGCCCAGAAGAGGAGGGCAGCATTATTTCTTTGCCTTTGATTGTCGAGGGAAGCATTATTTATTTATCCCTGCTTGTTTATTGGCTGCAGGTGCCCTCACAAAATTGGGGATTCTCCTGCTGACCACCTTGGGACAGAGGCCTGGGGAGGAGCACGAGCACTGCCAGGGAAAGAACTTCAGATTCCCCTCTGCTGTGAGCTGGGAGATCCCTCCTATCTCATTTTAATTTTTTTTTGGCTCGGGGGGGGACATTTCCATGAACTTCCAGGCTGAGGCAAAACTGATTGGTAGTGGTTTAATAATTTAATAAAAACTCTAATGCTGTTACCTCACAGCAAAAATGCTGATTTCTCCTCCCTTTCCCTGCCTGGTGTGACCCCCACACCCAGCAGGGCCCCTGGAAATTGCTGAGGGAAAACCACAGGGACCCTTCTGGAAGTCAGGGGTTGTGTTTGGAGGAGGAAACATCCTGGGATATCAAACATTCCCTGCTCCAGCAGGGCCAGGAGGGGTGGCAGCGGCTTTGTCACACTGTGGCAGCGGCCTGACCTCTCAGGACGTGTCCCCTGCTTGTTGGATTTGTTGCTACCGGGCCATGGTGACCAGTCAGGGCTTCCAAAATCCAAAAAATCAGCTTTTGGCTCCTCCTTTTCATCCTTGACAGAAAACTGCCCCTTTCCTTGGGCACCTAGAGCAGGAGAATTTTGGGAGGCGAATCCCTCTCTGAGGCACTCACAGCCATCCCTGGGGTTAAGGGCTCTCTTCCCTGATGAGTATTTTTCTCTTGACATCCATCACAAGTGCCAGGGCAAAAAGCAGCAGGTCTGAACAGGAGAGGGAGGGAGGAAGAGCCTGGCTTGCTGCCTTGCAGCATTTTATCCTGATCAGACAGCAGATAAAGCTCTGCTCCTGCTCGGGGGATCAGCTTGGAAGTGGAAGTGGCAGCCACACATTCCCTAGTGGTTTTTTTGTGGGGGATTTATCAGCAGAGATGCTCGTTTTCCCTCCTTGGTGGAGTGGAAACCCAGAATAAATGGGAATAAATGGAGTAGGAGGCAGCGAGAAAAGGGTGTGTGCAGAATTGAGGAGAGCAGCGAAAATAAACCTGCAAAGGCTGGCTTGGGGTGTTTATCATCACCTCGCAGTCTGGAAAGGGAGGACAAAAAGGCAGAGAAAAGGAGGGGAATGATAATTTCTGGTTTGTAGAGAGTGGGTGAAATTTGGGGTCTGAAAATCAACGATTTCCCAGCACCTGGTGCCCTTTGGCCCAGCGCCACCAGGGCAAAACTGGGCGACAACAGCAACGGGGCTGAGGAATTCTTTTCCAGAGCAGCTGTGGCTGCCCCGGACCCCTGGAATGTCCAAGGCCAGGCTGGACAGGGCTGGGAGCACCCTGGGACAGTGGGAGGCGTCCCTGCCATGGCAGGGGTGGAATAACGTGAAATTTGGGTCCCTTCCCACTCAAAGCAGTCTGGGATTCCATGGCTCTTCAGGAAACCCAGCTGCTGAAAAGAGGAGATGTTTTACAGCTGGCACATGAGACGGGTGTACCTAAAATAAAGATGTTCTGGGATCCGTAACCTTGATTCTAGAATCCCAGAAACCCCCAGCATCACGAATTAGCCATTATTTGTTATGTTCCTCCTCATCACTTTGACATCTTCAGGGAAAACATCCAAATTAGACGAAGCCGAGATCATTCTCAGGAAGATGTGTGTTTGCTGATTTGTGTTTGCTGCTCAGGCTGAGCCTCACTCAGCACAGCTTTGTTCCCAGGTCGGGCTTTATCCTCCCTCAGGTGACTTTTCACATCCTGATTCAACAAAGCCCTAAAGCCTGAGCAATCAGTGCTGGCGTAACCCTGAGCTGCTCCCTGCTGAACCTGCTCCCCAGAATTTCTGCAGGGAGGGATAAAAGGCACCAGGAACTGAGCTCCAGCCCTGGGATTTGCTCCTGCATCTCGCAGTGATCCGCATTTTGGATTTTTCCTTGGGAGGGAAAGCTGTGCCAAGCAGGGCCTGGAATGTGTCGCACTCATTTTTGCCAGGATTGGGGCACTCCAAAACGGGCAGCAGCAGTGGGATGAGACCCCAAAGGTGACATTTTTACACCAAAAAAATCTGCTTTTCACTGCCATGAATGATCATGAGTGATGGTGGCGATCCCCTCCTTCAGGCTTTGGATGAAGGAATTCAGCTTTGTGTAGCAAATGCCATCAGGGTTCCTTTAGGGGATCAAATTCCAGCCTCAGCTTGGGGTTTCCCCTTTTTGTTTTTTGGTTTGTTTGGGATTTTGTGGGTTTTCTTGTTAGTTGTTTTGTTTTGTTTTGGTTTGGTTTTTTAGTTGGTTTTTTTTGTGTGTGGTTTTTTTTCTCCAGCCAATGGCCACGAGGAACATTTTGCTGTCAGGAAATGGTAGCAAGCTCTAAAAGGAAAATAGGGGATAAAAATATCAGAGGGTTCATCTGTGATCACCGGAATTAGCATCTATCCCTTTTTATTGCTTCTTTCTCATCCCTAATCCCTTTTTTTTTCCTATCAGTTCCTTCCCTGATCACAGAGCAGGCTGAGAGGGGAGCCTGGCACAGGCAGCTCCAAGCTCTGGTGATGCCTTGAGGAGGCTGAGCTGGAGCAGAGGCTGGGCAGAGCTACAGAACAAAGCAGGGATTTATTCCAAGCATCTCCTCCATGGATCCACCTTGGGCAGCACAAGAGCCCAGCCAGGGCTGCCCCCAAGATGAACCCAAATGGTCCCAAAATGCACGAGCGCTCCCAGGGTCTCTCCCTTGGCTCAGTTCTGCTCCATTTGCACCTTGCAGTTCATTGTCCAGTTCCAGCTTTAGCCCAGGCACTCCCATCCTGCTTGTTTTCCTCTCCTCAGCCCACGCTGTTTGTGCTCCTGGGCTGAGCTTTGGATCATTTGTCCTTGGTGCCCAGCTGGAGCAGGAATTGTTTTGTGTCCCTGCTCTGTGCAGAGAGCTCAGCATCCCCTGCTGTGAGCCCAGCCCTGCACACTAAAGCAGCACAGAACCTGAAACACAGAAAAGCCAAACCTGAGGCATCACTGAGGCACTGGAATCCCCCTTGGATCCCTCAGATCCTGCTGCCAGAGCCCAGGCAGTGTCAGAACAAAGAGATCCCAGCCTCCTCTCTGAGTGTCCCCCTGCCCTGCCATGGATGAGGGGAAATCTCTCCGGGAGAGCAGCCCAGCCCGTCCCTGCTGGCAGGGCGGCTTTTCCGGATGACTGGGAGTCTGTAACCCGCTCCTGAACCTCCTGTGGCTCAGCCTGTGGGAATTGTTGTGGCGGAAGGCGAGACCCAACAGGTCCCTGCTGAGTGCGGCAGGAAGGCTCTGACAGCCAGAGGTAATTCAGGAAAACCCACGGCTCATCCCTGCTCTGGGAGCCTGCGCAGTGCTGGGGGCTCCCAGTGCTCCCACACTCAGGTGGAGCAGAAAATCCCCCCAAGTCCCACTCAGTTCTCTCCTCTTTTTCTTTTTTTCTGGGATGGATTTGCTTTGTTCTCATTTTTAATTAAGAGAGGTCTCAGCGTTTCAAGGTCTCAGCATTTCCATGTCTCAGCTTTTCGAGTTCTCAGCATTCTGAACTCTCAGCATCCTGAGCTCTCAGCATTTCCAGGTGACAGAAAGAAGATGCTGAGAGGGAATTGCCTTGGGGGAGCTTTCCCAGTTATACCAAGCAGGTGAACAGATTTCCCCCTCACTCATCCATTATATGCCCATTAAAAAGGCCCAAACGCTCCTAAGAAGGTCCACACTGAGTTTGGGACATTTTTCCCCGCCTCTATTTTGTCCTAATTTGGGTTGATAATTAATTGCAGAAGAAGAGTCTTTCTCCTGGAAGTTCTGCCTTTGCACCTGTCAGAAATGTTAAATATTCCCGGTGAGGAGCTGCAGGATTGGGCTTGGATGCTGCAGCTCATCCTGGCCCTGGGTGAGCTGGATCCTTGTGCCCCAGGGCCAGGGACAAGGGGGACAGGAGGGCCACACACGATTGGAAAAACAGTGATGTCTGTGCCAGGAAACTCCCGGGAACATCTGGAAAGAGGGAAAGTGAGGAATCTCAGTACAAAGGTGCTTCTCTGCTTGTGGCGTCCAGAATCATGAAAAAAAAATGGGCTCGTTTTAATTATTTTGGTTAATTGGAAGGCGCTGCCCAGGGGGGTTTGGAGTGCCCATCCCTGGAGGTGTCCAAGGAGGTGGCACTCAGAGCTCTGGGCTGGGGACAAGGTGGGGATCACAGCTTGGACTCAGTGATCTTGGAGAGCTTTCCCAACCGCAGCGCTCCTGGGATTCTGCTCTCCCAGGCAGAAGAGAGCTCTGCTGCCAGCTGTGCACGGCTCTCCCTTGCAGAGGGTAATTAATTAATTAATGAATCTGGAATCCTTCACCTTCCCGATGGGATCCGGACACTGCCAGAGCTCCTGGGGACAGGGAGCTCCTGCAGCCCCCCTGCCTGGGGAGCAGAGAACGTCTGGCTGCTGTCCTGAGCCCCTCAGCTGCACTGGAACCATGGAACCATGGAACCATGGAATCATGGAACTATGGAATCATGGAATCATGGAATCACAGAAGAATGGAACCATGGAACCATGGAATCATGGAACCATGGAACCATGGAACCATGGAATCATGGAACATGGAACCATGGAACCATGGAACCATGGAATTATGGAACATGGAACCATGGAACCATGGAACCATGGAACCATGGAATCATGGAACCACAGAAGCATGGAACCATGGAATCACAGAAGCATGGAACCATGGAATCACGGAACCATGGAATCATGGAATCACAGAAGCATTGAACCATGGAATCATGGAATCACAGAAGCATTGAACCATGGAAGCATGGAATCATGAAACCATGGAACCATGGAATCACAGAAGCATGGAACCATGGAACCATGGAATCACAGAAGCATGGAATCATGGAACCATGGAATCATAGCATCATGGAACCATAGAACCATGGCATCATGGAATGGTTTGGGTTGGAAGGGCCCTCAAGGACTGGCCAGCTCCAGCCCCTGCCACGGGCAGAGGTGCCGCTCTCTAGATCAGGTTGCTCCAAGCCTGGAGGCCAGCCTGGCCCTGAGCACTTCCAAGGATCCCTTCTCCATTCAGAACCTCCTTGCTTGCCCTATCCTGCCTTTCCGTTCCCAATTTACCCAAATTTGGGTCATTCCATGAGTTTCCCTGATTTTCCTGCCCTTCTCAGGTTCCCCATCAAATTGATTCCGCCATCACCTGATGACCTCCAGCTCTTCTTCCCAGAACATTCTGAGAGACTTCCCAGTCCTTTCCCACTCCCCACCTTCCTGATGCTTCTGGAATCCATCTTTTCATGGAGAAAAAAGGGAAAACTAAAATAATTTTGGTTTGTCACCTCTATACAGCACCCATGGAACAATCGATTCCCATTTAACACCCCCGCGAGCCTTGGAAAAATATTTTAAATCCCTAAATCTTGTAGGAGCCAAAAATAGAGCTGTGTAATGATGGAGCAGAAGAGAATAAACCTCTCTGCAGACTCACACAGTAAATCCTTTAAGAAGTTTGAATGCATTTATTAGAGAAAAGGAAAAAAGTTATGGATGTTTCAGAGGTCAGGAGAAAATGCCTGGGAGACCCATTCCAGCTGATCCATGGAGGTCACTGTTTATATTTTTTGCTATTTATGTGTGAAATGTTCTCTGAATGAAGGGCATTATCTGACAATTTACTGCTGGTTTTCTCCGAAAGGTGGGAAAACGAATATTCCAAAGGTCCGGCTCTCCAGGCGAGAAAACGCGATTGAAATAAATTCAGATTTTTTGCTTTGTGCCCTGGATCCCTCCTGGGAGTTGTGGATGGGTTTTGTGGGTGGAAACAAAGGGAAAAAAGAAGGGAGGCAGCAAGAAAGGAGGGAATTCAGAGGCAGGGATTTCTGCCTGAGGAATTGTGTGGGGAGGACACTTTCCATGGTTCACAGCTCTCTCCATGATGGCCAAAAACTGCTCCAAGCGAGGCCTTTGACACCAGCTCCGTGTTCTGCACCTGGAACTTCTGATTTCCCTCTTGTGTATCCCGTGGATGGGGATATTTGGGAAGCAGGAATGGCAAAGATCACAGCAAGGTGTGGAAGGAAGAACAGCAGGAGGAATCCTGCAGGAATGAAGATTGGATTTGACGTTAATGTTCCCTCTGTGTTAATTAATGTTCATCGTGGACCGAGGTTCAATAATCGTAGGGAAGCAGGGATCTGTCTCCAAATTCCTGGAGGATCCCTGTTTTCCACTTCTAAACTTTATCTGCTTTCAGACAGTCCTGTCTGAAGTAAATAAATAAGAATAAATAAGAAGAAGTAATAATAAATAAGAATAAATAGGAAGGCCAAGCCTGGGAGCTTTGGGAATTTTCCCCTTGGGATGTGGCCAGGGAAAGGTTGTCCCTCTGAAAGAATATTTGGAGAAAATATTCCTGCTTTTTTCATCCTCAAGAAGAGGTAGGGGGGGGATTTAGGAAAACTCTGAATTTTCCTTGCACATGTTTTCCTTGGGTTTGTATTTCCTTGTACACGTTTTCCTTGTAAAGCCACCAGTTTTTGGGGACAGTTCTGTCAGAGATGGGAGTTTGGGTCCTTCCTACAACAGGGACATGGAAAATCTCTGCTGAGAGAGCTTTTTTCCCTCTGGAATGGGAAAAATGATGTAGGTTTGTAGATGGGGTCTTATATTTCAATCATAACAAACCTTACAAGGTCCTGAATCCCACAGAATTGGGACCAAATGAGTGGCAAGAAAGTTCAGAGTTTTCTGTTGTTATTTGCTCTGATCCTTTTTCATAGGAGCATATTTTTATAAGCTTTTGGAAAAGTAATTTTTGAAGCGAAAGAAAAAAAAAATAAATCATGTTTGGACACCTTGATTTCTTCTTGAAAGCGTTCCAAATCTCTACTTTTAGGTTGCTAAACCAGAATAAAAATAATTATCACACATGACAATTTGCAAAGCTTTTAATTAGCAAAACTCCCAGAAAAAAAAAAAAAAAAAAAAAAAAAAAAAAAAAAAGTGAGGGAAAAAAAAAAAGCAAAAATCTCAAGAAAACTTGCAACAGGTTTTCTCTAAGCATGGGTGGAGTGGAAAAAGTGAGCCAAGATAATTACCCACACTTAGTCATAAGGAGCAGGAAACACAGTAAAAAAAAAAAAATCTAATTGGGGCTGTTTTTCATATATATATATATTAAGGTGTTAATTTCCATCACATCATACAATGCAAGAAGTTGGGATTTGGAGTGCAGGATGCTTTGCCTGCAGATGGAGTGACAGAAAAAAAGGCAAACCCACGTGCAGATGTTGATGTGCACACAGTTAAATATCCACAGAGCAGCTCAGGCAGCAGTTTGGGCTCCTGGAGGGTTTTTTTCCCTTTGCTTTCACACAAAAGTTGCTGCCATTTCACACAAAAACAAGAGACGAGAGCAGGGCTGCAAAGCCACCAGGCAGGGGAGGTGACAGCAGAGAGGTCCCCGTTTGCCACAGACGAGGTGAAGGACAGCCACAACCCTCGGGGTCCCTCAGCACGACCACACAACCCCCAGCTCCTTCAGAAAGGAATGGAAAATTCATCTTTGTGCCACAGGCATCCTTTTTTCCCCCGCGGGAAGAAGACACGCTCCTCTTTGGAGGGCTCCAAATCTGAGTTCTGCTGCTCTGAAATGATTCCACTGCGAGAGGAGCTTGACCCATCACTTATTTTCAGTTTGCAAAGGTCTGTGCACTTTAATGCCATTATTAATAAACACAAATCAGGTTGCTGTGATCAGCTGGGGGGACATTTGGGAAGGCAGAACTTATGGCAGGACCTTTTTTTTCCAGGATTGCTCAGGCCCCTGGAAGGCAGAAGGGAACTGAAAGGAGGAGAGTTCGGGATTGCCAGCACTCCAGAGGAGGAGGAGTTCAGGAAAACCAATAGAGGGTGAGAATTCGAGGCTTTCCAAGAGCTAAACCTCCCTGCTGGTGTGGAGTGATGCATGATCCAGCTGGGATGGGAGCTCTGGAGCTCAGGCAGGGTGTTGCTCTGGCTCGTGGTTGTGTCGTGCCCTTGGTGCCTTGGAGGGGCTCCTGGAACAGAGGCTGGACGGAGTTAAGAGAATAAAATAGGTATTTATTAAAGGCCTCCAGTAGCTACACCTTGGGCAGTGCAAAGCCTTGCAGAGGTGAGAATCTGAGAGGCTTTGAGAATTTTCTATCAATTCATTTCCCACAGAGGCTACACCCAAGACGGACGATGGTCACGAGTTTTTGGGGCAGAGATAAATTTGTTCCATTTGCATATCAAGGGTTAATTGTCCAATTAACCCAAGATGGATGATGGTCACGAGTTTTTGGGTCAGATATAGGTTTGGTCTATTTGCATATCAAGGGTTAATCGTCCAATTAACCCAAGATGGTCAGCAGTTTTGGGGCAGATATAAATTTGGCCCATTTGCATATCAGGGGTTAATTGTCCAATTACAGCTTCAGGTAATGAAGCCACATTCCCCCATTTGCTCCCCCCAGATTCATGGTTGTTTACACTTTTTGGGGTCTGAGGTCCTTGGGTCTCTGCCTGGAGGGATTGCTCTGCCTGCCCAAGCTGTGAGGAGAGCTTGCCAGCCCTCTGTGTGGAGCTCAGAGTCACGCACTAACGCAGTTCAGGAGCTGGAAAATACAAAAGCTAAAAACTGGAGGCATCACCCTGTCGGGGCCGCGGGGCTGACACGTCCCCAGGGCTTTGTTGCTCCAGAGGGTGGTGGTGCTCCAGGCCCTGCTGGAGAAATCCCTTTGCAGAGATGTCAACTGGAAAAAAAAACAGAGGTGAGCAAACAAAAAACCTCATCTGTTTGTGTTTGCAGGGCCTCTCCTGCCCTTGGTGCTGTCTGTGCTGGAGGATGGCATTCCCTGGCTCCTGGGAATGTTCTGGGTGGCAGCTGGCAGGATTCGTGCCAGGGTTAAGAGCTGGCTTTGCCTGGGCACTGTAATGTCAGAGACAATTCCTAAACTGTTCCATGAGTTCATGTCTCCCTTCCCTTCCCCTCTTGGTCTCTGTTCCAGCTAAAATCAGCGCTGGGAAGGGCAGCACAGGTACCTGTCAGGGACAGCAGGGGCCTGGCTGTCTCCAGAGAGGCTCAGGAACACCCTCTGACTCACTGGGCTCCAGATGCCAATCAGCCCTGGCAATTAGGGATCCTAATTTCCCTCCTATCCGCCCCACTGAGCTGCCACAGGAAGGGAGGTGATTTTCACTGTTTTACTCTTCATCTTCCACCCCAGCAAAAGGAGGAGGACGAAACCAATCCAAATTTGATCCCCAAAGCTACAAACTCCCCAGATACTCTTTGGGGTTGAGAGGATCCCTTTGGTAGAGCAGCCGTGAGAACTTCAGCAGTGACATCAGTCAGAAAGCACAACCAAGCTGGGCCTGAGGGGGTGAGGATGGCACCCAAAACAGTCTCCAACTTGCCATTGCTCTCCAAGGCCGACCTGTGTTAATTAGAATTAATGGATAAATGGATGATTTAGCAAGAGAAATGGATGGAGAATGACTGAAATCCAGGCCATTCAGGGGGAAGAGCACTTTCCAAGCCCCCACACCCAAATCATCAACGCGAGGCTGCCCAGAGAAGCTGTGGCTGCCCCATGGCTCCTCAGCTGTCCAGGGTTGGGTGAGATTTGGAGCACCCTGGGAGAGTGGAAGCTGTCCCTGAGGATGAAATGAGTTGATCCTTCATGGCCCTTCCGACCCAAACCATTCCATGATTCTCTGATGATTTATTCAGGGCTTTTTGTTGCTCCCAAGCCCAAATCTGTGAACAGAAATGTCAGAGAAGCCCAGCGTGCTCATCCCCAGCACCCCTGAGCCTCATGGAGCCATTTCCTCTCCCTGCCCTCCTCTTCCTCCCAGGAATTCTGACAGCCTGGCTGGGGCTGGGCATGAGCCCCTCATTCCTGGTCCTCCTCCTGAATCATGTGGGATTTTTATGGGCCATAAATCCTTTATTGGCCAGATTAATCTGATTTAAAGTGTTGCACCCAGTAAACACCGTGTGCTGTTGGCTTGTGGAGAAGGACAACCTGGGGACAACCTGGGGACAACCTGGGGATGGGAATGGTTGGAGAGGGGCTGGATGAGGAAGGATCCCAGGCTGGCCCTGGAGGGAAGGGACTCTCTCGTGGTGTGAGCTGCTCCCATGAGCGGTCAGGTTCCACCTCAGTGACTGTCAAAGCTCTGCCCAGCCCCTCCTGCTGACTCAGGGCCAGGGGATCCCTGTCAAAGCAGGCAGAGTCTCTGCTGGGGGAGGGAGGGAGGGAGGGAAAGAAACACTTTTAAACAAGGAATAAATGGGTGCTGGTTCTCTGGTGGTCTCTTTTTCCTTGCTTGCATTGCCCTGCCTTCATTGCAGAGGTCAAAGCTGATGGGTATTGGCAGAGGATGCAGGGCCTGGCTCCTACCTGAGGCAAATATTGGCAGGACTGGGAGGAAAAGGCAAATTCATGGAAAGATTTGGATGTGTTTGTAAGGATGGGGATTCCTGGCCAAAGGAAAAGCAGAGAACTGACTTCTCCAAGAGTGAGCTGAGAACAAGTGAGCAGGACAATGTGCTGAGGCCCATCTGCCTTCCTTCCCCTGCCAAATGTCTGCTCACAGCAAGCTCCCCTGGATCACAGCAAGCTCCCCTGGATCACAGCAAGCTCCCTTGGATCCACATCTCCAGCATCATCCAAACTCTGCCTGCCCAACTCTTCCAGCAACACCTTGTAGGAGAAAATCAACTTTCAACCCAAAGTTCCTGCTTGAATTGGAGGGGTTGAGAAGGTGACCAGCAGGGACAGGGGAGGTTCATTCCTGACAGAGCTGCCACGGTCAGCCCCAAACCTGTCTGGAAGAGAGGCCCTCCTGTGCTGTTGTTGTAGCTGAGACAGTCACAGTACAAAGCACTCCATTTTCAGAAGGCTTCAACCCTGGTTTTATTCTGCATGTGTGCTTTTGATCCATTCTTACCAAACTCACAAATTTACACTTTGCTCATTGGTCACAGAGACAAACAAAGCGCTGATTGGAACAGGCAGCTGCAGGTTTCTCTTTTTTCTCCTCCTTTCTTTCTTGGTTTCTGTGTCAATGACTTTGGTAGGAAATTCTTCCAGGGGTGAACATGGATCCTCTTATCAAACTCCCCTCTGGCTCACAGAAGTCGCTGTAAAACCTCTTCCACATCCCTGGGGCTGTCTGTGCCATGGGCACACCCTCCACGAGGGCTGAGGGGACACTGCCACACTCTGCTTTGGCACAAAGTGCTTTGGAACTCCATAAAATTCTCCAGCATGAGGATATCGGGATGTCCAGTTGTGCTATCCATCAGAAATATCAATCAAAAATAAAAATATCCCGGCAGAAAGGTGTTTGGGGGGGCAACCAAGCACAAGCTCCTCGTGGCACAATGGGGAAGATGCAAACCCTGCAAAGCACAGAGGGAAGGATGATAAAATATTGCCATCTGTTGGCATCCTGCACAAGGGGATCTCTCCACATTCCATGCTGGTTTCCTTGTGGACAGGGAGAGGAGAAATGGGACAGCAGAATGCCCTAGAAAGGAATCATTTCAAAAGGCAACACTTTTTTTTTTTTTTTTTTTTTTGCAAATTTTTTTTTTCATTTTTGCTTGGGGATTCCAGGTTTTGATCTCCCTCCACTCCTTCCCACCCATGGTATGTCACCACACAGGTTTGGCCAAATCCTGAATCTGGATTTCCAGGGTGCAGGGTCTGCTTTTGGGAAGTCGTCTATCCAGAAAAGAACCCCTCAGGGAGAAGCACTTTAATATCATTATTAATAGACACAAAATCGGGTCGCTGTGACCAGCTGGGGGGAGATTTGGGAAGGCAGAATTTATGGAAGGACCTTCTTTCCCAGGATTGTTCAGGCCCCTGGAAGGCAGAAGGGAACTGAAAGGAGGAGAGCTCGGGATTGCCAGCGCTGCAGAGGGGGAGGACGTCAGGAAAACCAATAAAACTCTGCTGCTCCTTCCAGTTGGAGATAGAGGAGCCCCTTTGTGCCAGACTGCCATGACCTCAGAGCCTGCAGTGCCAGGAGAGCCTTTCCCACATCCATGGGGATTTCCAGGCTGTGAGGAGCTGGAGCTGCCACGGGAACACCCCGGGGCACGAGGCGTCCTTAGTGTGGAACCCCCCAAAGACCAGCAGCACAAACCCTGCTTTGCCACATCCACAAACCCCAGGCCTTGGCTGCCAACCCCAACCTCTCGTTATTGCCTTAAAGCACCACAGGGCCTGCTCTGGAGGATCTGCAGCTGGAAGCTGGAGATGGGAGGCCCAAGCTGCGAGATTCCATTTGGAGTTTTGCTCATGGCACAGCAAAAAGCTCTTGAGCTGTGGCAGAAGCTCTGGGACAAGCCCTGCCCCGCCCTGGCAGTGCCCAAGGCCAGGTTGGACAAGGGCTGGAGTGTCCCTACGACATTTTTATGAAAATCCTTTGCGAGGATTTTCTTCTCTTGAGAAGTTGAGGAGCTTCAGGAAAGAAATGTAAACAATAACTCTCTGCTGCTGTGGAACGCAACAGCTGCTTCCTTGATTAATCCACATTAAGTGTTTCTACTTAATAACCAATCAAGGATGCAGCTAACTCAGACTCTCTGGTCAGTCACAAGCCTTTGTTTTTCATTCCGTTCTATTCCTGTCCAGCCTTCTGATGATTCCTTTCTCTCCATTCTTTTAGTATAGTTTTGGTTTGACATTTTTAATATAACATATATGATAATATAATAAATCAGCCTTCTAAAAAATGGAATCAAAATTCTCATCTCTTCCCTCATCCTAACTGCCCTACAGAAACCACACTGGAGCACCCTGGGGTGCTGGGAGGTGTCCCTGCCACGGCAGGGGTGGGATGGGATGAATTTCAAGGTCCCTTCCAACCCAAACCATTCCATAATCCCACGAAAACTTGAGCTGGATGGGTCCCTTTGGTTCTGCCATCTCCTCCACATTTATTCCAAGCATTCATCTATCCTCAGCCTCCTCCATTTGACATCTGAGGGCTCCACACTGCTGCCCACCCTCCCTTGGACCCACGTCTCCAGCATCACTCCAAACTCCGTCTGTCCAACTCTTCCAGCACCACCTCGAAGGAGAAAATCAACTTTCAACCCAAATTTCTTGTTTGAATTGGAGGGATTAAAGCTGGATGAGGAAAACAGCATCATCCTCCCGGCCAGACAAAGTGAAATTGTGTTTTAATCACAAAGAAAGGCAAATGTTTCAACCTCAGGAACAGAGATTTTGGTTTGATCAAAGGCCCAGAAGGGTTGGAGGTGTCTCACTCCTGGCTGGGAGTTATGAAAATAACGGGCACACAAAAACAATTGCATGGCAAAACAGTCAAAATAGCAAAGATTCGTATTAATTTATTTTTAAAAATCAAGATTTTAAAACAAGAGTTTCAAAACTTGAACAGAATATTTTTTATTCCATTGCTTTTCAAGCACTTCAGGTCAGACAAGGTGCTGCAAGTAAAGAGGTTTTTGCAGTGAAAGTGACAAAAGAAAAACACCTTGCAATTGTTTTAGGCAAGAAAAAGTTGAGAGGTTTAAGTAAAATTTGCAATAAAGTATTGATGGTGCAGACACTGATTTTGTACTACAGAGCTGCTGCCATCAGTTTGCTCAAAAGTTGAAAAAAAATATTCTTATCACTGCTTGCATCCATTTCCCTACATTCCACTCTAAGCAAAACTTGATGATTTCACCGTTTCCCTCAGAAAACTACAAACCCTCATCTCCTCCATCTGCTTTTAGTTTGAGCTAAAAATATGTCCAGAGGAAGAAGAGTGATGCCTCCGAAAAACTATTCCTGAAGCAAAAAAGTAAAACAAAACAAAACAAAAAAATTCTGGATAAAACCCCGAAGTTGCCTGAAAATTTTCCCATCCCACAAAAACTTGAGATTTCCAAAACAATTTTGCTGCGCATTAGGAATAAATTTTGCAGAGAGAAGAAAAGACCCACCCAAGAACATCCAATAACGCGGTGGCGAAAGCTCAGATTTGGGATCTCAGCTATTCCAACCCAAATATTCCCCCTGTCTGCTGGAGACGACTCCTCCTGTCCAAAGCCAGGAGCTACCCTGGATCTGGGAAGCTTTGCTCCAGATGGATGAATTCCTAAAAATAAAAAGAAGAAAAGCAAAAAAAAAAGGCAAAAAAAAAAGTTGTAGTTTTAGTGAATCACGGTGAAAAATTGTTCTCCAGAATTTCCGACTCCTTGTCAAAGGTGGGGATTAAAGGAGCAGGAGCTCAGGGTGGCTCTGCCATCGCTCAGGGGCAGGAGATCCCCAGGGAGGGAAGGAATGGGATGGGATTTAAGGAATGGATGGGATTTAAAGAATGGAATGGGATTTGAGGAATGGATGGGATTTAAGGAATGGAATGGGATTTAAGGAATGGATGGGATTTTAGGAATGAAATGGGATTTTAGGAAATGGATGGGATTTTGGGAATGGGATGGGATTTTAGGAATGGATGGGATTTAAGGAATGGATGGGATTTTAGGAATGGGATGGGATTTAAGGAATTGATGGGATTTTAGGAATGAAATGGGATTTTATGAATGGAGTGGGATTTTAGGAATTGGATGGGATTTTAGGAGTGGGATGGGATTTATGGGATGGGATGGGATGGGATTTTAGGAAATGGATGGGATTTTGGGAATGAAATGGGATATTAGGAATGGAGTGGGATTTAAGGAATGGGATGTCAGGAGCTCTGGTGCTTTTGGGGATGTTTGGAAGCCCCGGCTCTCTCCCAGAATCCACCCAGCGATGTCCCACAGGCTGAGCTGGCCCACGCGAGCAGAGCTGGAGTTAAGATCTCACCTAAATAATCCAAACTTTTCAGTTTGGGCCATATCCTGGCTGGCCAGAGTGACTCGCAAGGAACAGCAGCAAAAACCTGACACCAGCCCCGAAATTCAGCTGCACCAAGTGCAAACCTCAAAGATGAATATTCCCTGCATCAACTCCTTCCCAGGGAAAGGCTGCAGCTCCCATCGCTGCTCAGCATTCGTGGTGCTGAGCTCGGGCTGGGGCTGAATTCCCATTTCTGGGTGGCACTTTGGCTTTTGGAAAGCTGGCAAAAGATCTCATCAGGCCGGGAACGCAGCAGGGTGGGGCTGCAGGTGACAGGCACTTTCTCCCCTGCTTCCCTTTTATTTTTAGAGCCATCAGCTGAAATGTCACCTGCCCTGCACAGGAGCCTGGGCTCTCCTCGCTGGCAGCAGGGTGGGATTTTTTTCCTTTTTTCTCCTCGCTTTGAAGTCAAACCAATAATTAAGAATGAGGCTCGGCTACCTGAGAGTCCCTGTCTGGTGTCAGTGCTATTAATAGGATCAGAGCTGTCTGCAGAGGGTTCTGTGGGATCTGAAGGGGGCTGGACTCCTCTCATACCCATCAGGGATTAACTATCACCCTGCCTGAAAAACAACGCCCGGAGAAGCCAAGGGCCCTGTCCAGCCTCGTCCCTGAGCTCGTGGCAGAGCTGGAAATGCAGCGTGGGAGGTTTTGGGGCTGGGTGCAGGAGGAGCTCATTCCCATGCTAATTCCTCAATATTTAACTGAGATGGAGAGGCTTGTGTTACACCCCTGAAATAGTGTCCAAAGGCAGAAAAGCTCTTTGGGACAGCGTTAGAACCCTAGCTACCGAGGATTTCAGACTTTCTGTGCTAACAAGCACTAAGTAGTTAGTTATGAAGTTAAAAATATCTTTTTTACTTTTACAACTCAATTTTTTAGTTTATTAAATACTGTTTACTCTAAGGCCAGGACGGATCCTGGATCCAAGCAGCCAGTTTGGGCTCCTGCAGGACAGCAGTGGCCCTTGCAGTGTGTGACACTGTCTTGGGCTGGAAATGGGGGGGTGTGTTCTGTCCCCATCAGAGCTGGGGCAGTGATCCTCTGTTCATTGGGCAGGTTTCTTCATCTCTTCACAGCCAATCCTCCTCCAGGAGATCTCTGCTGTTCATGGGCCATTGATTATTAATTATCTTCTGTCCATGGGCCATTGATTATTAATTATCTTCTGTCCATGGCCAGCGAGTGTCCCTGCAGGGCTGATAAAATTCCATCATCCCATGGGGAGATGCTCTGCCCAGGGGAGGAGCCAAGCATTCCTACCTGGATACAATCTGAGCTTTGGGAACAGCGCAGCAGCCTTTGCCCCCTGCACTCCCAGAGGAGCAGCTTTCTTCTCCCCTGCATTCCCAGAGGAGCAGCTTTCTCCTCCCCTGCATTCCCAGAGGAGCAGCTTTCTCCTCCCTGCATTCCCAGAGGAGCAGCTTTCTCCTGCCCTGCATTCCCAGAGGAGCAGCTTTCTTCTCCCCTGCATTCCCAGAGGAGCAGCTTTCTTCTCCCTGCATTCCCAGAGGAGCAGCTTTCTTCTCCCTGCATTCCCAGAGGAGCAGCTTTCTCCTCCCTGCATTCCCAGAGGAGCAGCTTTCTTCTCCCCTGCATTCCCAGAGGAATTCCAGGCCCATCTGGAATAATAAAAACAGGTGACAGGGACAAAACAGAGCTCAGACTGGGCACAGGGATAAAAACAGGTGACAGGGATAAGAAGGAAAAAGGAGGAAGAATAAGGAGGAAGAATAAGGAGGAAAACCAGAGCTCAGGGCTGGGCACAGGGACAAACCAGGTGACAGGAACAAAACAGAGCTCAGGACTGAGTCCAGGGCGCCCAGTGCTGATCCTGGCAGAGCAGAGCAGTGCTCCAGGGCTGGGAATGCTGAGCTGCCTTAAACCACCTCAGTGGGACAGGTGGCAGCAGCTCCAGGAATGCACAAAGTGTATTTTTTGCTCATTTTGACATTTTTGCCCCTCCCCGCCTCTTTAACCCCCGCTGGATGTCAACCAGCCCAAGGCTGATCCTGTTCCGTGTCCATAAAGCTGCAGCGGTGATGACACCCACGGTGAAAATTCCAAATATAAATGGAGTTATTTCACTTTGCAGCCCCCTCCGAGCGTGGCTACTCGATGTTCTTAGAAGGGAGGGGGAGTTGGGACTCACTTGGTAAATTTTCTGGTCAGTTTGGTTGATCTAAATCATTCCTTTGTACAAAAAGCTGGGAAAACACAGCAGAAAATCAGCTCGGGAGGATGTGGTTATCAGGAGATAATCAGGCCCCGGGGAAAGCAGACACACCTGGCTCTGCTGTGCCCTTGAAGGATCATGAACTCCCTTCCACCCCCGTGCAGGAATCACCACTGGCTTCTGATTCCTGCTCTGCGCCACGGAGATGTCCCCAGAAGCAGCTCCTGGGCAAGGCCTGAGCTAGCCACGATCCCTGGAGCAGCAGAGCAGCTCCCAGGCAGCTCCTTCCAACCTGGCTCAGCAGTGAGGAGCAGGCAGAGCTTTTCAGGGGTGCAGGGCGATCAAACTCCCCCAGGCTGGGGTGACAGGAGCTGCCCTGGAGCAGGGATGGGAGTGACAGCCTCTCCCTGGCTGGAATTCATCACTCTGGTCCCTCCACCTTTAAATGCAGGGGGCTGGGAGTGCATCCCTTGAGCAAAAATTAACCCCAGGGTGCTGGGAATGCATCCCTTGGGCAAAAATCAAGCCCAGGGTGCTGGGAATGCATCACCAGGCCAAAAATCAACCCCATGGTGCTGGGAATGCATCCCTTGGGCAAAAAGTAACCCCAGGGTGCTGGGAATGCATCCCCTGGGCAAAAATCAACCCCAAGGTGCTGGGAGTGCATCCCCTGGGCAAAAATCAGCCCCAGGGTGCTGGGAATGCATCCCCTGGGCAAAAAAAATCAGTCCCAGGGTGCTGGGAATGCCCAGGGTGCTGGGAATGCATCACCAGGGCAAAAATCAACCCTAGGGTGCTGAGAATGCATCACCTGGGCAAAAAAATCAACCCCAGGGTGCTGGGAATGCATCCCCTGGGCAGAAATCAACCCCAAAGTGCTGGGAATGCATCACCTGAGAAAAAATCAAGCCCAGGGTGCTGGGAATGCATCACCAGGGCAAAAATCAACCCCAGGGCAAGGGAGTCCCAGTCCCCAGGGGAGCCATGGCTGAAAGAGACCCGGACTTATTTAGGGACAGTGGGGAAGGGATGAGGAGGAGGAAGAATGAAAAGGGAGGAGGGAAAAGAAGGAAAAAGGAGGAGGAATAAGAAGGAAAAAGGAGGAAGAATAAGGAAGGATAAGGAGGAGGAATAAGAAGGAAAAAGGAAGAGGGAAAAGAAGGAAAAAGGAGGAGGAAAAAGAAGGAAAAAGGAGGAAGAATAAGGGAGGATAAGGAGGAGGAATAAGGAGGGATTCAGAGGAGGGATAAGAAGGAAAAAGGAGGAGGAAAAAGGAGGAAAAAGGAGGATAAATGACAAGGAAAAAGGAGGGATTCAGAGGAGGGATAAGGAGGAGGAATAAGAAAGGTTTTCTAGCAATCTCAGTCTCTTGAAGCACCAAGAATTACACCAGGGCGGGGGAAAAAACCCCCAGAGGGATCCATGAGGAGCAAAGGAGAGAGGAAGGGGCAGGGAGAGGGCAGTGGAGCGTTTGGGTGCTTTGCCATTGACCCCCAGCTCCTTTTTCCAGGGAAAAGCCTGGCTCCCGCAGCACCAGGCACGCCTCCTCGGCCTCTGCAAACCCAAAGGGAAAATATTTTCATTGGAAGGCGGCAGCTGATAGCTCAGCAAGGTGGAAGTGGATGTGACACCTCCTGCCCTGAGCCCCTTGGCAGTGGCAGCTCCTTCCTGAGCCCGGCGTGTCCCAGCCCGCGGCAGCCACTGCAGCTCCCTGACCCGGGAATGGAAGGGGTGCTGCCCTTCCCTCCCTGCACAAAGCCTCCTCAGGCTGTGGGAGCCATTCCAAGGGGGAAGGGGAGCACATCCAGGCTGTTGTGGCCCAGCCCAGACACCTGATGGTGTTCACTGAAGCATTTCCCTGCAAGACCCATCCTGAGAGATTTGGCACTTCCACATCCCCACCTCCCCCAGCTCCCACCCTCCAACTGCCACAGTGTACTTTGGGAGGCTGCCAGATTCTATTAATTAAACTATTATCTTCCCTCACTCTCTTTTTCTTTTTTTTTTAGATTTTTTTTTTATTGAAGATCTCGTAGCTCTGAGGAATCCATTGTTTATTTTAATTAGTAGCAAGGATTTGTCTGGAAATCCCTACGTGGCTGCGTAACCAGGCTGGAGTTTTGTACTCCTCCCAGGTGAACATGGAAATGTTGCTGGCTTGAAATTAAGGGCACAAAAGTATCTTTCATTTCAGCACAAACCTTCAAAAAAACCCCCAAAACCCGGAAAATCTGAATGTCCAGGTAAGGGAAGAGTGAATATCAGCCTCTTTGCACACACGTTTATTGACTCAAATTTATCCATGCAGGAATAAATGGGCAGGGGAGGAATAAAGGGACTCCAGGACACAAGTGGACAATCCCTTCTAGAAACTGAACAGGATTTCTTTGCTGATTGGACAGATTGAGAGAAAAAAAAAGAGAAATGAAGGCAGTGCTCCAGCCTGGCTGTCCAGCCAAGAGTTTTCATCTGCTCCTTCTTCTGACTTCAGGGTCTCGCTGAGTGCCACGCTCACCCTGAGAGCAAAGCTCCTCTCTGCAATAGTTCTTCTGTAATTAGACAGGTTAATTAGGTATTTAAAGTTGATGGGATCTTCAGAACCCTCCTCTCCCTCAGATGCCCAGGTCAGGAGGGACACAGCTCCCCTCCATCCCCACCTCAGGATGTCTCTGTCCCACCTGCCAGGCACAGAAGCGATGCACACATCCCAAAACTGTTCAGATCATGGAACCACGGCATCATGGAATGGTTTGGGTGGGAAGGGACCTTAAAGATCATTCCATCCCATCCCTGCCATGGCAGGGACACCTTCCACTGTCCCAGGGTGCTCCAACCTGGCCTTGGGCACTGCCAGGAATCCAGGGGCAGCCACAGCTGCTCTGGGAATTCTATTCCAGGGCCTCTCCACCCTCACAGGGAACAATTTATTCCTGATATTCCCTCTAATCCTCCTCTCTGTCTGTTTGAAGCCATTCCCCCTTGTCCCTGCCCTCCAGGCCCTGGTAAAAATCTCTCTCCATCTTTCCTGTGGGCTTCCCTCAGGGAAATGTTTGGGATGGATGCAGAGAACTCAGCACTTCAGATTCCCAATCAAGGCAGCCCCTCAGACTGAGCTGTCCCATCCCATCCCATCCCAGATCCCTGGGTTTGCCTGAAGACCTGTCTGGTTTTGGGATCTGCTTTGGAGCAGAAGTGACAATTTCCTGTCAGTCACCTCCAGTTTTTGACTCCCCCTCCCAGGGCAGTTCACCTGGGGCTCAGAAACTCCCAGCTGCCTCCCAGGAAACCTCTTCCCATCACTTATTTCTTCTCCTCCCTCCAAAACATGGAATGCTGATGGAGGGAATTTTCTGCCAACCACGAATACACTTCTGAAGAGCTTCCTCTCCTCCTGGCCCAGCATTTTGAGCATTTCCATGGCCAGGGAGAAGAAAGGAAGGAGCAGGAATGAAAGGTTGCCTCTGCCCACCGTGCCTGGCCTGGGAGGGCTGGATCTGTGTCTCTGGGAAGGGACAAAGGAGTTGTGATTCCCAACAAATGATAATAGCTAAAATACAATTCCCAGCAAAACCTCAGCAAGCTGCTGCTGGTGGACGTTTATCCACAGGATCCACCAGCACGAGGCTTTGCTGGGAATTCTCCAAGCCTGTCTGATCCCTTTTCTCTGCCTTGGAGTGGTTTCTGCTGGAGGGGATTTTGCAAGGCAGGGGTTGCTGTGAGACCAAGGAGTTTCCCTCCACTCCCTGCAGTCAGTTCTTTAGGTACAACTCCTCCTGAAACACTCTGGGATATTCCTGGCTGGTGACAGGGATTTATTTGGGCTCCCCATCAGGAATTTGCCTCTCCCAGTGAAGCCACTCGGCTCCAAACGCACTTTTCATCCTCCGTGATGCCAGCCCCAGCTCCCTGCCCTCCCTGGGGTGCAGTCTGTGCCACACGCGGCTCCCAAGGAGGCTTCCCAAAACCTGGACTCTTCTGCTGACTCATCCCAGAGCAGCCCAGGTGGGTCCCTGAACTCAGCTCAGGAAGTGGAAACTCGGAGCATCCCCAGAGCAGCCGGAATTCTGGCAGGGAGCAGCCCTGGAGAGGAGCCAGCTCAGGAAGCAGCTCAGGATAATGAGGTTTGGATTTGTTGGTGCAGCAGAGGAAAAGGCCAAGGTGCAGAGTGATTTGGGTGACTCCATCTGCTCCCAGTCTCCCCAGGCAGGATCCCAGTTCCAAACTGGATTCCAGGTCGGATCTCATCCCCAGTGTCTGGCTGAAAATGGATTTTCAGGGAATGGGATTTAGAGTGACCATCAGAGGCCAAAACTTTCAAAAGAAGATGAGAGGAAGTTGCTCCTTTCCGACCACACGGCTGGGAATTTGATTCCAGCAGACTTTGGGGTTTTCCTATCATTTTTGTGAAAGATCCAATCGCTTTCCTTGCAGCTGAAAAAGTGACAATTAAAATGAGCTGAGTGCTTTTCCTGAATCACTTGGCCAGATGGAAAAGAAGAGCAGGGAACTTCCCAGACAATGAAGAAGAATTTGGAGAGGTCCAGAAATAAATTTAGATTTTTTTTGTTGTTGTTGAGAGAGTATATAATGAGGTAATTATCTATAATTTTTTTGGAGAAATATTAGCATAGTTGGAGATGAAAGAATCGAGTGCAGGAGCCCAGAACTCTGATTTACTGTCTTCTACTCTCAGACCACAAGAATTTTGCAAAGCATTCCTCAAGAGCAAACTCTGCTAGATTAGAGCCTGATGGAGCAGAATTGAGGACAAAGCTCCACTGCACCCTGGCTGCCCACGACCTCAGCATCCTGAAACTTCCACAGCTGATGATGGAAACCAGGGGGAAACAACCCCAGCAGCTCCTGAGGACCTTTCCTGGACAACCCAAAAGGCAAAGCTTGGGCTGAGATCCAGAGTGATCCTGGAAACCTCATTTCTGAATCCAGAGCTGGACATTTCCGCTGGCTCGTGACCATGCTCCATCAATAACCCTCGGGCTGCTGATGGCACATCATTCCTGGGAAGAGCTGGCAAAAATGGGGATGGAAATTTGGGGCTGCCTGGAACACCCCTGAATGCTGGCACTGGCATTTCCAGCTGGGCTGCAGACCCCCAGGGGATTTTGGAGCTTTAACTCCGGCAGTTTGAGGAGGTTTTTTCGCTCCCCTGGCTGTCGACAGTGGCTATTTAGGGAATCATCAGCTAAAAAGTCCTAAAAATGCCACTGGGGTTGCTTGTCCCACCCTTGCAGCTCCTGTGGGATGGGAAAGCTGGAGAATCCAGATCTGCAGGCCAGGCTGAGTCACCAGAAACACCTGGGAGGGTCACAGGGACAGCCAGAGCCTGCTCAGGTCCTGGCAGGAACACCTGGGAGGGTCACAGGGACAGCCAGAGCCTGCTTAGGTCCTGGCAGGAACACCTGGGAGGGTCACAGGGACAGCCAGAGCCTGCTCAGGTCCTGGCAGGAACACCTGAGAGGGTTACAGGGACAGCCAGAGCCTGCTCAGGTCCTGGCAGGAACACCTGGGAGGGTCACAGGGACAGCCAGAGCCTGCTCAGGTCCTGGCAGGAACACCTGGGAGGGTCACAGGGACAGCCAGAGCCTGCTCAGGTCCTGGCAGGAACACCTGGGAGGGTCACAGGGACAGCCAGAGCCTGCTCAGGTCCTGGCAGGAACACCTGGGAGGGTCACAGGGACAGCCAGAGCCTGCTCAGGTCCTGGCAGGAACACCTGGGAGGGTCACAGGGACAGCCAGAGCCTGCTCAGGTCCTGGCAGGAACACCTGGGAGGGTCACAGGGACAGCCAGAGCCTGCTCAGGTCCTGGCAGGAATACCTGTTCCATTTAAAAAAAATTGTTATTCCATTTTCAGTCTGATGTAAAGAATAAGACAATAGAGATAACATAGAGATGTTATAATTCACCCTGTCACAATCAAAACTACTGACAGTGTTGTATGTACTATACTGACAGTATTATATATGTTATATATTTATATAGTGTATTATACTGTATTATACTGACAGTAATATGTATATTTATATATATTATATATACTGTATTATACTGACAGAATTGTATATATGTATATGTATATATGATATATATATAGTATTATAATTATACTGACAGTATTATATATATATGTATAAATGTACATGTATATTATATATATATATACTGTATTATACTATATTATATTGACAGTATTATATATATGTATATATTTATATATATTATATATATACTGTATTATACTGACAGTGTTATATATATTATATATATATACTGTGTTATACTGTGTTGTACTGTATTATACTGACAGTATAATATATACGTATATACATATACGTATATATTATATATTCTGTATTGTACTGTATTATACTGACAGTGTTATGTATATGTATATATTATATATACTGTATTATACTGACAATGTTATATATATTATATATATACTCTATTATACTGACAGTATTACATATATGTATATATATATGTATATATTTATATATATATTATACTCTATTATACTGACAGTATTATATATATGACAATAAGTATATATATATATATAAATATATATATAATATGTATTTTATTTTTTCTGACAATCCTGTGTCACATGATAAGCGTTTCTTGGTTATCATCTTTTCCGCACCTCACCGTGAACACTTTGAACCCAGCCGTTTAAAATGACCCCCGTGAGCCGCGCTGCACTGCGTCTGTCCCAGCTCCGTTTCTCTGACACATCCAATCCTATTCCCAACCCCCGGACTCTGATCCCCCCGCTTTGCTGCAGCTCCTGCAGCCGGCCCAGCTCCACAGAATCCCCTCTCCCCTCCCTTGAGCTCAGCTCTGCCCTCTCCCACCCTTCCGGGAACCCCTGGCTGCTTCTCCAGCTTTTCCCACCCCAAACGTCTTCTCCGCAGCCCTCTGTGCCCCCCGGCCCACGGAGCAGGGGCTGTGCTTGCCTTTGAAGCCCTCAGGTGTGGAGCAGGGCTCCGGGGGGGTGTTGAGTGCTCTGAAATGCGGGATGTGTTTTCCTAAGGGCACCTGCTGACACATCAAGGCAAGGAAAATATTTGCCAGGGGCCGCCTGTGCCAGGGTCCCCCCGCTCTGCGGGGACGGGGAGTTCAGCTGGGGCTGCAAACGCGGGGCTGCTCCAGCCAGGCCTTCCCGGACAGCTCTGGGGGCAGCAACAGGAGGGGGAAAGTGCTAGGCCCAGCCTCAGGTTTAAAAAAAATATTTAAAAATCATATTTTATAAACACAAAATTTCTATCTTATTTATATAAAATAGACGTTTTATATTTTTATTTTATAAATAGAAAATTTCTATTTTATTTATATAGACTAGAAGATTTATATTTATATTTTATAAATAGAAATTTTCTATTTTATTTATATGAAATAAAGTTTTTCTCTGTTTCAGGTTCTGTGCTGCTTTAGTGTGCGGGGCTGGGCTCACAGCAGGGGATGCTGAGCTCTCTGCACAGAGCAGGGACACAAAACAATTCCTGCTCCAGCTGGGCACCAAGGACAAATGATCCAAAGCTCAGCCCAGGAGCACAAACAGCGTGGGCTGAGGAGAGGAAAACAAGCAGGGTGGGAGTGCCTGGGCTAAAGCTGGAACTGGACAATGACCTGCAAGGTGCAAATGGAGCAGAACTGATCCAAGGGAGAGACCCCAGGAGCGCTCGTGCATTTTGGGACCATTTGGGTTCATCTTGGCTGCAGCCCTGGCTACTCCTCTGCCTCTCTCCCCTGGGCTGCAGGAACTGTCCCAGAACGGTCACCTAGGAAAGGTGGAGCTGTTTCAGGTCTCGACTCTTTTCTCCAAAGGCCGCCTTGAAGATCTTCCTGAATTTCTCAGGCTTCTCCTTCCAGAAGTTCAGAAATAATTATCCCCAAACTCAGGGAATCATGGAATGCTTTGGGCTGAAGGGACCTTAACGCCCAGCCAGTGCCACCCCTTCCATGGCAGGGACACCTCCCACTGTCCCAGGCTGCTCCAAGCCCTGTCCAGCCTGGCCTTGGGCACTGCCAGGGATCCAGGGGAGTCCTCAACTTTTCTGACCAAAAATTGTCCACTTTAAACTGTTTGTGACCCTGGAATTCCTGGTGGAAATTAAAGATCAGTAACAAGGTTTGGATTTGCCCGTTTAACTTTCCCACAGCCTATTTTTTTCCTTTTTTTCCCCTCTCCCCCCAGTGTGATTATGATCTTTCCTGGCTGCAGCTTGGATTTGTAGCCAAGCTAAAAGGAAGGAATGTCCTCTGGGCTTTCAGGTCAATAATCTGTTCATCTTCCGACACCTTTGTGAGGAATCTCTCCACACTGTTCCCAATTCATGATGCAGAATTTTAGGTGCAGAATTTTAGGATCAGAACGGGACCAAACTCACACAAGGAAAGGTTCTTATTGACAAAGATTAAATAAAAAAAAAATCAAAACAAAAATGAAGAATAAATACCACTTGCAGAAAGAACCCAACCAACCAAAAAGACACATCAGAACAGAGAAAGGAGCTGGGAGGGCTGGGGATCAGGGACTGAAAGCAAGGAGGAAAATGTCCCCAGGATCTGAGGTTTATCTGAGCAGGACCAGTCAGAGCAGGGACACAGGAGAGGTCACGGCCTGGAGGCAACAAATCTTCCCTGGAAAAGACAACCTGTCCCACGGGGAAGGACTTTTTAAGGTGATTGAGGTGATAACAGCAAAATTTTCCAGTTCCACTGCAAAGAAAGGCTGGGATGCTCCGAGGTTGCTCCCAGCACACTGGGCTGGAAATTCCACGAGGGCTGGAAATTCCTCAGCTTTCACCTCCAACCACCCTCAGCTGGAACTGCACCGCTCTGCACACAGACCCTGTGGAAACCCAGGGCACTGGGAATGTTTCTCTGGCTGCTCTGGGGTGCCCTGACCCCCAGGGGAGCACTGACTGTGACCCTCATCCATGGAGAAAGCTTCCCAGACTTCAAGAGAGACTGGAACCCACAAAAGTGTGGAATGGATTATAGAGAGCAGTGTGGGTGTGTCACTGGGTGAGAAATTCAGGTTTTGGGGTTTTTAGTGTGTTGTGGATAGGAGCAAGATGGAGGGCACAGGGTGTCATCCTGGGTTTCTTCTTCATGCTTCTTCTTCCTTCTTCTCCATGGGTTTGGGTGGCATTTTGTAATTGGGTGGAAAAGTCCTCATTGCAGGCTTTGAGGGATCAGTTCTTGGGTTAAAAGGGGAAATAATCCAGGTGTCAGCTCTTGACTTCAAGATAGACTGGAACCCACAAAAGTGTGAAATGGATTATAGAGAGCAGTGTGGGTGTGTCGCTGGGTGAGAAATTCAGGTTTTGGGGTTTTTAGTGTGTTGTGGATGGGAGCAAGATGGAGGGCACAGGGTGTCATCCTGGGTTTCTTCTTCATGCTTCTTCATGGTTTGGGTGGCATTTTGTAATTGGGCAGAACAGTCTGCACTGGGGCTCTTTGGGATCAGTTCTTGGGTTAAAAGGGGAAATAATCCAGGTGTCAGCTCTTAATTGGGTAGTTCAGTCTTAAAAGCCCTTGGAACCAGAGATTGTTGCCATTTTGTGCCTTGTGATGCAAAGCTGCCGAGCTCCCAGCAGTGAGACTGTTTCACTGATCAGAAATGATAAACCCCTGAGTCCAACATGAACTGTCATCTCAAGGGCCTTCAACCCAGACCCAGAGAAACCCGCAGCTGGGACAGCCACAAAACCCCAAAGCAGAACAGAGACCACAGCGTGCCCGCAACCGTCTCCTCCTCGCAACATCTCAATTTCCCCGGGCTATTAACAGACACATCTTTCCCTCTGCCCTGACATCTGGCCGGGATTTTTCCCCTCAGGAAAGGCAGGATGCCATCCCCGAGCCGTGATTCCAGGGTTGTTAAACAGCAGGGATTATCGGGCAGGACAATATTAAGTGGTATTTAACAGCAAGACCAAAGTTCCTTGTCAAACGCTTGACTTAGTGTTCCTTGATTGTTCGCATCCCAGCGCCGGGACCTTTTGCACTGAACCATTTTTCATTTTGACAACAAACTACCGCAGCTCTCCAACGCTGCCTGGCTGGAGCTGCCAGCAAAATATTCCTGGGGCAGAAATATGGCCAGGGAGAGGGGCTCAGGGCTGCAGGAGAGGAGCTCTCCTCGCGGGGAGCAATGGCATTCCGAGCAGCGGGTGTCCTGAGGCAGAGCCTGGCTAATGAGCTCAGTAGGATCCTCTGTCTAGTCATAACAATGGGGGGAAAAAAAATCCCAAAAAAGGGAGAGAAAATGAGAAAATGGAGGAAAAATATCCCCCAAAAAAGGGAGAGAAAACGAGAAAAATCGAGGTTGGAATTCCAGGCTGCCTTCTTCTGGATGCATCTCAATGAGGATGTGTGGTGGGAGATGAGGGGATAGGGAAAGGAGGCTGGGTTGCTGATTTAGGGGGGTTTCCAAAAAGTTTTGGGGGAACCTGAAGGGCCTTTAAACCTCCACCAAAGCTGTTTTTATTAAAGCACTAAACCCAGGAGTGCTTATGAAAGTCAAGAGTGTGATGTGAGCAAAAGGCAGGAAATAAAGGGGAAAAAAAAGGGGGAACTTAATGAAGGTTTAATCTTCAAGGGAATATGGACTTGGAGACTGTAAATCTAATGGAATGGCCCCATATTCCAATGTCAAAAGCTGCCATCTTATGCCAGCAAATTTAACATTTTCAGAGGAGAAATGGAGTTTTAAACCCAGCTCTTTCTGCTGTTAAAAGATGGGATGTGGTAGCTGGAGACAGCTACAAACCCAGCTCTTTCCAAGGGTCTTTGCTCCTGACAGATTTATTAGGGAATTTACCACCCCTTTTCCATCCTCTTCTGTCTGTACATGCTCCCTCTGTGCTTCCAGGCTGGAAAATTTCCATGAAAAATCCTGGAAATTTGATGGGGAGCTCCTCTGGACCCAGCCAGAAAAGGAGACTGCTTTTCACTGCAGGAGGAACAAACTCTGGGCTTTGCAATCTGTATTTCTGAGTTTTATTTCCAAATTCCTACATTTCCTCAGCTTCCCTTTTCTTCGTGCTTCTTTTTGGAAAGGAGAGCAAAAACCCACCTTAAATTCACACTTTGGGGCCATTCCATGCTCTTTCAAAAATAATTCTAGCAAGATTCCTGGAGAAATGTTGTATTAATATCAGAAATTAATACATGGGATTATTTTTTTGCTTCACCCTGAAGGGAACTGGGCATTTTTAGAGATTTCTGTGCTCAGCACAGCATCACTGAACGCTCCAAACCTTCTTGCTGCTCCGTCTGGGCCCTGAGCAAGCCCCATTCCCAGTGTTTCTCGATTCACCACAAAAGATTAAAGTGTTTTGCTCGTGGCTCTCCAGATAACATTGTGAGGAATGCAGAAGATCAAATGTAATCCCACTTTTATTCATCCCTACACACACTCCCGTGGATTCCTCTCGTCAGCCTCACAACAGCAAAACTGCGAGCTCATCTTAACACAATTTTTTTTCCAGAGGGTCTAATCCAATTCAACAGAAAATTGGAAAAAAAAAATCTCATTATTTGGAACAAATGAAAAGAGGATAAAACCTTTGAACTGCCCCGAGAATGTTGCCAACCTCAGAAATATGCAAAGCTTATTAATTATGAATTATTAGCTCAGATGCTACAGCTTTTTTTCTCTCTTCTCAGCCATCCATGGCCTTGAATCACATGGGACAGAGTTTGTTATCTGATTTCAGATTAACAAACACTGAAGGAGGAACATAAATAATACAAATAAAACCAGCTCGGACGACGAATTCCTCCCCATTGCTGCTGTAAAAGAAAGGAGAATCCTCACCAATAAACAAGAGGGAATTTGAGAAGAGAATTTCTCTGTTTTCATGTCTGTAAAATGACACCAGGCTTGGCTGGGTGTAACGTGACTCGGAATTAAAGGCAAATAATCTGTGTGCACTTTAAAGCTGTAATAAACCCTCCAAATTCGTACCTAAAACACAGACCTCAGATGAAATTCTCCTTGAATTCCTGGGAAGTGATGGAATGGACACCAGGCCGTGATTCTGGCTTTTCATGGAGAGCTCTGTGCCCCTCTCCTGCTCCCTCACACACCAAATAATCCTGGCCCCTGCCAGAATATTTGGCTCCCAAACTATCGCTCAGCTGCTGTGGGAATTGTGTAAAACAGTTTGTTCTCAAGCAATTAAAGCATTTCAAGTGAAATGGTGGGGCCAGCAATAATCATGCCTGGCTAAAAATGGATGAAAATTAACACCTTTGCTCCAAGATCCCGGAATGCCGCGGCCTTTTCCCACTGCTCCAGCCAGGGCCTGCGAGCTGCCCTTGCTTTTGGGTCTTCAAGGAGCAAACCTAAAACCTGGACCAGGATAAGCCTGGAATTAGGGCAGCCTGGAGCCTGATCAAGGCGCTCCCTCTGTGGTTTGGGAGCCTCTTCGCTCCCTCACTGTCACGCTGGGACACAAAACAGGAAGATGTGAACGCTGGGTTTTACGAGGTAAAAAAGAGAGAGGTTTAATTTTGACTTTAGCATTTCTAGATTTCTAAAAGTGGCAGTGGATTGGAGGGTGACAGTGCCACCTCTCCAATGGCACTGGACAAACCAACAGCCCATCAAATTTCTCCTCCTCCATAAAAAAATCCAAACGAGTAAGTTACTTACATAAAGTGGGTAAAAAAAGGTTCATTACAAAAATATAAAACATCAGAAGGCTTCAAAAAAAACCTCCAAAAAACAAAGCGACCTCACCAACTCCCCTGGGGATTCCCTTGTTTCGGGATGCTCCTTCCTTGCTGGGGATATTCCCAGGGGAGCAATTCCAGCAGACTCACCCGTGCTGCCGTCGAGCCAAACCATGGCATGACTCCTCTGAAACCACTTCAAAATTCTGCTTGCTCAGATTTTTTTCTTTTCCCACACCCAGAAACTCCCCAAATGTTGGAGCAGATCCCCCCAGATCCCAGGACGAGGGGTGTTCCTTATGGCAATGTGCCTAACTAGCCCCCAAAGGGACACGAGCTTCTTGCCTGTCTCCGTCCTTGGCAAAGCTCCCATCCAAGAGCAGAAGGAACTTCAAGACTTTTTGGTCTCTCTGTGGCAGGGGTGCAGTTAAAAGTGAAAACAACTCAGGTGTGTCCTAAAATCCCAGGTTCCACGGAGAATCCGCGGCTGCCCCATCCCTGGAAGTGTCCACGGCCGGGCTGGAGCACCCTGGGATGGTGGAAGGTGTTCCTGCTCGTGGCAGGGTGGAATCAAATGATCTTTAAGGTCCCTTCCAACCCAAACCATTCCATAATTTGAAAATTCAGTCAGAATCCTGCCATTCCCTGGATGATCCTGTCTCAGCTCGGGCACATTGCATTTGTAATTTGGATGATTCTGGGAAACGTTCAGCTCCAGACGCCTCCGGGCTTTGTCCAGCACAAATCCAACATTGCCCGTGGAATTTCACAGGAATCATGAAACTCCTTCCTCCTACCAGCCATGCTCACAAAAGAGAGGAGAATCTATCACCAATTCCCTGTTTGCTGCCACCCCCAGAGTCAGGCCCTGCTGAGGAGCCGCTGCTGGAACGGTGCAGGGGGCGAAACTCAGCTGAGCCCCCAAGGTGATCCAGGGGGGAGAGAGGACACACACGTGCCTGGCAGCTGCTGATCCACGGTCAGCCTTTAATTCCATAAAAATTCCAAAATCCTGATATTATTGATATCAATGGCATCGATATTATTGATATTATATTATCAATAATCGCCTCAGACTGGAAAACAGTTGGCACAGAAGGCTGGAGAACAAGTTGTCACATCATGAGCTGCACAAGCTTCAAACCCTCCTCTGCTTTATTTGCATTTAAGCTTAAATGTTCTCCACCTGCAGGCACACAGGTACAAACTCTGTAAAACTTGTTACTTCGAGTGAATTCAAATTCAAACGGCAAAATTTTTGTAATTCTGAGAATGACAAAATTACTTGGAGCGAATTCGAGACAAAACGTTGCAAATATTTCGAAGTGGCTGCTCGGCATTGCAGGTAATACTGACAATGAATAAATGGCCTCGCTCCACATGGTCACATCCAGCCAAGAAATCCCTCAGCTGGTCCTTTTAAAGCCCAGATTGTTCAATATATAGAAAATGAAAGTGCAGCTTGTGGAGATATACAGGGAAGAAATATGGCTTTGTCAGAACCCCCAAACCCCTTCCATCAATGCAGCTTCTTCTCAGCAAAACCTCAAGATATCACAGGGACATTTATAACTCCAGCAGCCTTTGATCAGCAAAAAAACCCTCCAGAAGGGTTATGTTCAGCAAGAGATCCACAAGCATTAGCAAAACAGATGATCCATAAATCTGGGACAAGTGCTGCGTGACAGCTGGGGCTCTTCTGACATGAATTAAAGACCAAAGGGTCCTCTCAACTCTTTCTGCCTCCTGTCCCCACCCCAAGCTATATTTTTTCCCTTCTTTGCTCTGCAGCCACAAGTCTGGAGGGCTCTCGGCGTGAGCTGCGCCTCTGTCAAAATCACTTCACACCCGCAGGAAAATTTTCTAATATGAATTGGGCTTTAAAAAAAACTTTACCTTGATTTAGTGAGAATATAAAGTGGGGCCACAGTCAATGTGTTATTTGTAGGAACCCTGGAACATGAAGGGTCTCTGCTACCAAGGCAACATTAAGCACTGACTCCCATTTTAAAAGCTCCCAAAGAAGCTCTTTATTCAAGGCAGGGTTTTTAAAACGAGGAAAGCCACGTTATCTGCGAGCAGACATTCAAAAAATATAAAAATACAGGAGGTTTTTGGGCCAGGGATTGCTGCAAGTGATGTTGCTTTACTGCTGCTAAAGCAGGAGGCACAAGCTGGGAGTGGGAATTTAGGCTGGGCTCGGCCTGAGCGGGAGTTTAGGCTGGGCTCGGCCTGAGCAGGACAGTGGGGACATCACTGCGGTCACCCAGCCCAACAGAAAACTGCAACTTTTATTCCCATTTGCCACAGAAATCTGGAGCTTCTCCTGTAATTCCCAATCTTTCAGCTTCCCTCACACCAGCACTTTAAGAACCAGAGAGGGAAAAAAAAAAAAAAAAAAAAAAAAAGGAAAAGAAAAGAAAGGTAACGGAGATTTTATGGGCTGCCAGCTGATTGCTGAGCTCATGCTCTATTGGCTTTGAGTGCAGGATCCATTACAGATCCCTCAGCTGCATTTTATCCCCAAGTACATTTCAGCAGCATCGCACCCCCGGCTCTGCAGGGAGCAGCAGGGGCTGCTTCTCCTCCCGGGGAGCCGGGAAAGGCTCCCGGAGAAGCCACGGGGGGTTTATCTTCCTGCACAACCACACTCCGAGCCTCCCCGTGCAATTGGGAAATCACGGCAGAAAGGGGATTAAGGTGCAGGTCCAGGCTCTGCTCTGCAGTTCTGGCTGGAGCAGCCTCCCTGGATGGCTCCGTGTCACATAATACACTCAGACACGGCCTTAAACAAATAAGTGGCTTTTGTGTACAATGGGATGTGTGTACAGACCTGCAAAACCACATCCATGCGAGAGCAGCCAGCTATTCTTCACCCCCAAGTGAGTCCTTTCCTCACAAAATCTTCTTAAAGCCCTTCCTAAGGGTTATTCTGCTTTAATAAACCTGGCAGCCCCAGCCTTCGTGCTGTCTCTGCCTGGCAGCTGGAGGGGCTGAGGGCAGGGGGAATTTAGCTCCCACCTAAAGGGGATAATTTGGGAAAAATTGGGCTTGCTCTCGAGCTCTGGCCAGGATCTCTGGGTAAATGTAGGTCCCACCTAAAGGGGATAATTTGGGAAAAAGTTGGGCTTGCTCTCGAGCTCTGGCCAGGATCTCTGGGTAAATTTAGGTCCCACCTAAAGGGGATAATTTGGGAAAAGATTCGGCTTGCTGCCTTGGCCCTCGAGCTCTGGCCAGGATCTCTGGGTAAATTTAGGTCCCACCTAAAGGGGATAATTTTGGAAAAGATTCAGTTTGCTGCCTTGGCCCTCGAGTTCTGGCCAAGATCTCCGTGCAAATTTAGGTCCCACCTAAAGTCCGGCTTGCTGCCTTGACCCTCGAGCTCTGGCCAGGATCTCAGTGTGATCCTCCTGCCGTGCATTCCCAAAGTCTGGAGACTCAGAAAACGGGAATTACTAAACGCTTCCAGCTTTCCAGGAGTGGTTGGAGCTGCGATTCCCCCCGTGCGCCCGGTGGGAGACACACGGGAATATTTTAACCCATATTTAATTTTTAAACCCAAATCTCAGCAGCTGCCCGATTATCCTCACAGCTCCTCCGGGGAATTGAGACGTCTTTCCAAAGAGATAAACCTCGAGATTTTTTGAATCCTGTTTCTCTTTTAACCCGCACCTCGCCTCGGAGGTTACCTGGCCGCTCACCCCACAGGCAGCCAGGCATTTTCCCCGCACACCAGCATTTTTGGGAGTTATCTCCCTTTGTGCCCGGCTTTGATCTCGTGCCTTTTCATGCCGGGGCTGGGCCGGGCGGCTCTTTGGAGCATCCCCATCTCTCAGCAGCATCCTTGATGTGGGGACAGCGGGGGCTCCGCGCCAGGGCAGCGCCAACAGCTCCTGTTAGCGCCGCCGCTGCCGTGCCACGGGGCACGGATGCTTCGCATTCCAGCCTTTGATGCCCCCCGGGCCCCGGCTGAAAGATGCGGGGACTCGGGGAAGCGCCGGGGAAGGGAAGGGAAGGGACGCGGCAGCCCTGGAGAAGCGACGCGGTTGTCTAACAAATTAAAGGAGGGGAACTCTGAGCCCGGCTCGTTAAGAGGTGGAAATGGCAAATGTTCTTTTCGACTTGCTCCCTTCTGGTTTATTTTGCCTTTGTGAGAGCGCTGTTGGGTCAGAAGTTGCTGGGGCTGAGCGGACACCGCGTGTACCCCAGACCCTTTACCCACACTGGGCTCCCCCCTTCATTAATAAACCTCTGCCGGATGAAAACCAATCAGCAAACCCGCGCAGGTGGCCTCCAGCCGTTCTTCCAGCACCAATTTCTACTATTTGCCACTCGCAAACTCCACGTTTTAAACCTCGCAGGTGGGAGATGGGAGACATCCAGCGCTTGCGGAAAACATTCGGGATGGTTCCCTGCGCATCCCGTGAGTCAAAACTCACTGATCGTAACAAAAGGAACGCCTTGAGAGATCTCCTGTCGCTTATTCTAACAAAAAAAGAAAAAAAAAAAGAGAAACGAGCTGCTAATTAGGCTCATAACGACTTATTTTCTCCCCCCTCCGTCCCTTATTTTAAATAAAACCTGATGATGCAAAGTATTCCTTGGCTTCTCGCTCCCTAACCAACCGGCTCTCGGTGGAAAGAGCTTCTTTTTTTATGGCTGCGTATTAAAAGTAAACCAGCCCATGCCAGGTTTGGATAAAAGGCTATTTATTTTCAACCAATTTGATAGCTGCAGTTTTCGGTAATTGAATTTTCTGTGGTCGGAGAAGCAGTAATCTTAGAAACCAAATAAATATTTTTTAATAAAATGGAACACTGAGAAACCCTATAATAATGTCAAATATGTAGCCACTTATGGATGGATAAATATTTTAAGAAATTTACATCTCACCCAATGCTTTAGGCCTTCAGCTTCCCTGGAAATTTCAAACAACGCTATTTTATTTTGGGGAGGGGGCGGGAGGGAACGGGGTGTATTTAGATAAAGAGCTACATACTAATCCTTCAGTTTGCAGCAGGTTTGATTTTCAATATTTATGCAAGGAAAGAGAAACCCAGAAACGCTCTCAGACCCCTTCCCTGGCACGTGGCGGTCCCGGGGATCCAGGTTGTCCTGCAGCCACCCAGACTCCAAGAAAATGTCCGGTTCTGCCAGAACCACCCCAAAAAAAACCCCTCTGCAGAGTCACAGCTCGTGAAAATAATGGAATCTGGGAGGAAATCCTCTTTTGTCGAAGCCTCTGGTGCCAATCCTTTGGATGGACACTTGTTGCTGGGGGTTTGTGCAGTCGGGGAGAGGTGTGACTGAAATCCTCGGCAAGCCAAAGGGAGGGCAGCAGAACAAGGAGATCCTCACCTCTGCAGCGATCCCTGAATTCTGCGGATCCCGGGATAAATCCCAGTGAGAGCTCACGGCACACCTGGGAGCGTTCCCTGAGCTTGGGTGCAACGTTCTGGGTCTGAGGAGCAAACCCAGCTCGGGGCACTCAGGAGCTGTGAAGGAGGAAAAGCTGCTGGCGCTGCAGCCCCAGGAATCGATGGGCACAGACCCAGAGGCCTCTGCCATCCCAAATCCTCACCCCCTGCCCTGCTGCCACCGCTTCACAAAATCCCTGATAATTTTGCCGAGCTCCTTTCCAAACTCAGAGTGGTTCCCTTTGCTTGGGAACCACAAGCAAAAAAAAATCTCTTTTTTTTTTTTTTTTTTTTTTCTCTCCCGGGCCTTTCTAATTTTCTAAACCAGTGCTTAGTCACTGTGGAGTACAGGAGATTCCATGGGATGCGGAGCAAGGACAGAATTCCCGTTTCCTGCGGAACAGCCGAGCTGGAACTGGAATTCTCGTTCTCTTATGGTGACACCTGCTGGCAAAGGCAGCCTCCTGTAACAGCTTCTGGAAAAGGATCAATCCCCAAAATCATCTGGATTGGTGAGACCAGGTCAGGGGTTTGGGAAATGAGGTGCAGGAGAGCGGGAGGAACTGGAGGGAATCAGCCAAAGCAAGGAAAAACAGGAAGAACACACATCGGGTCTTGAAATTCAGGGAATGCTGATACAGAAGGGCATCAACTGCTCTCCATCCCCACAGGTGAGACATAAAAAAGCATCAACCACATCCCACTGAGGCAGCAAAGATTGGGGCAAGGTCCTGTTCAGTGAAAGGTCCTGTTCAGAGGTTCCTGTTCAAAGGTTCCTACCCGTGGAGGCAACGCTGGAAAACCCTTCACAAGCCCTGGACATCTGAATTTCCAGTCGTGTTTTTTCCAGCTCGTCCCGAGCTGATCAATCAAGACTGATCCCAGTTCAAACACAGCCACCACGCTCCGCCCGCCTCTTCTTCTTTTATTCGTTTTCAGTGTTGCTGAAAAGTGAAAGCCAGGTGGTTTTCAGCAGGACACCGTGGAAATCAGGGATGAAATTCCCAGTTTATTAATGATGTGCCAGAAAAATGACACCGGAACAGCAGCTCCAGCACTGATGGAGCAAGCACAACCACGAGTATCCACCCCACAGGTATCCTAAAGGACCAGAGCTTGGCATCCCTGGGGATTCAGCTGAAATCCCTCTGTTTTATCCCAAAATTTCAATCCCAGAAAGCAAAATGGAAATGAAATGTGCTTGGTCACTGTGTTGGTTTGGAAGAGCAGGGATGGTGGGACGGGGTTTGCCGGGATAAATCCCTTTGCTTGGCATCCCAACAGGAGCCACCATCAGACATGGAGCACTCCTGGGCTCACATTAAGGTGATTAACTCATAATTAAAAGCTCTGAGCTGCTCCCATACCTCTGGAGAGCCGGGAACAGAGCTGGAATAACTCCCGGGAGGTGGCAAACCTTGTCCAGCTGCGTTGAAAGCTCTTCAGTACCACTTCTAGCCAGTTTATCTCCCTTTCAATGAAGTCCACATTTCCTTCTTTTCCTTTGTTACGGAAAATTCTTGGGATAACAGACAGCGTGGAACCAGCAGGACTAAGTCTGACGAAACCTTTTTAATGATGCATCATGGAAAAAGCAACTGTGGATTGTTCTGGCTGTGCCAAAAAAAGAGTTTCTGGTTCGTGTGGGGAGTTTCTCCTCCAAGTTTTAGTCTCCACAAGCACCTTGGAGCACACAGTCGCTAACAGCTTTTCCAGTCTTTCTCCTGGAGCCTCCATTCCACAATATTTGCCTTGTTCAAGGGGGGAAAGATGCATCTTGGAGCCATTTGCTGGGGCAGCTCTGGGGCATCATGCAATATTTATATTCTGTTAATCTGAGAGCTTGAAATGAAAGATGGAAGAGGCCAAATCCAACCTTTCCATAAATGCCATTGATTTGGGAACAGCACTGGATTTGGGCCAGGGTTTTCCCTCGCCTCCCTCTCTGCCTTTCAGGATATTTGTGGAAATGAGGAGCAGGGTCATTTGGTATTCAGCCCTGGCTATGAATTATAATCTGGGTATGAACTGTGCAGAAATTTAAAAGGCAAATTTTTCACCTCAGAAACAAACTTTTCTTCCAGCAGCCAAAAAAACCCAGGGCCAGAGGCAGCCCCTGGCTGGCAGGAAAGGGCAGCACACAAAACACACACGGGGGGTTCACCAGGCCCTGCTGCAAAACCAGAACAAAATTAAAAGAATTCCACCCTGAGCAAGGGGGACAGCTTGGAAACGGTTCAGAAACCTGAGGGGGTTCACAAGATTGGCATCATCAGGGACATAAATTTCCATAATATCTGCATGAAAAATAGAAGCAGGCCACCTTTATGTTCTGTGCCTCGTTTAATAGGGGCTATAATGCAATTAAATCACTTCACAATTAATGTTTTGTCTCTGGGCCGTTCCTTGGAGTGGCTGATTCCTCCCCCTCGGAGCAGGGAGAACAACGAGGCACCAGAGGGGCTGGGCAGGACCCGTTTCATGTGTGGGTCACCGTCCCCTGAAGGATCTGCATCTTCTGGGGAGGTTGGGTAAGATCTCAGATCCTAAGGATGTTCTGATTCCTTGGATTTGCTGAACTTGTCATGAGATAAAACCTCCAGAAGCACCTCAATCCTGCTGGATTTCACTGCCTTTCCAATTCCTGGATGTATCAAACCTTTCAGATTCTGGATGTACAGATCCCTGAAGGATCTGAATCTTCTGGGGAGACTGGGTAAGACCTTGGATCTTAAGGATGTTCTGAGTTCTTGGATTTGCTGTGAGACAAAACCTCCAGGAACCCGTCAATCCTGCTGGATTTCACTGCCTTGCAGATCCCTGGATGTATCAAACCTTTCAGATTCTGGATGTACAGACCCCTGAAGGATCTGCATCTTCTGGGGAGGTTGGGTAAGATCTCAGATCCTAAGGATGTTCTGATTCCTTGGATTTGCTGAACTTGTCATGAGACAAAACCTCCAGGAACCCCTCAATCCTGCTGGATTGCACTGCCTTTCCAATTCCTGGATGTATCAAACCTTTCAGATTCTGGATGTACAGATCCCTGAAGGATCTGTATTTACTGGGGAGGTTGGGTAAGACCTTGGATCTTAAGGATGTTCTGAATTCTTGGATTTCCTATGACACAAGACCTCCAGGAACCCGTCAATCCTGCTGGATTTCACTGCCTTGCAGATCCCTGCATGTATCAAACCGCATTCTGAGTCAGTGCTGGACCCCGACCTCAGCAGCTCCACTGCAGATGATAAAAGCCTGGACTGGAGTGACTTAAGCTGGGTTTAAGGCCCTGGGATCAGTGCTCAGGAAGAGACTGAGGTTCAGGCTCTGTGGGACAGTCCAAACCTTCCAAAATAGACTCTGTACTTCTGACACCTTCTTCGTGTACTGGCTTCTCCTGTTTGGAAGTAATTCCTGCTCCACTTACGTCCAGAGTGTCTCCACACATCCAAGTTTTTTCTGTCAGGTTCTCTCTCATAGATGCACTTTTATCTAAACTTCAGATTAATTCATCCTTCAAAATCAAAATTATCAAGAAAAGCCACATATTTCCTTTCTGCATTTAACAATCCCAGAATTACTGAGGTTGGAAAAGTCCCTCAAGTCCACGGGGTCCCAGCTGTGCCTGATCCCCCCCCTGTCCCCAGCCCAGAGCTCTGAGTGCCTTGGACACCTCCAGGGATGGGGACTCCAAACCTCCCTGGGCAGCTCCAGAGCCTGATCACCTTTTCCAGGAAGAAATGCAAGGAAAATCCAAATTTTCAAATGCAAATCCAAACTTTCCACCTGGAGAATGTCAGCTCTGCCCTGGTGTCCTTTTCCATCCTTTCCCACCATCAGCGGAGGCACTTCCAGCAAGGCTCAGTGAATTTCTCCAGAATTGCCTTTTTTTAACCCTGAGGTTCCTGGGAAGCACCAAAGGCAGGATTTGATCCAGCGGCTCCTGGATGTGTTGTTAAGCAGGGGCAGGGAATGCTGGAGATCCTCCCATGAGGATTCACGACAGGATCAAACTCTTCAGAACAGGAATGCTGCATTCCAACTGAATTTGCCTAAAATTGTCCTGTGGAAATCTCAGTGACAGCAGGAGCATCTCCTGCCTGTTTGTGTAAAAAAGCTGTTTGTTGATAACTTTTATTCCCCTTTTCCTCCATGGAAAGGCAAAGCTTATTAATTTATTTTCCTTATTTAATTTAAATTTATTGCTTTATTTTTATTATTTATTTGTATTATTTCACTTATTTGTATGATTTAACTCATTTGTAGGATTTAATTCATTTGCATGATTGAATTTATTTGTATTATTTACTTTTCCTAGTAGCTGTGTGGACTGTGCTGCATCTGAGCATGGAAAAAGTGCTGGGCCATGATCAAACTGACCTGCAGTAAATTGTTTAATCTGCTGAGATTTCTGACCTCCTCTAAAATAACAATAGATTCTTTTCCTCGGGGAAAAGGGCTGGAGAAAAAGGGAAAAGCCAGCACCCCACTCATTTCAGCCAGCACAAAAGGAGCCTCATCCAGAGGCACATATGGCATTTTCAGTTCACCTTCACCCTTCCCCTGGCATTTCAAGGCCTATTAATAAAACAAAACAAACTGGCCTCAGAAAACAGATGAGCAAACATCTTGGATGGCTGCAGCCCATTACTGAGCCCCTTCCTTCCTTCACCCAGCACCCCAGGCCTCCACGCTTTTCCCTGGAATATTTTTACCATGAAGGAGCAGCCCTGGGATGTGTTGTGGTAAATATTCCCCCCCAAAACCAAAAAAACCCCAGGTGGGAAGGTCAGGCAGCGTTTCCTGAGCTCCACAGGACCTCCCCAGCCACTCAAACAAACCCCCTGTGTCCCAGGGAGGAGGGAGGCCAGAGCCAGCCTGGCACCAGCAACGTAATTTTAGTGTGCAGGTATTTGATTTGATAAAAAACCCGACCTTAATTGGAAAGAACTCCATCTCTGGGTGCAGGAATGGATCTGTGGAGGTGGATAATAGGCTCCTGACAGGGCTGTAATTCAGTGAGAGGGGCCAGACCCCAGGTTGGGGCTGACATGTCACTCCAGCCTGCAGCAGCCCAGGTTTTCCACCACCCCTAAGAGGGTAGCATGTTGCAGCTGGCAAAAAAATAAACAAACCTGAGCTCTGTGCTAACAGGAATTTTTTTTCCCCCCCTCCTATGATTTATGCCACGAGCGAAGAAAAACAGCCACAACATTTGTGAGGGGAGGTTCCATTCAGCCCCTCTGGGCTTCCAGCATGTCCTGGGCATGGACACTGGGAAATTGCAATTTTTTGGGGAAGGACAGCATCTTAAAGGCATGTGCAGGACTTTGTTTTTTAGTTTTTCATGTAAATTTCCAGGGAAATCTGTGCCCCTGGTGAGGAGGAACTACGGGCAGCAGCCAAGCAGCGCTTTTGGTATCACTCATTAAAGTCAGGGTTTTTATTTAAAAACTCTCCTTTGTTCTGGAGTCAGAAAACCAAATATATTCCTCTTCCAAACAGGATTTTCTGCTCTTGGCTACCTCGGTGCCTTTTTCCAAACACGGCCTTCAGAAATAAACTCATATCCACTTTTTCCCCATCTTCCCTCTCCGTGGATTCAGAGCACAGCTCTGGGCAGGAGCAGAGTCCAGGGAACCTGGAAACTCCTCAATCAGCTCAAGGAAGGTTTGAAAGCCCCCAAATCCCTGTCAGGCACTGGAATGAGGGAGTGGTGACAGCACCCCAGCCCCCCCGTGCTCCCCCACTGCCCAGGGATTCCCTTCTCCAGCTGGAGCCTGGGAATGACTGGATCCCCTCTCCAGGCTGCCTCTGGGCTTTCTCCCATTGTTCCCGGTTGTTTTTCTTTCCAGCAGGAACACAGGGCTGCAGTGTTGGATTTGCAAGTGGAGATGACAAACACAGAGCATCAGGCCTCGCTTTTCACCTTGGCCATGTGGAACGTGTCACCTGGAAGCCAAAGAACTCTGTGGATTTCTTCTCCTTGCTCCTTTCTATCCCAAAAGTGACAATTTCAAGGGAATAAAAATTTTAAAGAGGTTTCAGGCCTTGCTTTTCACCTTGGCCATGTTTTACCTGGAAGAAAAAAGAACTCTGTGGATTTCTTCTCCCATTCCTTTCGATCCCAAAAGTGATCACTTCAAGGGAATAAAAATTTTAAAGAGGTTTCAGGCCTTGCTTTTCCACCTTGGCCATGTGGAACGTGTCACCTGGAAGCCAAAATAATTGTATGGATTTCTTCCCTCGTTCCTTTCTATCCCAAAAGCTCTTAATCCCTGATAATTTCAAAGAAATAAAGATTTTAAGGAGGTTTCAGGCCTTGCATTTCACCTTGACCATGTTTTACCTGGAAGCCAAAAGAACTCTGTGGATTTCTTCTCCCATTCCTTTCGATCCCAAAAGTGATCACTTCAAGGGAATAAAGATTTTAAAGAGGTTTCAGGCCTTGCTTTTCACCTTGGCCGTGTGGAACATTTCACCTGGAAGCCAAAAGAACTGAATGGATTTCTTCTCCCATTCCTTTCTATCCCAAAAGTGACAATTTCAAGGGAATAAAGATTTTAAAGAGAGGTTTCAGGCCTTGCTTTTCACCTTGGCCATGTTTTACCTGGAAGCCAAAAGAACTCTGTGGAATTCTTCTTCCGTTCTTTCTTTCCCAAAAGTTTTTAATCCCTGATAGTTTCAAGGCAGTAAAGATATTAAAGAGGATTCAGGCCTTGCTTTTCACCTTGGCCATGTGGAACGTGTCACCTGGAAGCCAAAATAATTGTATGGATTTCTTCCCTCGTTCCTTTCTATCCCAAAAGCTCTTAATCCCTGATAATTTCAAAGAAATAAAGATTTTAAGGAGGTTTCAGGCCTTGCATTTCACCTTGACCATGTTTCACCTGGAAGCCAAAAGAACTCTGTGGAATTCTTGTCCCATTCCTTTCTATCCCAAAAGGGATCATTTCAAGGGAATAAAGATTTTAAAGAGGTTTCAGGCCTTGCTTTTCACCTTGGCCGTGTGGAACATTTCACCTGGAAGACAAAAGAACTGAATGGATTTCTTCTCCCATTCCTTTCTATCCCAAAAGTGACAATTTCAAGGGAATAAAGATTTTAAAGAGAGGTTTCAGGCCTTGCTTTTCACCTTGGCCATGTTTTACCTGGAAGCCAAAAGAACTCTGTGGAATTCTTCTTCCGTTCTTTCTTTCCCAAAAGTTTTTAATCCCTGATAGTTTCAAGGGAATAAAGATTTTAAAGAGGTTTCAGGCCTTGCTTTTCACCTTGGCCATGTGGAACATTTCACCTGGAAGCCAAAATAATTGTATGGATTTCTTCCCTCGTTCCTTTCTATCCCAAAAGCTCTTAATCCCTGATAATTTCAAAGAAATAAATATTATAAAGAGAAGTTTCAGGCCTTGCTTTTCACCTTGACCGTGTTTCACCTGGAAGCCAAAAGAACTCTGTGGAATTCTTGTCCCATTCCTTTCTATCCCAAAAGGGATCATTTCAAGGGAATAAAGATTTTAAAGAGGTTTCAGGCCTTGCTTTTCACCTTGGCCGTGTGGAACATTTCACCTGGAAGACAAAAGAATTGTATGGATTTCTTCTCTCATTCCTTTCTATCCCAAAAGCTCTTAATCCCTGATAATTTCAAAGAAATAAAGATTTTAAGGAGGTTTCAGGCCTTGCATTTCACCTTGACCATGTTTCACCTGGAAGCCAAAAGAACTCTGTGGAATTCTTGTCCCATTCCTTTCTATCCCAAAAGGGATCATTTCAAGGGAATAAAGATTTTAAAGAGGTTTCAGGCCTTGCTTTTCACCTTGGCCGTGTGGAACATTTCACCTGGAAGACAAAAGAATTGTGTGGATTTCTTCTCTCATTCCTTTCTGTCCCAAAAGTTTTTAATCCCTGACAATTTCAAGGCAGTAAAAATTTTAAAGAGGTTTCAGGCCTTGCTTTTCACCTTGGCCGTGTGGAACATTTCACCTGGAAGACAAAAGAACTGAATGGATTTCTTCTCCCATTCCTTTCTATCCCAAAAGTGACAATTTCAAGGGAATAAATATTTTAAAGAGAGGTTTCAGGCCTTGCTTTTCACCTTGGCCATGTTTTACCTGGAAGCCAAAAGAACTCTGTGGAATTCTTCTTCCGTTCTTTCTTTCCCAAAAGTTTTTAATCCCTGATAATTTCAAGGGAATAAAGATTTTAAAGAGGTTTCAGGCCTTGCTTTTCACCTTGGCCATGTGGAACATTTCACCTGGAAGCCAAAAGAACTGAATGGATTTCTTCTCCCATTCCTTTCTATCCCAAAAGTGACAATTTCAAGGGAATAAAGATTTTAAAGAGGTTTCAGGCCTTGCTTTTCACCTTGGCCATGTTTTACCTGGAAGCCAAAAGAACTCTGTGGATTTCTTCTCTCATTCCTTTCTGTCCCAAAAGTTTTTAATCCCTGATATTTTCAAGGGAATAAAGATTTTAAAGAGAGGTTTCCAGCAGATTTGACAAAAGAGGGGATTGGACAGGGAGACAAAGAGGAGCTGCCCTGACCCCAAGACAGCAGAAAAAAGGGAAGAAAAGAAAGGGAGGGATGGTGAAAAGTGTTTTTTTTTTTTTAAACCCTCTGCACAGCAAACACTTGTTTATTGCTCTGGGGAATTTTCCATCCATCTCCCTGCTCCCAAAATCCAGGGGCTGAGTCTGAGGAAGGGCACTGAGCTTTCCAAGCTCTGGCCCATAAATCTGCTCTGGGATTTGGGATCCCGGTGTCACCTTTCAGAAACAGAACCCAGAGGGACTCTGAGCCTGGGCAGCTTCCACCACAACACCCGAACAGAAATGGCTGTGCCAGCAGCGGGAAAGGGGGTCAGTGGCACTGGGATTGTGCTGGAAGGCAGAAATTAGCCAAGATCCTCCATCCCAGAACAGCAGGATTTGCTTCTTACAAAAAATATCACAGAAAAAAAATCACAGGAAAAAAAAATCACAGGAAAAAAAAAATCACAGGAAAAAAAAAATCACAGGAAAAAAAAAATCACAGGAAAAAAAATCACAGAAATATCTGTGATATCTTTTTTAATAGAAAATATTACAGAAATATCTGTGATATCTTTTTAATAGAAAATATTACAGAATTATCTGTGATATCTTTTTTAACCGAAATACAGAAATATTTTTAATAAAAAATATCACAGCAATATCTGTGCCAGCAGAGGGAAAGGGGGTCAGTGGCACTGGGCTTGTGCTGGAAGACAGAAATTAGCCAAGATCCTCCATCCTAGAACAAGAGATTTTGCTTTTTACAAAAAATGTCACAGAAAAAAAAATCACAGGAAAAAAAAATCACAGAAAAAAAAAATCACAGAAATATCTGTGCTATCCTTTTTTTACAAAAATATAGATTTTTTTTTTACAGAAAATATCACAGCACTATCTGTGCCAGCAGGGGGAAGGGGGTAATATCACAGGAAAAAAAATCACAGAAATATCTGTGATATCTTTTTTAATAGAAAATATTACAGAAATATCTGTGATATCTTTTTTAACAGAAATACAGAAATATTTTTAATAAAAAATATCACAGCAATATCTGTGCCAGCAGAGGGAAAGGGGGTCAGTGGCACTTGGGCTTGTGCTGGAAGACAGAAATTAACCAAGATCCTCCATGCCAGAACAGCAGGATTTGCTTTTTACAAAAAATATCACAGAAAAAAAAATCACAGAAATAACTGCGATATCTTTTTTTAACAGAAAATATCACAAAAATATCTGTGATATATTTTTTACAGAAATACAGACATATTTTTTAATAAAAATATTAAAAGATAAAAAATATTTAAATAAAAAAATATCTGTGCCAGCAGAGGGAAAGGGGGTCAGTGGCACTTGGGCTTGTGCTGGAAGACAGAAATTAACCAAGATCCTCCATCCTAGAACAGCAGGATTTGCTTCTTACAAAAAATATCACAGAAAAAAAAATCACAGGAAAAAAAAATCACAGAAAAAAAAATCACAGAAATATCTGTGCTATCCTTTTTTTACAAAAATATAGAAATATATATATATACTTTTACAGAAAATATCACAGCAATATCTGTGCCAGCAGAGGGAAAGGGGGTCAGTGGCACTGGGATTGTGCTGGAAGACAGAAATTAGCCAAGATCCTCCATCCCAGAACAGCAGCATTTGCATTTTACACCTTGCTGCCATCCCAACTTGGTGCCATCCTCCTCCTCTTCAACAACAGCGAGTCCAAGCTGACAAAACCTGAATTTTCCCATCATTTTTGTCCTTCCTGCAGAAGCAAGCCCCAGTCCCCAGCCCAGCAGCAGCCTGGCTTCACGTGCCTGAGCTTTCTGTTCCTGAAATCGAATAGAACAGCGTGTCAAATGTTTGCTTTGGCCATCCTGATGCCTCAAATCCCCTTTTTACACTAATATTTCAAATGGGGAAAAGGCTTTAAAAGAATGGGCACAAATTGCTGCTTCAAAGGTTTTATTGGGCTTCCAGCTGAGCATTGCTTCTGCTAAGAATGGGGATTTGAAATAAAAAAAAAAGAAAAAAAAAGCAGAGTTTAGGCTGCTTTATTGGGGTTTATTTCCTCTGCTGCTGCAGCCCTGAAGGAGGGAGAGGAGCAGCACAAAGAAAAGGAGCAAAGAATGATCTTTTTTCCCCAAAGAAATCCCAATAACTCTGATTTTTTACAGTTCATAAAGGCTGACCTCTCAGTTATCCCGATTTTGAGAAGTCGGGAAAAGTCAGCTCAGCAGAAGTGAGGTGGGCTTCCCATCAGTGCCAGCCACACTAAAAATACTCCTTTTTAAAAACGTTATTTTATGAAGTACTTAGGAAATTGTGGGCAGACATTCAGTGGATAAAATCTCTGTTGTTTAAGCTCAGGGAGAGGCACCAGAGCAGACAGAGAGGCAGAATCAGCCTGGCTGGAACTGAAGGGATTCACACAAGGGCACTGGGTGGGGTGCTGGGGATGAGCTCCCTGATTTTAGAGCCTTGTCCCTTCCCAGGGTTGATCAGCTCAGCTTTTAGAGTCTGCAGGGCCCTGGGATGGCCAGGGCAGCCCATCCCATCCCATCCCGCCAAATCCCATCCCATCCCATCCCATCCCATCCCATCCCATCCCATCCCATCCCATCCCATCCCATCCCGCCAAATCCCATCCCATCCCGCCAAATCCCATCCCATCCCATCCCATCCCATCCCATCCCATCCCATCCCATCCCATCCCATCCCATCCCATCCCATCCCATCCCATCCCATCCCATCCCATCCCGCCAAATCCCATCCCATCCCATCCCATCAATCCCATCCATCCCATCCATCCCATCCCATCCCATCCCATCCCATCCCATCCCATCCCATCCCATCCCATCCCATCCCATCCCATCCCATCCCATCAATCCCAGCCCATCCCAGGGAGCTGCTGCTCCTGCTGGGATCCCACCTGGAGCAGGGGAGGGTGGGGATCAGCTCTGGGTGGTCCTGGGGGAACAGAGATAGTGAAGCTGGAACCCAGCCTGCAGCTCAGATGGGATATTGCAAAGAAATCCTCTGGGAGGGGCTGGGATGGCATTCCCAGAGCAGCTGTGGCTGCTCCTGGATCCCTGGAAATGTCCAAGGCCAGGCTGGAGCACCCTGGGACAGTGGAAAGTGTCCCTGCCCATGGCAGGGGTGGGTTTGAGGTCCCTCCAACCCAAACCATCCTGGGATGCTGTGGGAGCTCACTCGTGGCGTTTTCTCCCATGGCATTCGTTGTTCCTTGCTGTTTCCAGCCGCAGGGGTTTGAGTGTGGACAGAAATCTGTGTCACTACAGGACACGAAATGGCGACACGCTCCCTGCTGCTCTCGAGGTGAAGAAAAAAGGGAAGTTTATTTTTTGACTCCAACATTTTATAGTTTTCCAAAAGTGACAGTGGATTGGCGGGTGACAGTGCCACCTCTCCAATGGCACTGGACAAACCAACAGCCCATCGAATCTCTCTTCTTCCACGAAAGGATGTACAACAATAAGTTATTTACAGAATTGTGTGAGGAAATTTGTTACAGGAATGCAAACATCAGAAGGCTTAGAAAAAATCTTAAAAAATCAGAGGGACACCACTGCTCAGCTCTGCACTGTCCCCTGGCTGCCAGCTCAGAGCCGATGCAGATGAGCACTGGTTGTGGGGTGGGGAATAAAAAACCCAGGCGCTGCATCCAAGAGCTTTTCAGCTCAGTCTGGGAGCAGCGAAAGGAACTGCACTGCTGGAATCACCCATCCTTCCCTGCCAAGGAAGCACCTCTTGGTGGAGAACAACAGCCTGGAGAGATGGACTCGAGAACTCGGAGCAAGAGAGCGACCAGGAGTTAACCCAGCCCCGCTCCACTCCAGGCCTGCAGTGTCACAGCACAGCGAGCTGGCCCTGATCCCGGTGCTCTGTCCGAGCTGGAGCTCTTTGCAGCAGGAATTCCTTGCTGGCAGTGCTGTCACAGGTCCTTTTCCTCATCAGGTCCTTTTCCAGGACCTGATCCTGCAGGGTCGGAAGCAGATGTGAGCCTCTCAGCAAGGAGGTGGAATTTCCATTTGTCCACCCGTGAGAACCAGGTCGCCACACCAGGGATTAACAACACTTGGTGCTAAGGAGAAAAAAAAAAGAAATAAAAATAAAAGAAGTAACAGCATTTCAGGTTTTAGAACGCCCAAATCTACCAGAGTGCTCAGATATTAAAAACAACATTTATTTATAACCTCTTGCTTCACAATGGCACCTTTGGATGCTGATTCCCTGCACTTCGCAGGGAGCTCATCTCCATGAATCCATTCTGCAGACAGTGATGCCAAAGCCACATGAAAGAGGGACAAAGATCAGAGGCAGCAGAGCCAGGGATCCACAGAAGGAAGACGACAACTTGAAGAGTAAATCAGGGTTTAAAACTCAACCAGCACTTCTCGATTATTCAAGGCACTGTTTTCTTACCAAGGATTAGAAAATGATATTTCAAATGCAGCACTTGAGCAGGATGACACCTTTTCAAATGAAGGGCTTCTGTTGCTGCTCCTGCTATTCTGTCTGGACTAAAAGATGACTTTCAAGTATTTTGCCTATCGTTTTTAAAGAGGGGAAAAAAAAATAGCAAGCCTGAAAGAACAAAGGCAACACTTCAAAGCCTTCAGCGGAGAAGGAAGTGCTTTCTAGCAAAAATCATCCACTTGTGTCAATGAAACCTTTGTCAGGCAGTTCCTCTCCTGCCTTGGCTGCTGCAGCTGAAGACAGAAGGGAAAGAGAATCCCTGAGAATGAGGGAAGTCATGTCCCAGCACAGTCCCCTGTGTGCCCTCTGTGGCTGTGTGACAAGCTGTTCTGGAGAGGAGCTGAGGAGCGCACGCACCTTCTACTGCCCCGGAGAGGCCTGAAACCCCCTGGAAACTTGGGAGGCTGATTTTTTGTCCCCCACCCAAGGAGCAGCAGCAATAAGGAGCAGTATATTTAAAAGTGAAGCCATTTCCAAAAGAGCTGCAATTCCTCAGGCTCTCCGTGTTTTCCCGTGTTCCTCAGTCCCAGGGAACTCTGCGGTTTCAGAGGGAATTGATGCAGTGATCCACCTGCGCTGGGCTCTGGATCAGCCCAAAGCACAGGGGAGCCTCATTCCCTCCTGACCCTCAGCCCATGGAGATTTCTCTTCCCAGCCCTCTGAGGTGCCACGGGGATTTTCCTGGGAAACAACTTTTTTAGTTCAGGTGCTAAATTCATTTGGGGACCTCTGTTCTCTTTTCTAACAGGGTTTTTGTGGTCACATCGTCCTGTGCAGCTGTCCTGTACCACTCCTTCCACAACCCGAGTGTTCACAGCTCTCCTCAGGGCCCCTTTCCAGGGGGGCCCTACCCCAGAACTCCCACTGGCAGTGCTCCCTCTCTCCCGGAATATTTGGAATATTGCAGAACACGCTGTTAAACACGGCTTTAACACGAGTCAGTGCAGTTGCTCTGATAGCTATTACCCCTAACAAGCTTCCCCTCAAAACCCAGTCGCTTTTGACCTCCACACACCTGGAGACTTCACCCTCCTGCCGCACCTCTGACCTCTCCCCTATAATTGACACCGGGCAATTATCAGCAATTTGTTGGCTTTGTTTTCCTTAGCACCCAATTATGCAAATAACAGAGCTGGAATGGAGCTGCTGTGAGCTTGGAGCAAAGCGTTTCATGCCCCAGTGCCTCTGCCAGCCCAGCCCGATGTGCGGGAGCAGGAAATGAGAATTCAGGGAATACTTATCCCGGGCAATCTCTGTCGGGGTGGCAGGAGGATATTTAATGCCTTTTTTATTAACTCTTATGAGAACCTGCAGCCTGGATGCTGCCTGCTCCCATGGACTGCTGGATATTTCATTTTCTTGTGCTCCTGAGCTTCCCACCCTGGCTGTGCACCCTCAGCTTTCCTCCAGGAACGAGGCAGGGCTGGGGTTTTGGCAAATGCCAACAAAGAAAACACATTTTCCAAACCCAAAGGGGAGGACTTGATCCAATAATGAGGAAGGAGAATCCCCCCATTTCTTGTTGCACGCAGGGAGTGGAGCAGAGCTGTGCCCTGGCTGTGTCCACGCTGGATTTTGAGCTTGAATTCACTGTTTTGCCTTTTTCTTTCCATGCTCTGTCCATGCCCACCTTGGCTTTTGTGCTTGAATTCACTGTTTTGCTTTTTTCCATCCATGCCCACCTTGGCTTTTGTTCTTGAATTCACTGTTTTGCTTTTTTCTGTCCATTTTCACCTTGACTTTTGTGCTTGGTGGTTTCTCTTCTCCTCTCCGTGCTCTGGGCAGTTCACAGTGCTGAAAGCAGAGCAGCTGATCCCATCCCACCCTGCCCTCTGTACATCAAGAGGGTTTTTAACCCACAGAGTTTCATCTGCACCCAAGACAGGGACAAAAACCAGTGGAAAAAGGAGACTCTGGGCCCCTTTTCCCCACCTTTCTTCACCCCACTTGGGTCCATGGGATGTGTCAAGATCAGCATTGTCTCCACCAGTCCCTTGCCAGCCTTGTGACCTCATCCGGTTCCCTGTTAAAAGATTAGAACACACTTTCAGATGTTCAGGGCTATTTTTAGACAGACCCAGAGAGACGTGGGGAGGAAAGGGGCAGGAGGACTTTGTTCATCACGGAACAATCTCTGTGTCTGGAGAAAGCACTCAGATTTCACGTCAGAGCACAGAACTGCCCTGGGTAAAGCTGGATTCGCTCCATCCATCTGAGGTGGCACTGCTGGAATGGATTCCCTTGGGGAAGGGGCTGCAGGGACTGAAAATGCACAGGGGGGCTCTTCCCTGCACCAGAGGATGATGTGCTCCATCAGGGGTCCTGAAAACAGGAACAAAGCACCGGGATCAGGGGACAGACAGCAATCTGGGCTGTGGGCTGAGAGCCAAGCTCTGCCAGGGTGGGAAGGTCTCCCCTTTTCCGTGACAAGGGGACAGCTGAGGCACAGCCCCTCGGGAGACTCAGCCCCATCTCCCGGCTGCTCCTCACCCAACGCTGGAGAATGTGACACCCTGTCATTCCCCCTGTCCTCTCCAGGAGCTCAAAACTTGGATTTCTATCAGGTTTCATCTCAGGAGTCAGCAGGGAAAGAGGGGAAGAAAGATAACTAAACCAAACCCCCCAAACCCCAGAATACCACATTAAACCGACCCCCCAAACCCCAGAATAACACATTGAACCGACCCCCCAAACCCCACAATAACACATTAAACTGAACCCCCCAAACCCCACAATAGTACATTAAACCAACCCCCCAAACCCCACAATAACACATTAAACTGAACCCCCCAAACCCCAGAATAACACATTAAACTGAACCCCCCAAACCCCAGAATAACACATTAAACCAACCCCCCAAATCCCAGATTAACACATTAAACTGGACCCCCAAACCCCAGAATAACACAATGAACTGGACCCCCCATACCCCAAAATAACACATTAAACTGAACCCTTCAAACCCCAGAATAACAAATTAAACCAAACCCCCCCAAATCCCAGAATAACACATTAAACTGAACCCCCCAAATCCCAGAATAATACATTAAACCAACCCCCCAAATCCCAGAATGACACATTAAACTGACCCCCCCTCCCAAACCCCAGAATAACACATAAAACTGAACCCCCAAATCCCCGAATAATGCATTAAACTGGACCCCCAAAACCCCACAATAACACATTAAACTGAACCCCCAAACTCCAGAATAACACATTAAACTGAACCCCCCAAATCCCAGAATAACACATTAAACCAACCCCCCAAATCCCAGAATAACACAATGAACTGGACCCCCCAAACCCCAGAATAACTCATTAAACCGACCCCCCAAATCCCAGAAAACACATTAAACCAACCCCCCAAACCCCAGAATAACACATTAAACCAAACCCCCAAACCCCAGAATAACACATTAAACCGACCCCCCAAATCCCAGAAAACACATTAAACCGACCCCCCAAATCCCAGAAAACACATTAAACTGGACCCCCCAAATCCCAGAATAACACATTAAAGGCATCACTGCAGAACAAAGAGTCCATATTTTATAAGGAACATATCTCTATATATTTTGGAATATCCAACAGGCAGCTCCAGAAAGCCCCTCCCAGCCCTGTGCTTGGTGATCTGCCCACCCTGCCAAATGCGGAGCTTGCTTCCAGCCATGCCTGGCACTCTGCCACCCAGGCACAGCACTCCGGACTGGGGAATGGCTCCTGCATGTCACGCTCGTGGGCATTTGGCCCACGGAGTGCTCTGTTACCCAATCCATAAATCCATGAAATCCAAGCCTGAGTCAAATCCGAGACATTGTGGAAACCCAGGAGGGCTTGAACGAGCTCCTGGAATAAAACTGCAGCCCCTCCCCGGGCAGAGCAGTATTTTTAGGAAGTGGATTGAGAAATGTTTTCCTTGCTCCATTTCCATGTTTACTGGGATACAACATTGTTACACTGGATTGCATCAGAAAACACAGGAACGGCTCCACAAATCGATCCGGCCACGAGATCTCCGAGGAATTTACTCCTTGTCTCCAAGGAGTTTACTCAGCACAAACAATGGCAAATAAAGTCAAGTGCTTCTCCAATAAATAGATACTGGGATGAAGATATGTCAGGGAATTTGGGGTGGATTTTAGGATGCTAAAACCTTGGATATGGCTGTTTATAAAAGGAGAGGAAATAATCACATCCAAATGAAATTTGCTGTATTTTAGGGAAAGGTCCAGTAACTGAAATAATGATGGGACCATCACCTCCTTGGGGATTTCAGCGTCTCAGCCACTCCAGGGAAGGAACTGGACTCTACTTTAGGATTTCCAAAGCCCAGAAATCCTTCTGAGGCCTGAACTCACATCTCCAGCCAGCCAGAATTCCAGGGAATTGATTACCAACATAATGGGAAACATGGCAGCTTGAAACTGGTTGGTTTGAACTTGGGATCTCTTCAATAACAGAGAGAATAAAAATGTCCAAGCGTTGCCTTTCAGACATCTGAGTGGCCTCTGCGTGTAATCAATTAGAAACCAACTCCATTCCACAGGAAAATGGCTCTGGCTTAGCCAAAAAGATAATTTTTGTGAAATAGGTGAACTAATTTTTCCCAGGTCAAGCATATCCTGTGACTCCTTCCCTGCTCCCTCTGCTCCTTGACTTTTCTTCCCAGTTAGCTTCAATTCATTAGTCCAAAACCTGCCTGAAAACGGAATTTCGTCTCCAGAAATAATAAAAAAAAAAAATAAAATAATGATGGAAATTATTCTGACAGGGACAAAAATCCCAATAAAATGGCAGCAACAACCCCTGATATGAATTCATTTGTGTGCAGGGATTTCAAAGTACTATTAGGTTTTTTTTTTTTAATTAGTTTTTGTTTGCTTGTAAAATTAAAGAAACATTTTATTTCAGTTTTTCTTTTCCTTCAATAGACAGCAAAAAATTACATTGTGAGGCTTCCAGGTGGGCAGGCAGGATGCTGTCAGTTCCATTTCCCCACTGAGCTGAATTTTTCTGGCAAAAACTCCGCAGGCTCCAGGAGCAAGTTCGATTTTGCCAAGAGATTCTTTTGTATCAGAAAATTCTCTGGATGGAAAATGGCCCAGCAGACCCATTCAGTGAGAGTGGGAACACTGAATTTCAGGGGGATTTGTTGCAAGGCTGCTTTTGCCATTAGTGACCAAGCACTGCGTGCAGGAAAATCTGGGAATTAAGGGGCTTAAAAACGGGAATTAATTACCTGAGGTAAGAGGAAGTGTGGATGTCTGAAGAATACAAGAGGCTGTGGCTGCTCCATCCCTGGAAGTGTTCAAGGACAGGGCTTGGAGCAGCCTGGGATGGTGGAAGGTGTCTCTGGCGTGGCAGGGTGGGATGGGATGAGATTTAAAGGTCCCTTCTCGACCCAAACCTTGCAGAATTCTTTGATTCTGTGAAATTTGGCTCTCGCTGTGAAGCCCTTTAGAGTTCAAACCCCACGAAGAGAAGTGGTTCATTCAAAAGCAGATTGAAAAACGGGCTCAGAGCCTCTGTCAGGCACGGCTTTGTGGCAGAAACCACTCAGCTCCTGAGCTCCTCGTGCTCTTATCAGGACCGGGCACATTTTCAGGCTGAGGACGCAGAGTCAGGGATCAAACACAGCCAGAGCTGCAGTGCTTCAGTCCCAACACCATGAACAGCACCCAAAAACCAGCCCTGTGTCCAGGCGGCTCCCAGAGCCTGCCCCTGGGAGTGCTGTGCGAGCAGGGAGCAGCCTGGGCTGCTCCTCGAGGCCGGCACACCGGGATAATTCAGCGATGTCCACAAGGAATTTGTTCCTCCTCCACCCTGTACGTGGCAGACGCTCTGTGAGGACACCCAGATGAACTTTTTCACCTGAATTAGAACAAAGTGTTTTGCTATTCTCTCTCGGGTTTCCTTCTCCTCCCTCCCCACCCCTTTCCCTGTCCTTATTTTAATCTACAAACCAGGAATGGCTCAGCGGGCGTCCTGCCAGGGCACAGCTCGCCTTCACCTGGCAAATGCTGGGCTCCTTCTCCTGGCTCCAATTAAAAACCAAGACAAAAAGGAGGAGCCAGGAGGTCCTTTTTGAGCCAAGGCATCCGCCCAGGGTGTCCAGACTTTACAGGAATTAAATTTATGGGAACTAAAGGCTCCCATCACTCTCTTGCTCTTCCTTCTGCTCTGGAAGATGTTTTTATCACCCTTGGTACTGGGGTAAAAATGCTTTAAAAGGCTGACATTATGAATATTTTAGTATTATGTTCTTTTTGCTTAATAAATAAAATGAAAATTGTTTAGAGATGTGCATTTTAATGCAAAACCAACTTTTATTTCTGGTCTAAGTGAGAAATGTTGGGAGGGACTTCAGAACACAGGGCCTGTGGGGCTCTCAAATCCAGCAGTGTCAAGTCATCCATCAACTCATTCCTAATTGTCTTATCCCCAATAAACCAATCTTATTTTAATTGAGCCCTTTGCAGGTCTCACTGAGGAACTGGGAGCTGTTACTCACATCCTAAGGGCTTCTTCAAGAGCGACAGAGAGCCACCAGCAGGTCCTGGCAGCAGTGTTTGGGGAATCCTTCACCTCAGCCAGGTGTGCAGCTCTGCTTTGAATCCTTCCCCTCAGCCAGGTGTTCAGATCTGATTTGGATCCTTCTCCTGAGCCAGGTGTTCAGATCTGATTTGGATCCCTCCCCTCAGCCAGATGTGCAGCTGTGATTTGGATCCTTCCCCTCAGCCAGATGTGCAGCTCTGATTTGGATCCTTTACCTGATCCAGATGTGCAGCTCTGATTTGGATCCTTCCCCTGATCCAGATGTGCAGCTCTGATTTGGATCCTTTGCCCCAGCCAGGTGTGGAGCTCTGCTCTGGATCCTTTACATGATCCATATGTGCAGCTGTGCTTTGGATCCTTTACCTGATCCAGATGTGCAGCTGTGCTTTGGATCCTGTCTTTGAACCACCCTCCCCACGACCCTGTCACCCACCCCACTGATTTCCCGCCCCCAGTTCTCCCCACTCTGGCATCGTGCCTCAACATTTGAGTTCTGGCATTTGTCAGCTCCCTCAAACCCCTTTTTTCTCCCCGTTCCAGTCCCCAGCCCATAATTCCGGCTCATTTCAAGGGTGGAAGCTGGAAGAACAGAGCCTTGAACCCATCCCTGGCACTCCCTGCCACGGAACTCCCCTCCCGCAGGTGGGTGAAGCCCTGAGCGCCCTCATTTCCACTTCAACCAAAGCAAGGTGGGAATCCATCCCGCTGACTGCCGTGGGAACGGCTGGAAAGGCAGGACGAAGAGAGCAGCGCTTCTTCAAACTGCAAACTCCTTCGGGCAGGGAAAAATGCCAGGCTCTGCCACTGCTGAGCGACTCGGATCCCTCGGCAGGGACGGAATGGGGACAGCCCGGCCCTTCTGTGTGCCACGGCCCGAGGCACCTGCTCGCTGCCAACCGTGGGCAATGGCATTAATTAATGATTAATGACGATAGGGCTCTTGGAAACAATTTTTTTTAGCCAAGCATCACACTCGCAAATGACTCAGAGGAGTCGGTAATCGCTGGGCACCCGCCAGCAGCGGCAGCGCAGAGGAAGCAGCCAGCCTGCAGGGGATTGTTCTGCACTCCGCGGGAATTAGGGATACCCGCTGGAATGCCACAAACCCCGCGCTGCCGTGGGATCAGCCCGCGGAGGATCAAAGCTACTGCTGAGCAATAATCGGCATTAATAATCGGCATTAATAATCGGCATTAATAATGGCACTAATAATCAGCATTAATCATCTGGGCCCAGCCCGGATCGCCGGCTCTTCTGGGATGCTGGAGAGCAGAAGTGAGAGGGAGCTGAGTGTCCAGGGCCTCGGGGCTGAGACAAAGATCACCAGGAATCCCACCAGAGCAGATAAATTTCTGTGCAATCAGAGCATTTGTGTCCTCCTGCTGTCACAGCTCTTCGTTTAACGTTTGGGGTCATTCCCTCGCTCTGGAGGCAGCCAGGAGCACTCGGCAGAGGTTTTGCTACACAACACAGAACCACCCCCAACAATCTGAAACCTTCCTCCGACTCCATTCCCTCCTGAAGAATGACCAGGACACCTTTTTTCCCTTAAGATTTCCATCTGCACCCTCATGCAGATGTGGCTGTACCCATCAAAGGAGCAGGATAACCTGCTGAAAAGAGTTTCCCCTCAAAGCAGGGGTGAGGGGAGGTCGGAAAATGCTGGGGGACAGGGAGTGACTCACTGCGTGTCCAGACAATCAGACTGGACCCAAAAGGTGTCAGACATCACCTAATAGTGGAAATGAGGAAACCCAGATAAGATAAGCTCAAAGGGACTCGGTAACTCTGCAAGTTGCAGCAGCCCAGAAGTCCAAAAATAAGATGAAACGAGGACCCAAAATGAAACAACGCAAACCTGACGATGTCAAACAAAGCAGCAAAACAAGGCAGAGCTCCCGGATGGTTCTGGGATTCTGCCTCCCTCCCTTAATCTGCTCATGGAACCCTTCCCAGCTCCTTTCCCGGCTGGCTGTCCCTTATCTGGGCAGCAGCTCATTTTACAGGAATGACAGAAAGGGTGAAATAAAAGTTGGCTATCTGCAGTGTCCCCAGGCCCAGCCTGCAGGGGAAGGTGGCACCACAGGGGACAGGAAGAAAATAGGTCACGGCAGGATGCCAAACCCCAACCCCTGCCCACTTGTGGAAGATCCAGGGGCACAATTTGCAAGGCTGGGGGTGTCAGCCCCGGTGCATTGTCCAAACCTGGGGTTATTTATGGCCACCAAGTTAATTTTGTGTTCTGCCTGCAGGCCCAAGAGCAGCACGGGGAACGCCATGGGAGCAGTGGCCCCAGGGCTGCAGGATCCTGGGAGGAGAAATGTCCTTTTTCACCTTGCAGCAGCACCTGAACGCCCACACGATGAAAAGAGACCGATAAAGAATTAATTAAAACGGGATTTATTTCAATCCCAGACTTTTCACGTGTTTAACAGCCCAAACTTCAGTCCTGTTTTTCCCCCATTATGCCAAAAATTCCACATCTCCTCCAGACACCCGGAGCTGTGGATTCAGCTCTGCATTCCTGTGTTCCTCCATCACAGGCATGGAGGTTTGTAGGACCAGGAACCAGGAATGAGCAATATTTCATTAATTTCCTCTCTTCTCATCATCTGTAATTAATTCTAAAGTTGGTAGGTGCAAACTTGAAGAGTATTTTACTGAGGAATATGAAGATTTTTCAAAATTAAATATTAATTGCAGTGTCCACCGCATAAAACAAATTCTAAATAATTCTAATAAATTCTAAATATTTCTAATAAATTATTTTTATTTCTAAGATAAACCAGTCAGAGCATGGGGATGGAAGGACAGGGAGATCCTGGGAATGGGGCTTGCCAGCTTTTTGGATTTTCCACTCATTTTAGCATAGAAGCCCAAATTCTCAGCATTGTGCTTTTTTGCCATTATTAAATCAAAGTTTTCCACCAGTACAGAATTTAATACTGCATCGCTGGCAGTGGAATCGTGGGGAAAATTGTGTTTTCTTTACCTTTCAGATACAATAAATAGATAAAAGAGTGAAAAAGGAAAGTTATTCAAAGAACCAAAGGCTCCAGCTCAGCGCAGCCAAGACAATGTACTGTGAGACAGATCTGGAAAAGAGATATCAGAAAAACGTCCCTCAGCCAAAGTTAATATTTGCACAAAAATGGTGACTCATTTCAGCTGGGATTTCCTCTCCCGGCCACTTATGGAATATCAACTGTGTCTCCATCGAGTTTGATGCAACAACTTTCATCGGAGAGTGAGAAATGTTCAGCTCAGGTAAGGAAGGTTTTATTTTTGGGGCGTGGATTCTTTCTCTGTGTGCGGATTCTGAAGCGTTCAGGGAATGCTCCTGTCACCCAAAATTTCATCACAGGGTACTGCTCGACTCTTTTCATGATGCAGCCACTTCCTGATCCCAGCTGTGCCCCAGGAACGCAGCATGGAACCAACACACTGGTTCCACACTACATTCTCCACTTGGAGATCCCAAATAAAAGCAGAAAACACCTCAGGGAAAACAAGACTCCAAAATTCTTCCATTTTCCTAAAACACAAATTTAGTTCTAAGCTGTTTGAACCGAAGGGAGGCACTTCAGGGCAATTTCAGTTTGCTCCAGGCTCGATTTCGGAGTTTTGGAGTTTGCTCAGTGTCACAGAGGTGGAACATCGAGAAGCTCCACCTCACAGTGTCACAGACAATACCTGGAGGTGCTCAAAACATTCAGGAACAGCTGTAAACTCAGGTGCAAAGTGACAAAACTACACCACCTATTTAATTTCCTTCTGGCTCCGAATTTTATCATTCCAACAATTATGTAATTAAATTATTGAAATTATAATTTCAATATTTCCAACTGCGCCCATGGAAGGGAATGATAAATAAAAATGTCAGGAAAACATCCAAACTCAGGTGTAGCATGAGAAAATGACACCACCTATTTAATTTCCTTTTGGCTCCGAATTTTATAATTTCAATATCATTTAATGTGTTTTATTCAGTGTATGAGGAGTTCTCCCGGCTCCTCCTGCAGCTCGCAAGATGCTCCTGAACAAAAAGGATTTTGATCCAACTGCATCCATGGAAGGGAATGATAAATAAAAATGTGAGGAAAACGTCCAAACCCAGGTGTAGCATGAGAAAATGACACCACCTATTTAATTTCCTTTTGGCTCTGAATTTTATAATTTCAATATCATTTAATGCTTTTTATTCAGTGTATGAGGAGTTCTCCCTGCAGCTCCTGCAGCTCGCAAGATGCTCCTGAACAAGAAGGAATTTTTATCCAACTGCATCCATGGAAGGGAATGATAAATAAAAATGTCAGGAAAACGTCCAAACTCAGGTGTAGCATGAGAAAATGACACCACCTATTTAATTTCCTTCAGGCTCTGAATTTTATACTTTTAATATCATTTAATTCATTTTATTCAGTTTATGAGGAGTTCTCCCTGCTCTTCCTGCAGCTCGCAAGATGCTCCTGAACAAGAAGGAATTTTTATCCAACTGCATCCATGGAACGGAATGATAAATAAAAATGTCAGGAAAACGTCCAAACTCAGGTGTAGCATGAGAAAATGACACCATCTATTTAATTTCCTTCAGGCTCTGAATTTTATACTTTTAATATCATTTAATTCATTTTATTCAGTTTATGAGGAGTTCTCCCTGCTCTTCCTGCAGCTCGCAAGATGCTCCTGAACAAGAAGGATTTTGATCCAACTGCATCCGTGGAAGGGAATGATAAATAAACAACACTGGAAGAAAATCACTCCTGATTTTCTTTTTTCTTTCTTGTTTCTTTTTTTTCTTTCTTTTTCCTTTCTTTTTTCTTTTATTCTGAAAATCCCAGTCAGGAGTGTGTTTCAAGTAAAGCACAACGGCTCTGGAGACATTTGCTGAGCGAAACAAAAATCAGCAGAAAATCCGGCCTTGATAACTCAGAAGTGACTTCGGCAACTCAGAATTTGCACAGAAATGAAAAGACAAAACCCTGCTGTGAGGTGCCGAGGGAGAAGCTGTGCTTCTGTCTCAGTCTGACTGCACTCTTACCTGCTCGTTAATATTTTGGATTCTCCAGAGCAGGCACTATTTTCCACAAGTACAGAGTATTTTAGTGCTCAGCTTGCTGCTCTTGGCACTGGATAAACACTGGGTCGCAGTTAAAAAAAGCACATTATGCATTTAATCATGTCGATATGGAAAGAGTAGGATTTATTAAAAGCACCTAGATAAGTTCCAGGCCTTACTCCCATTAGCTTCCAGTGGTGACTCACAAGCTGGTTTTATGAACTGTCTGGAAAAATCCCTCTGGGATCCCACTGCATCTTTAAGCACATTTTGGAAATGTGACCTGCTGCTCCTTCCAGCCCTCAGAACAACGGGTTGATTCCTGTGGGGCTTTTAGGAATGACAGGAAAAAACCAAATAAACCCTGCTCAGCACCCATCCCGTTCTGAAATCCATTTATTTCTGATTCTCTTTTTGTTGACATTCTTCTGAAAACCCACTGGGCTCTTGCTATTTCATTAGCTGTCTAGACTGGGCTGCAGGTAAATACGGGGGACTTAAAAATGGGAATTAACACAGTGGGGATTTAAAAAAAAAAAAGTAAATAGCGGAAAATAGCGAAGGTGTTGCTTCTGCTGCCCTGAGCCTCTGCAGCGCTCGGTCAATTTAGGAGGGTGTTCCTGTGAATGCTCAGCCAGAAAGTCTCTGAGGATTATTTGCTGCGTGAGAAGGGTGCTTGGGAGGACTGGTTAAGGACGGAGTTGCTCAGGGATGGAGGAATTTACAAGGATTTTATTCCTTAAAACCAGCCCCGCTCCCGGCCCCGCTCCTCCACCCGCCCGCGCCTCGCCGCCGCCATCTTGCCGGCGGCGAAACGCCGCGCGCTGATTGGCTGCTGCGCCGCGCACCGACCAATGGGAGGCGAGCTCGCTGTTGCCACGGCAACGGCGTGCGAGAGCGGCCCGCGGCCTGCGCGGAGTTGTGAGGGATTAAATGGGAATTATAACGCTAAAAACGAGTTCTACCCGAATTATACCCGAGTTATACCAGCTACAACTGACTTATAGCTGAATTGTTACCCCGTCCCGTCCGCACCGCTTAAATTTTTCCCTCACTAACGAATTCAGTAGCTCACCCCCCTCAAAAAATCTATAGGGACCTTGCGGCTGTATGGAAACACAGCCATTAATAACCATACGTTCCTAGATATACATATGTATAGGAATAGCGCATGATTTTATTCCAGCGGGCCAATTTTGCTTTAATAAATAAAATGTTATGAAGGGAGGGTGGTCAGCTTGTTTGGAAGAACAACACTGGCCGGCGGCGACTCAGCTTTCCCTGGCTTTTTCACAGCTATGAACTGCTTGATATTTTTGGCTCGGCTCTATTATTATAATTTTTTTTTCCCCCTTTTAAAAAATATGAGGCAGTAGGCTTCCTCCCAAGACACACTCAGGTGGGGCTGCTTCGAGCTGCTGACTTTCCCCTGGGGCACCTCATTTTGGTAAAAAAAAAAAAAAAAGGAAAAAAAAAAAATGGACAACTCCCCCGTGACACACTCAGTAAAGCTCAAATGGCCCCGCTGTCCCCTGCCCGTCCCTCCAAGGCTGTGCAGCCTCATTACATCCCTCCAAAATGGATTTAAAAGGCTGCAGATGGAAGAGCAGTGACATTTATCACTTGCAAATGAGAGCCCTGCCGTCACCTCCAAAGGAGAGTTACATTCTGTAATGCTCATTGCGGGGTGTTTTTGTGCTGACTTTGTACTCGGGGAAAATGAGCTCCCTGTGCTCGGTTTTATTGCCACAGGGTTGGAGTGACTCCCCAGGGGTGGATTTGGAGCCCCCCAAATCTCCGTGGGATTGTTTTCCTTCGCACACGTCACCCGAGCGAGCAGAATTCCACCGCTGCTCTTCCATCTCTCCACCAGGAATTGTTTTCCCTGATGTTTGGCCTTTCTCAGACGAGAGTTTTGTTGTATTTGTTCCACCTACAACCGTGCTGGGCCAGCCTGTCAGGTTGAGGTTTGATTTGAGTCAGACAAAGTTTTGACTCCAGAGTTTTAGTAGAAATGATAAAACTGTTTGAAACCAGTCCATTGTTGGGGAGCGGGGCCAGCTTCTGCTGGAGCCGGAGCTTTGTGCTGAGAACCAGTGTCAGCTGCACAGCAAAACAGAATTTATCAAGAATGTTTGATCTCTGTAGTAAAGAACATTATCGTCCCTGTTCAGGCATTCATTTCTGTTTTAGTTGCTCTTTTTTTTTCATGGCACGACGTTTCCAAATAGATGGGAGTGAGGAAAAAGGGAACAAGCAGCACTGGGAGAGAACATAAAACACTGACCACGATGGGAGTGCTGGTGTGAATGTAATCAGAATTAGGAAATTCAGGAAGAGCCACCAGATATAAAAGGATGGAAGGCAAAATGTGGGATTTGCTTTATCCTTACAGCTGGGGGTTTTAGTGGTTCAGGTGATTCTTCTGCATCATTTTAATTAAAAAAGTCTCAATCTCATTTAATAAGGAAGTAGTTGTTTTGGCCCACTAGCTAGATCTGGAAAACGAGGAGAAAGCTTCACATGGAACGAAACTTTTAGGCAATTTAGGACATTCTGAGCGTTCAGGGTCCACTTTTTACTTTTTGACTGTAAAGAAACTGCATAGCCTGGAAACTTCTTTCCTAAAATACCTCCTGAACTGAGGTGCTTAAATATAGGCAGTGTGAAGAGTTGCCCAAAGCTTGGTTCCAGTGCTTCCCAATCCCTTAAAAATGAAAATCCCTTAAAAATGAAAATCCCTCGTGCTGCCATTGGGCTGTGGGGAAAGAATTGGAGAGAGGAGGAGAGAAAGCCCCGGCAGCTCCATTCATGGGGGGGATGCAGCCCCTGCCAAGTGTCATTATGAAAATTCTTCCTCTTCATACGATATTAAACTCTCCTCTTGGCAGGTCCCCTGATGCAGCCAGTGTTTTCAGTGAAAATACGCGAGGCACTGAATTCTTTAACCTCAGTTCATTTCTCATTATATTGCTCTGTTAATAGTCCTGGGAAATACACAAAAACCCCAGAGCTGTGTCCGAGCTCAGCGGGGATCTCTGCATGTTTAGGGTGGCCCTTGGCAGCCAGTGAGCAGAGAAGAGGAAAAACCATTTTTGCAATGGGCAGAAGGCTCGGGAAGGGTTGATTTTTCTGAATTTAATTGGGCATTGAAGCAAGGCCATTTGGACCTCATCATTCTCTTTAAATGTCAGGGGTTTGAGTTGGAATCATTATAGAATAAGTGCTGGGTTTGATTCCTCCCCAGATTTAAGATTTTATTTAGTTCCTGTAGCCAGCAAAGAGAAGTTGTGACGTGGTTTAAGCGTGGAGTTTGCCCCCAAGACGTTCCTGCCCATTGGGCAGCACCACAATAAATGACAAACTCAGTGCTCCTGGTCTGTCACAAATATAAATCAGAGATGTGAAAGGACACACGGAAGTGTGACAGATCCCAATCCCCTGCAAATGGGGGTCACCAATACTAACATGAGGGTGTTTCAAATACACCTGCTTTTGCTTGCTGCTCTCAGGAGCAGGCTCACAGTCAGCTTTTGTGGCTGAAGTCACCGAGTAAAACTGGGCAACTGCAATAAATTTATTGCTTATGGCCATGAGTGTAGCTGCAGGAGACTGGATGGTGATTTATGGTGGCGTGGCTATAAATTTTGGTCCTATCTCCTGGTCTGGGTGTATTTCATTCAGAAATATTTGATTAATAATAATTTTTTTTTCTAAAAACATCAGTTAATCTTTAGTTTTACTGCATCAGCCAAAGAAGTTGACAAATGTCTAAAACTCCTGTTGAATATTGTATTGATTGCAGGTGAGCAGTGGGCAAGGCCTCTTGACCAGGAACTTTTGCACGCAAGTGTGAGAAATGAGGAAAGGAGGTAGAATGGTTTGCTCAGCGTTGGGCAAAAATCTGTGGCACAGGTGGAAAACCATCCCTGGTGATGTTTGCCCAGTCCCTGTCATCATTCCTGCCCTGGCTTCTCAAGCCGCTACTGAATTTGTAGGTTGCTGTCAGATTCTGTCACCCAGCTGTGTGTTCTCAGCGCTGCCCGGCTGGGAATCCTGCTGGGAATGGGGAGCAGGGAGCTGCACTCCCACAGAGCTGCTGAGGGCTCCTCTGCCTCCTGTCTCCAACAAAACCAGCGCTCCTCCAGCATCCCTTCCAATTTCTGCTCCCACTGACTCTTGCAAACGGTTCTTCTGAGCCAGCAGAAATGAAACAGATGTTCAAATGTTCATTCACTCTTTTTTTTGTTTTATTTTTGTCCCCTCATTTTGCTTTTCGTTCAGACCATGAGAGCTTTAGGGTGGGAGTTTTTAAGACCATTCTCAGCTCTACTCGCAGCACCTCAAGCAGCACCACAACCTCCATTTGTGCATATCTCCAGAAGCAGCAGGAAAAAAGTTCCATTTTCCAAAAATTCCTCCCACTTCCTCTTCCCTGCGTGTGCCTCTAACCACTGCTGTATATGCAGTTAATTGAAATGGTGTTTGTTTTATCTTGAATAACCTTGTAATTGATTGAGGTGGTGGACAGCGAGACTCCAGAGTCATTTACATACCTGTGCACGGAGCAGTCATTTCTGGGAGCCTTTCCACTGCTTTTTTTTTTTTAATTTTTTTTTCCCCCTGAAGAACTATAGCTCCCTGTCTGTGCGTGTTTGCATATATCTATAGATACTCGCCTTCATATAGATCTCCCCACAGTCCATTCACTCTGGCTGCCACTGTCCATTTGCTGCTCCTTGGGATCTTATGTTACCTGGGCTGGGGAGACTCCTGGCACTCTTCCCTCTGAAAGAAAAACAGCCTGATTTGGGGAGTGCTCCTTCTGCACAAGGCCCCGATTGTGTGCGAGGGCCCAAAAAGTAACAAATGCACTTTAATTATGTTGGATGCTTGGTGGCTGGCTTTGCAAATCTTTTATTTGTTTTGAGAAGTGCCCCAGCAGCAGCAGCAGCAGCAGCACTAAATTTTGTGTGCATTTGGGGAGCCTCGCGGGCTTGGGCTGGGGGAGGGAGGACGGGCTAATTAACTGGGCTGCTGTCAAGCTAATAAACTAATGGAGAGCTTAAACAAATACAAAAATAAAGGAAGTAGACATGATGGGGAAAAATAAAGTGACTAGACGTGAAGTCTTGTGCCGCGCGTTTCCAGCTCCCATGAAAAGGTGGCCGTGGGCACCCAGAATCCTGTGGAAGGAGTTTTATGTCTCCTCATTCAAGTGCCCCTTTTAGGAGGCAAAGGTTTAGCAGATCTCTCCAGGAATGAGTAACGAGAGAGGAGCTTTTCCCATCCTGCCCAGAAACCAATTCCAGCTCATCAGAGTTGTTCATTTTGGAAAAGAGTCAGATTCACATTCATGGGACAGAGGGGAGTGGAAAGCAATCAATGTTTAAATCTTCTCTTTGCCAGGCCGAGATGTTACATAAGGTTGAGGAAAATGTTTTATTATCCCAACTAAGCCTGAAGTGTCAGATACTGACGGCGTTTCGGAGACAGGATACCGGGCTTGATGGTCCAATAGTCTGACTCAGGCTGACAGATTTTCTCTCCCGCCCTCTCAGATTATTACTTGTTCTTTTTTGGTCCATTAGGCAGGAGGTGGTTTGAAATTCAGAAAGGTTAAAGCAGCACACACGTTACTTTGGGACCGGGCTGAAAGGACCCTCCCAGCTCTGCTCATCCTGGGGCACCAGACAAATATAGATCTTTGCTCATCTGATTTCTCAAGGCCTGCAGCTCCCATGATCTCACCCCGAGGTGGCACACGCTGGGATGGGGCAGTACCTGTGCCCAGCTCCTTGGGTTTGTCTCATCCTTCTTTGGCTCAGTGTTATTCCACGAGACTTTAGGGCGTCACATCCCAGTTTCAGTGAAATTTTCAACCCTTTTATCACGTCAGTGGGTACTGCTTGTTCTACCTGCATTTTCCAAGGCTTATCTCAGCTCCAGAGTTTACTTAAAAACTCACAGGGCTTTCAAATGTTGTTGAACACTCAATTATCTGACCCAGTGGTTAACAAAACACACGGTGCTCCGTGTTCCTCTTTGGGAAAATATTTACCAGCCAATATCTGTGTTACTTGGCCACCTTTGCTTATCAAACACAGAGAAGCTTGTGCTGAATAAATCAAGGCGGCCATTGCTGGATAATAACTTGAAAACCATCTTTTCAAATGCTAAAGAAAGGAAGTTTTGCGTTTGGAGAGCTACAGGAGATGCTGGGTGGTCCCAGCCAGCGTGGGACACGTATGGCTGGGATGACACAGCCCTGGAGCTGGGCCAGCCTCGGCTTGGAGCAGGCAGCCAATATTCCAGATCTCCTGGAAAAGCCTTTGAACTGCCCCCTGATTTGCCTTTCATTTCCAGGATGAAATATTGGCCCAGAGGTTCCTTGCCCAGCTTTGATGGCGCCTCTTGAGTGTGACAGCGAGTCAGAGGAGCAGAAAGATTTCGTGGTCTCAGAACAAAACCATCAAACCACATTTGCAGTAGTGATTTTCTTCCTGGAGATCTCATGGCCTGCTAGTTTCTTTTCAACTTGGAAAGGTTTGAAAGGCGGCGAGGTTGTTGGTTGCATTCTTACAGCCCTCCTCACACATCCTCCGGGGTGTTACAGACAGATTCTGGAGCGTGAGCCCCAAACCCCATCCCCTGCAACCTTCCTGAATCCAAGGATTTCCTTCAGGAGCGTGGTGGTGAAGTCTCAGGCAGAGGCAGCAGTCCCACAGAGAGCTGCTCCAAAGGTTTGGAGGGAGAAAGAGAAATCGACACCAACATCTTCTAGGAAGAAGGTTGATTCTGTGCGTTTATTGCCATTTCTAAGGCACTTCAGGCTAGTTTTTGATGACCAAATCTGGCTCTGGGAGCAGCTTCTGGTTGCCTTTGGTTAATGCTGTGCTAGAAGATGCTGAGACACCACACAGATGATGTGACTAAAAATTTAGCCATGAATAAAAAGAAGCTTCAGCGTGGAGGATTGCTGGTGCTATGAGCAACTCCTAAAGATAAATGTTCTCAGATCTGTGCAGATGTTGAGTGAAAATTAATCCAGAGGGTCTTGTCTTTATCCCAGTAACATCACTGGAACAGAGAAGCAAAACTTTCCATTTCACTCACAACAAAAGCTTTCATCTCCCTCAACCCAAACCTCAGAATATTTTCTTGCCTCAAAAGCTGAGCTGTTCCAAGTTCATGAAAGACAGGGAAGAGCTGCATGGTGCCCGTTACTCATGGCTGTGTCATTTACCATCATCGCTCTGCTCCTGATGCCTGAGGAGCTCCTTCACTTGTAGCCCTGGCTCTGTCTCATCCTCTGCTGCTGCATCTGATGGCTCAGGTTTGGCTTTTCTGTGTTTCAGGTTCTGTGCTGCTTTAGTGTGCGGGGCTGGGCTCACAGCAGGGGATGCTGAGCTCTCTGCACAGAGCAGGGAGACAAAACAATTCCTGCTCCAGCTGGGCACCAAGGACAAATGATCCAAAGCTCAGCCCAGGAGCACAAACAGCGTGGGCTGGGGAGAGGAAAACAAGCAGGATGGGAGTGCCTGGGCTAAAGCTGGAACTGGACAATGAACTGCAAGGTGCAAATGGAGCAGAACTGAGCCAAGGGAGAGACCCCGGGAGCGCTCGTGCATTTTGGGACCATTTGGGTTCATCTTGGGGGCAGCCCTGGCTGGGCTCTTGTGCTGCCCAAGGTGGATCCATGGAGGAGATGCTTGGAATAAATCCCTGCTTTGTTCTGTAGCTCTGCCCAGCCTCTGCTCCAGCTCAGCCTTCCCAAGGCATCACATCCATGGGAAATGGGACATTTTCCCATCCCTCATGGAACACAGTGGCCTGCACAGAAGGAATGGCCTCCAGTATTTTTGGAGCCTCTAAGGAAGTTTTATCCATGAAGATTGACCAAGGATTTCATCCCACTGGCAGGCTGGGTGATGAATATTCAAACTGAGCTCAGAGCTCTTTACTGAAATCCCCCAAAAATAACAAAACCCAAACCAAAAAAATCAAACCCATCTTCGGCAGAGAGAATTTACATTTTTCGAATTCAAAAATTTTAAAGCAATTCAAAAGCTCCTTTTAATCAGGAGAATTGAGATTGGCACTAGGAATTATTGCCGATGGAAAGGTTGGGTTGTTGGGAATGGCAGCAGGAAGAACTGTTTGTTAAGAATATTGTATTTAATTAACAAATCCTCCTGAGGCCAGGCTCCCTCTGCATTCCTGATCCCAATATTCATCCCTTGTGGTTGATGGGGTGGATCTGGACCTGGGAGCAGAGGAGAAGATATGGTTGAGCAGTAAAAGAATGGACAAGGAATTAAAAATACACTTCCAGAACTGACTGATCTGACACAGCCACCTACTGAAGGTCCCTGCTCAGTGACTGGGTGCTTTTATCAGCAGTTTTAGAACATCCAAGATATTTCATTAACTCTGGTTTTCCGTCCAGCCTGTCCCTGTGCCATGAATTCACTTCACTCGTGGCAAAAAGATGTTCACAGGGAGGTTTGGGTGTGTGCTTCTCACCTTTTCCCTTCATGCAATATGCTGCCAGTTTATTTATTGTGGGCTTACACATCACCTTCCTATTTTCCTGGGCTTTTTCCTGGCTAAGGGATAAGGGGAGCAATGCAGAGGCTGAGACAGGCTGGTTCCAGGGCAGCTTTTAACCTGAACAGCACTTGGGGGTTTGGTGTGTTTGCTTGTGCGACCAATACAAGAGGTTTTAGCCTGTTAGGATCAAAAACTCCAATAAAACTGGAAAACATCAGTTCCAGGTTTGCTTTCTCTCAGTGTTTTCGCTTTTTCTGAAGACAGATGATATTTTGAAGCATCTATCTCAGCTCTCTTGAAATCAGTGGATGGACCCTGCTCTGGAGGACTCTCAGCTGTGACATTATCTCCACAACAGATCAGTGCAGTCAGTAAAAAGTTGTTTAAAAACCACATTCAGAGTTGTTTTTTTTTTTTTTTTGTCGTTGTTTATTTTTTAAATTTTTATTTTTCATTTATTTGAACATTTAAAAAACAACTTGCTCACAGATCCAGCCTGGAGTTTCCAGCTTGAAAACACAGATCAGCATTTGGTCTTGGAGTCAGGCACAGATAAAATTCCAACATGTAACACTTCATTTAGCAGGGTATTAACCCCTGGGGAGCGCAGGGGAGCCCTTCAGTGAACAAAACTCCTCAGTGTGGAGCAGGTAAAAATATCTCTGCAGGATTTTTCCCCCTGTGTGTGACAATGGTGAGAAGGTGACCAGCCCGGCTCCAATCCGTTTGTTTAACTTGCTGGGAATTAATCAGAGCACCCTGGGATTAATAATTACTTAATCAAATAATCGCTTCGTGACTCCAACACTTATCTTTTTTTTTTCCCCTCCGAGCAGGCTGGAAATAAGAGCCGTGAATATGTAAATTGGAACTGATTAGAGGATTAGGTTTCACTCTTTTTTTTATTATTTGGAATAAAAACAGCCTGCAGATCCCTCCAAGCCAAGCCGTGTCTCTGAATTACAGCACCAGCGCCTGTCGGCTGTGATAATTTCACTTCATTAAGTTCCAGATATAAATAGGGAACGGTTCTTATTTTTTTTCCATGCACCACCTTTAATAAGCAGGGCCTGGAAACACAGGGGTTATTGATCCCCTCAGCCATCGGTCCTTCCCCAGCCTGAGGAGCACCAAACCCCTTCTACCTGCTGCCTTCTGCAGCCAGGCACAATCCAGCTCTGTTGGATCCTTTAGAAAAGCCAAAAAAGTGTTGGAAAAGTGGAAGTGGCGCTGCAAAGCAAACTGAAATTATTCTATAGGCCCTGACAGCAAGAAATGTCAGCGGGGATTGCAGAGTGAGGACTCCAGTGTTCAGGTGACCCCAATAATTCCCTGGCACTGCTGAGCATCCTTGGTGTCCCGTAATCCGCAGGGAAGGCTGGTGCCAAGCATGCCTGGAAATCTTCCTGTCCTAACAAGGCCATGATTTGGAAAGTCCTGTCCAGAGCCCAGAACGTGCCCCCCAGGAGGAGTTTTAACCAGGCCATCCTCTCAAATCAAGGAGGGTTTCCATTTGAGATTCCGATCCATTGTCTGGAAATCTGTGGGATCCCTGCTCTGGAGCAGGGCGCTCACATCCTCATCAGGAAAGTGGCCCATTCCTTCACCTACATTTTTACATACCAGGACACAAAAGGCCCAGAAGCTCAGGAAAGAATTCGGAGGCAGAACAGAACCCTAATTTTCTCAGAATTTAATGATTGTGTTATTTAATTGGATAGATTTGGGGATGGCTCACAGCTAAGGACACAGAATAAAAGGAAGCTCCTAATCTTGCGCTAAAAATTTTGCCATGAATACAAAGAAGCTTGAGGGTGGGGGATTGCTGGTGGTACAAGAAACTCAAATGTTCTCAGACCTGTGTAGATGTTGAGTGAAAATCAATTCAGAGGGTCTGGTCTTCGTCCCAATTAAATGCCACAAAACATCTCTGTGGAATGTGGCTGTGGCCACATGTGGGTCACAGCCTTTCTCTGCCCAGGCACTGGCAGCAATTTCCCTGTGTGCCAGTGGATTTGCAGGTACCAGTCCACCGCTGTGAGGGAATTATAAAGTGTTGCCTCCCCTCGAAGGTTCTGGGGCTCAGATTTTCTTTTCCTCTGGTAAATGAGCCCTGGGAAGACTGACAGCTTTGGGAGAGAGGTGCTAACTGAGGAGTGGGGAATGTGGAGGAGCTGTGCAAAGGGGGAGACTGAAAACATTAAAATGAAATCTCTCAGTTTAGCTACAGGAACCAAACACTTCAATAAAGCAGCCCTGTGTGTCCTAAAAGCCCTGAGAACCATAATTAGTGCAGAATGCTGTAATGAGGATTTCCAGTGAGGATTGATCTGGGTTCATTGATCCATGGCGTCATCCATGACATGACACCATGGAATAACCAACCTCTACCACAGATAGAAAATTGGATGATTTTCCTTTCCATGACCTGCTGGAAGTCAGGAATAATCCTAACCTCCTTTGATGCCAAGCAGGAGTTTACCCAACAGCACACAGCAGGAAATCCAGGGAGAGAAATGGAACCCCAAAATCATGGAATGGTTGGGTTGGGAGACACCTTAAATCCATCCCATTCTACCCACACCTTCCCCTATCCCAGGGTGCTCCAAACCCCATCCAGCCTGGCCTTGGCCACTTCCAGGGATCCAGGGGCAGCCCCAAAGCCTTGACTGGATGCTCACATTGTGCAAATTCAAGTTTGAAAGCTTTCCGTATTTTTTTTTTAATATTGCCTCACACGTGGGGCTCGTTAGGGAGCGCCGACTGCTCCAGCGGTTCTTAAGGATTTAGGAGGAATTGCAATTTTGGAGTAAAACCTTAGGCACTCCAGCTAATTCTTATAAGCACCTTGTGGGCCCTGTGTGCCTTTCACAGACGTTTTCTGAAGGACTTGGATGGTGATTTCCTGACCAAAAAATGAAAATAGGGAAAGAAAAAGCCTCGCTGTGAAAGTGCGGAGCTGCTCAGAGAAACCTTGATGCCTTTAGCAGCATTCCCAGGTACTTTCGGGCTAGGTGTGCTTGAAATTGAAGCGCAGGAATTAGAGAACACAAACTTCATTTATTCAGGAGCAACTGGAAAACGTGAATGCGTTTCCATGGAGATGGGGTGATTTCCTTTCCCACAATTCAAATCTTTTCCACAGGTCCTGTTTCATTCTGATCACCCTCATGTTTTGTCGAGGAGAAGTTTTTTGGGGGATTTTGATCTCAAGAGTTGGACAAGCTCCAGGCAGAACAATGAAAATGTAGTAAATCACTTTAATAGATACAGCAAGAATTTAAAAAAAAAAGAAGGCAGAGGAAGGACGGGACCGAAATCCAGCAGTCCCAGCACATCCATCAAACACAGAATGCTCTTCTTGAGGAGCAGGAGGACTCGGCAGTGAAATAAAGTGCAGAAGTGGGATGGTGCTGGAGGTGCTCTGAGGCTCAAGGTGCCAGTCAGATTGAGCTATAAAAACCACACCGTGAGATTTTCTCCAAAGTATGGTGCTGGGGATGATCCCATTTGTAGAATCATGGAATGGATTGGGTTGGGAGGGACCTTAAAGCTCAGCCAGTGCCACCCCTGCCATGGCAGGGCCACCTCCCACTGTCCCAGGGTGCTCCAGCCTGGCCTTGGACACTTCCAGGGATCCAGGGGCAGCCCCAGCTTCTCTGGGCAACCTCACAGGGAAGGATTGCTTCCTTCTTCACCTGTGCTTTACTGATGGTTGGGAGTTACTTACACACAGTTTATTTATTGTGAGTTATTTACACACAGTTTATTGTGTATTATTAACACACAGTTTATTTATTGTGAGTTATTTACACACAGTTTATTGTGTATTATTTACACACAGTTTATTTATTGTGAGTTATTTACACACAGTTTATTCATTGTTATTTACACAGTTTATTGTGTATTCTTTACACACAGTTTATTTATTGTTATTTACACACCGTTTATTGTGTATTCTTTACACACAGTTTATTTATTGTGAGTTATTTGCACACGGTTTATTGTGTATTATTTACTCACAGTTTATTTATTGTTATTTACACACAGTTTATTGTGTATTATGTACTCATGGTTCATTTATGATGTCTTATTTACACAGAGTAATTTATTTTGTGTTATTTACACACAGTTAATTTATTGTGTGTTATTTACACACACTTTACAACACTTGGGTGGCTCTGGCTGTTGTGACCACTTGCAGCTCCTGGTGACACCAGAGGTCTGCAGCAGGTGCCTCGAAGACACTTTGGTTGTTACATTAAGTTCACACCATGCCCCTCTCAGCAAATCTAAAAAAGGTTTGCAATGATTTTTAGTTATGTACAAGGGACCAGAAATCACACAGTTTTAGTGGAGAATATTTTTATTGAAGACTTTCCTTTTTTTCCTCACCTCTGCTCAAAAAGCACAGTATACACAACGTTTCTCCTCCAGAGCTGATAAATGGTTTAGCCATTATTTCAAGTTTGGGAAAAGGCAGCTACAGAAATAACATTTTAATGTATTCCAGATTAGCCTTCATGCTATATTTGTAATAAAGACTTGTTTCCAGCGTTGGTTGGCAGATCACTCGCAGGGACAATTATCCAAATAGCCATTAGGATTCGATTGCGCTCATTTCCAGGCAGCGCGGGCTCGCCAGGACTGCCTTGGCTGGCAGCTGCCTTTTGGGTTGACTTTTGGAGAAAACCACAAGAATTTGTCAGTCGCCTCGGCCGTAAGGGAGTCTCCTTGTCTTGAGGCTATTCTTTTTCCTCTGCGAGGAGAGGAGGCAGAACACGCTCTGCTCTGGGTTGGGTTCCTCGGGGTTTGTCTTTCACCTCCGTGGCAGCAGGAGGAGACTCAGGTGAGACTCAGGTGTGAGAGCCCTCCCGCTGTTCCTAAAAAGAGGAGGGTCAGGAGGGAAAGAACCAATGTGTTCTGGAGGGGGAGAACTGAAAAGAAATCAGAGGTGGTGTATTTCTTTCACTGGGGAGGGAGCATTAATGCCAAGCTAAATCAGAGTTAGCTGGGCCTGGAGACTCCTCTCTCTCTCTCTGCATTTTGCTAATGTGTCGCTTGGCAGCTCTGAATCGCCCTGGCTGCTGCAGGCAGGAGCTCGAGGCGAAGAACAGCAACTCCCAGAGAAGGGAAAAGAGCTCCTGCTGCCAGGGAACATGTTCTGTGCTGAGCTGATGTCATTGTTTAAGTCACACAGGCAGCGCTCGGGAAGCTTTTCCATGTTGAGAGATAAGGAGGTTCACAATGGTTTGTCAATCCTCACATCACTCCAACTGTTCCCTTTCCTAGAACAGGAACAGGTTCCTTATTTATGGCCAGCCCAGGTGGGTCCTGCTCAGACAGCAGAGAGCTGCTGTGTCCTTCTGTCCCCAGCCTTGTAAAGCTCATTTCAAGCCTCTAGATCACGTCAGTGATGATGCTCAGAGTTGTAAAATGGAGATAAAAAAAATCTGGAACCGAATCAGCAGGATAAGATGAGATAATACAAAGAGTTTCTTCCCTGGTGGGGTGGGCAGGCCCTGGCACAGGTGCCCAGCGCAGCTGTGGCTGCCCCTGGATCCCTGGCAGTGCCCAAGGCCAGGCTGGACAGGGCTTGGAGCAGCCTGGGACAGCGGGAGGCGTCCCTGCCATGGCAGGGGTGGGATGAGATGGGATTTAAGATCTCTCCCAACTCCAGCCATGCTGGGATTCTGTGCTGAGTTCCACATTGTTGAAATGAAGTTACGGAAGGTGACGTGCTCCTTGTGACAGCAGAGCACCTGGTAAAGGCTCCAAAGCTCCTCTGCTCCTCGATATTCCTACAAGCAGAGGAAGGTTTGGGATGAACACAGCCCTGCAGCTGCTAGGAGGGGCCAGCACTTGGGGAAAATAACTTCCCAAACTCGGTGTTTCCCAAGAGGAGGAGAAGGTTCGGGCCTGAAGCATCTTTATTTTTTCTATTTTTCATGTCATGAATAGCAACTGCATTATATAAATATTATATACACATACACATATACACATTTATATATACACATATACATACACACAAATATATAAATACTCACATATATATACACACACATGTATATGAAAAGTGGTTATTGTGCAGCTACATTAAAGCATATTTATGTATATATGAGATATAAAATATATAAAAATGCATTTAGATATTTTAATTATATATAATTATATATGTATCATATATAATGTATTGTTTTATACATATTATGTATTTTTATATATATTATTTATTTTATATTTACGTATATATAAACATATATTTTATAAGATACATAATATACAGAAGATATAAAATATAATATACATAATATACAAAATATATTTTTTATTAAAATACAAAATATATAAAATATATTTTATATAAATGCAGTATTGTAGCTGCACAATAACCACTTCTTCAAACGCACAAGCTGATAAACACCCTGGCAGGAATTCTGCTGAAAATAAAACCATTTAAAGGACAAACCCATCAGAGATCCTTCATGAAAGAATAACCCCAAGCTCCTCGGTGCCCTCCACCTGTGTGCCCCCATCCAGACTTTTCCGTGGGGGGAAAGTCAGCAATCCCTCCGTGCTGGCCCTGCTCCAGAGCCACGACTGCACCGGAGGGGCTCCCGCATCTCCTTCCAATGGAGCAGAAAATTGCTTCAAGGCTCCGGCAGCAGCACCTCGGCGGGGCAGGGGCTGCAATTAGCAACGCAGCAGCACCCATGGCCAATGGGGCCATTGTCCCCACGTCCCGCTCTGCTCCTGGTGCCGAGGGGAAACGCGTGTGTGAGCGAGAATGAGAGCTCCGAGGTGCTCCCCGGCCGGAGGGGGATGATGGATGTGCTGCAGTTGGCATAAAGTGGAACCCGTGCCAACGTGGGGCCCTCCTGTTCCTTCCAGTCCCCCACCTACGGCTCTCCCAAACACCACGTTATATTTTTAGCGTTTTTATTTTCTTGGAAAAATATATAAACTGCAGTTATAAAATGTGTTTAAACAAATGAAATGGAGCTAGCAGGTGTACAAAAAATGGCCTAAAATGCTTCCCAGAGCTGCAGTTAAACAAAAAAAAAAGTAAACTTAAACAGTTCCATAGTGGAAAAAATAATCTCTAGGTAGAGTATATAAATGCCTTTTTTTTTTCACTGAACACTCAGTTTCAGTTTTGATTCCTAAATGCCACTCAGACTTGTTCTTGGGGTGGATCATCGTGTCTCACCCAGATTAAAGGGGTTAATTCTCCAGAGGTGCCCCTATTGTAAATTCTGAGATCACAGAATCCCAGCATGGTTTGGGGCATTAAATCCCATTTAATTCCACCCTGCCATGGCAGGGACACCTTCCACTGTCCCAGGCTGCTCCAAGCCCTGTCCAGCCTGGCCTTGGGCACTGCCAGGGATCTTCCCCTCCTCTTCCACTCCACATCCCAGGGGAAGCTGATTTGCAAATCTGTGGCTCTTTTTTTGGTTGTTTTCTATTTTTTGCCATCTCCCTGATGAATCTGGAGAAGGCTTGGGTTCAGTTTGAAAAGGATTTCTGTTAATTTTTGGTAGAATAAAGTTGCATTTCCCAGCTTAATCCAAACTGAAGGCCTGCTGGCAGTGCACTGAGAAACAGAAGTGTGGAGAGAGAGATTTGTATTTGGATGTGTGGATATAGAGAGGATGTCAATCCAAAATAATTTATAATCAAAATACACCCTTAGCCAAGAGACAGGAGGCTGCGTAAAGAAAGAAAATAATTCATTCTAAGTAGAGCTGGAAGGAGAGTTTCATATTGTGCTTGTGCTGCCTGGTTAGATGGAAATCCGAGAGGAAAGGGAGGTTAAAATTCAGAAGATTTTGAGTTCTCTTTGCCCCCCGAAGTCTCAGAGGAGTCAATACCTTGAATTTTGGTGTCACCCATCACTGTCTGCTCGTAAGAATTGCTGAGCACTTTGAGCACAGTGAGAGAGCAGTTGGGCTTTCATTTGACAAGAAAAGTGACATTTTTATGGGCCTGGCTCAGAATATTTTTCTCTACCTCCCCAAATTTTGGTGGACTTTTGGTTCTGTACCAGTCCTACAGGCGACTTTCCTTTCAGCAATCCGGGCTAGCAAAATACATTATTTCTAAATGAACAAACCCTCGTTTATTTCCAGGGCAAAGCAGTAAAATGTGCCATGCTCCTGTTTCCAAGCTTTCTGAAGCACTTTGGTTCCCTAAGTAAAAATTTTAATGCATAAAATTCACGCAAGATCAAAAGCTATTAAGCCTCACTTTGCCATCTTTGTTCATTTGTTTTAGCCTGAAATATTATCTGTAACTCTGATAGAAATGTTGCAGCATTTTTTTTTTCAGGAATAAGTTTTCCAGTCATTCTATGAATTATTAAAGAAATATTGTTATCATTGCTGCTGTTTTGACTAATTAAAACTTCTTAAACAACTAACCAAATCTGAGCTGCGTATCTGAAAGGATATTCTGGATTATTCCAGCCCCAAATATTTGATTCAGATCCTCACTCCTGACTTTATGGAACCCCCACCCTCACTCTGGTTTGTTAATTTAAGTGTGATTCTCCAGCTCCACTCAGTATTCCAGCGAATTCATCTGCAATGCTGACAAATCCACACGGATGGATTATTCCCACTTGTGTGTCCAATTTTCTTTTAATGGGTCATTTTCCTCTGAATGGGTAATTCATTCCTCCCCTGCTCTGCAGAGCTAGGCCTGGTTTAAATCCTCTCTTTGCTGTAGAGTGATATAAATTGTGTGAGTTGGTGGGGAGTCGTTTAGAAACTGAAGAGGGAAAGAAATGGAAAAAAGGAGGGATGGTTCCCTTGTCTGACATAAAAAGGTTCTGGCTGCAGAGTCAGGCAAAGACAGTTTAAATTAGAACATTTCTGAAGGCAGAGAGCTGTTGAAAAATGTTTGGAGATGTCTTCTCTTTATCATCATCATCATCATCATCCCAGCTTCTTGTTCTCCCCATCTCTGAAGAGAATTACAAACCTAAGCAGCAGGAATTGCTTCTGAAAGTCTGAAAGCAATCCAGGTTTGTGTTCTGACAGCACTGGACATGTGGGAAATCTGCTTTAACTCCTGATCCGTGGGAAGTTGAACATGGGAAGTGTAATGTGTGAAGTTCAATGTGAAGTTTAATGTGGGAAGCTTAACATGTGAAGTTTAACACGTGAAATTTAACATGTGAAGTTTAAGATGTGAAAATTAACATGTAAAGTTTAATATGTAAGGTTTAACGTGAAATTTAAGACAGGAAGTTTAACAGGTGAAGTTTAACACGTGAAGTTTAACACATGAAGTTTAACATGTGAAGTTTAACACGTGAAATTTAACATGTGAAGTTTAATATGTAAGGTTTAACGTGAAATTTGACATTTGAAGTGTAAGACATGAAGTTTCAATGTTAAGTTTAACATCTGAAGTTTGACGTGGGAAGTTTAACTTGTGAAGTTTAACACATGAAATTTAACATGTAAAGTTTAACGTGAAATTTAACGTGAAATTTAACACACAAAGTTTAATGTTAAGTTTAACATCTGAAGTTTGAAACGGGAAGTTTAACTTGGGAAGTTTAACATATAAAGGGTAACATGTGAAGTTTCACCTGTGAATTTTAACGTGCAAAGTTTAACACATAAAGTTTAAAACATGAAGTTTAACATGTGAAGTTTAAGACGTGAAGTTTAAAACATGAAGTTTAACATGCCAAGTTTACCATGTGAAGTTTAAAGCATGAAGTTTAAAACATGAAGTTTACCATTCCAAGTTTAACATGTGAAGTTTAAAACATGAAGTTTAACATGTGAAGTTTAAAACATGAAGTTTAAAACATGAAGTTTACCATGCCAAGTTTGACATGTGAAGTTTAAAACATGAAGTTTAACTTGTGAAGTTTAAAACATGAAGTTTAAAACATGAAGTTTACCATGCCAAGTTTGACATGTGAAGTTTAAAACATGAAGTTTAGCACACCAAGTCTAACGTGGCTTGCAGGGAGGCTGCTCAGAGCTCTCCGTACTCGAGCCCGTCCGTGTGCACAGACAAGTGAAATCTTTTCAAACAAACAGGCTGGAAATTCTTGGCTTCTCCAGGAGCCGGCCTTATTTCCAGCAGATCGTGGTTTGGATTCCCATCCTGCCCTTGGCATTCCAGTTTTCCCCCTGCTTGCCACAGCTAGATTCTGTTTGCTGTTTCTGGACCGAGACGCTGAACAAGATCCCGGTGCCTCAGGTAGGCGATGTTTTACCGTGCAGGAAGAAATCCCTGTCTGAAGGCAGGGAATGGAACCTCCTGGTTAACAACTGGCAGACCTACAGGAAAGGGATTGAGCTGCCGTCAGTAGGTAACTTATTAATGGCTGGTGTTTAATTTCTCAGGGTAAAGCAGAAGAATCTGGTGGTCCTCACATGAGTGGTGTAAGTACAGAAGGGGCTGTGTAGAAAGGTAGCGCCGTTTCCTTCCAGCCACCATTAAGGGCCTCGCAGATCTGCCAGAAAAGGGAAAATCAGCCTTCTGTGGAAATCCAGCAAAAAAGGCCTTTCCCCCTTTAAATCATTGCAGCAGAACTTAATGGTGCATCAGCGAGCAGAGCGTGTTCAGGCCAGATGCACACGCGGTTCTTGGATGGCTGCTCTGCACACACTGAAGCTCCCCGTTTCCTCCGTAGGCTTCCCAGACTTGTTGGAGATGGAGTAACTGCATTTCCCCGGGGTTCAGAGCTGGTGAAGTCCACAGGCTGTTGGGATCTGGGATAATATCTGCTGCTGAGCTCAGCTCTGCTCTACCCAACCTGTGCCAGCTCCTCTGAGCATGGCTGGGAGAAAAACCAGCACTGAGGAGAGGAGGAAGAGTGAGAGACAACTGAAGTGTGGCTGACAAAACCTCGGTGAGGCATAAAAGGGTTGTGATTATGCTCAAAAACAAAAAGAGAGAGAAATCCTTTCTTTCTTAAGACCAATTTAAATGCAAAGACTCATCCAGAGCCAACAGATGTATGGAAAGAGAATTTTCATTGGCTGGAGACCAAATTAGGGACAATGCTGTACATGAAACTTGCTCGTTTGACCAATGTTATGCTTCATTTTCATCAGCGCTGTCCATGGAATATTAGATATTCTGGCAGTTATTTAATAAGGCCGAGGCACACAAGGAGCCCTTTAAGGTAAAAAGTAAAATAATCTCTATTTTCTCTTCAGGAGGTTTTGGCAAATGGGAGAAGATGGAGGAAAGGGAATAAAAAGTGTATGTGAAACAAAAGTTTTAACAGTCTGTCTAACCAATTGGGATAATTAAGTTTTACTTCAGCCCTCAGGAAATCCCAGGGAAGTTTGTGGCATCCCAGTTCATGTGCATATTAAGTAGGGGATCATGTAACCTTCATGCAAAGCTGGAAAGGGCTGGATTTGAAGGACTTGTGGCCCTCATTTGGAGCTGTATCAGTCTGAGGCAGCCGTGTTCATCCAGGACTGTACTGGGCTGCACAAAGTTGGGTTTGGACTCACCAGAGCTGTCCAGATTAGAAGGGGAGGCTGTGGAAATGTAGAGAACATGAGCTGAGCCAAAGGGGTCGGAACCCTGCCCAGACATCCCTCAGAACCACTCAGCAGTAGGACATCACCACGGATCCCTCAGGGCCTGTGGAAAGCTGGGAGAGGGTGAACAATGTTCTCCCGTTGTCCCACACAAACTCAGTTCCCATTTCCCTCCATTCTGACTAGTGCAGGACACAGAAAAGATTTCACCACTGTTGGTGAAAATCCTTGAGCTGGTGCCAGAGGTGCTGGAATTAGGTCCCACTTTATCCCCCTGATGGCTCAGGTTTGGCTTTTCTGTGTTTCAGGTTCTGTGCTGCTTTAGTGTGCGGGGCTGGGCTCACAGCAGGGGATGCTGAGCTCTCTGCACAGAGCAGGGACACAAAACAATTCCTGCTCCAGCTGGGCACCAAGGACAAATGATCCAAAGCTCAGCCCAGGAGCACAAACAGCGTGGGCTGAGGAGAGGAAAACAAGCAGGATGGGAGTGCCTGGGCTAAAGCTGGAACTGGACAATGAACTGCAAGGTGCAAATGGAGCAGAGCTGAGCCAAGGGAGAGACCCCGGGAGCGCTCGTGCATTTTGGGACCATTTGGGTTCATCTTGGGGGCAGCCCTGGCTGGGCTCTTGTGCTGCCCAAGGTGGATCCATGGAGGAGATGCTTGGAATAAATCCCTGCTTTGTTCTGTAGCTCTGCCCAGCCTCTGCTCCAGCTCAGCCTCCTCAAGGCATCACCCCCAAGCCACTGTTGCCATTTACATCTCTAAAATGAGGTTGATGCCAAGGAGGGCACGAGACCCCCAGGATTTGCCCAGGGGGTGCTGAGTGGGGTTTGCCACAGCCCCAGCACACTCTGCCTTGTGACTGAATGGGAGCTGGGCTGGAAGAAATCAGGATCATTCCCTCAGATTCTCATTAATGGTGTTTCCCAGTGGAAAAGTTGGAATGGAAGAAACCTCTCCAACAAGGGCAGCTTTGTCCCCTCAGCAGCTTGGTTGGCAAAGCAGCAATTTTAGCTTCTTCCAAACATTCTTATCTGCCCAATGTACCCAAATCTGCTCACCCTCACCCTTAATCCTTAGGTTTCCTGCAACATAGGAGCCATTCTCAGATCTTCACCCAGCCCTTCTTTATTACTTAAAACTCTCAGTTTACACTGACATTATTTCTTCAATTCAATACCTGGGTATTGAATTTGATTTACCTGGGTAAATCCTCAGCCCTGTTCCATAGGATAAAATTCACATGGGGGTTTTTCCAGATTAAAAAAAAAAAATGGTGTTTTCATTCTAAATGAAGAAGAAAACACAAGAAGTTTTGTGTACAAAGTGATTCATTACAACTTTTGTGGGGTCCCTGAGAAGATCCCTGGCAGGTGTAGGAAGAGAAGGAAAGAGGACGGAGGAAAGAGATTCATTTTAACACATCAGCCACTAACGAGATCCAAAGTCACAGCTTCCAACCCTTCCCTCCTTTCCCCTTCTTCAGCCCTCAGTCCTCCAGCAGTCCCAAATATGATACAGAACTTTATGAGACAAACATTCCTACGGCATTTCAGGAGTGCTGGGGTGGGAGAGATTGATTTACCAAGGCCTTACAGCCAGGGGGGATTTTTTAGCCCCCCAAACAATGCTGGTATAGAACATGTCCTCACAAAATATTCAACCCTTGCACATTTCCATTTTGGGCTTGCAACCAGGTGTGTCTGAGCTCTGTGCACAGGGTTTTTACCCAGCGTGGTTCCTGGAATTAGAACGCAGCTTTATCCCCGTGTGTTTTCTCCAGCAGCCTCAGTTCCTGGACAAGCAGTTCTTGCCTTGCACGTAGGTCACCTCCATGCTGGAAAAAACCTGCAAATAGCTCACCTCACGTCCTCCAAAACACACAGGCATCTTCCCTGAGATGTTTCTCTTGGATTTCTTGGCCTGGCTGTCTCCAGGGTTGGGAATGTGCAGACTGTGTTACCTGTGCCCCAGCTATTTTGACAGAGCGGTGGGAACGGAAGGATTAAGGTTGTGGCACCATCTGAGCTCACTTTTGGGTGATCCCAACCAACAGCACTGGGAGCAAAGGGAACATTTAGCTCAGACCTTCCACCCCAGTGCCCTGGCCTGGAGCAGCGAGTCCAGCCCAAGGCCGCAGGGGTTGTTCCCTCGGCTCAGGTGGCAGCAGCACATTGCTGGCCATGTCCCAGGCTCGCTCTCACAGGTGACTTTCTGCCACAGCAGCCCTGTCCCAGCTGCTCAGTGGTGAAAATGGAGCATTTCATGAATTAGCTGCCCTGGAAGAAGCTGTTCAAGCTGCTCTGCAGGGGAGAGGGGGAGGCACCTGCCAGGAGGGCTGGGCTTGGTGTGATTTTGCTTCGTGGAAGGGTTTTGGGCTGGCTGGTTCCTTGAGTCCCCTCCGAGCCCAGTCTCGCAGGATCCTCACCATCTCTGTTTTCACCCTTTTTGCACCCAAAACTTGTCTTTAATTCCTTCCCAAGCCCTGAGTGTGCCTGTCCCCGCTAAGGAACAGAAAACTCCAGCCCAGGCCGAGCACTAACCCACCCCACTAATCAGAGAAGGGTTAAAAACACGATTGGTGGGCACGGCCCCCCTGTTCTCTGCAAGGTTGGTTGGAATTGTGACTCGAGACTGACAGCTTGCCTGAGTGTTTGTGGTTCAGCTCGAAACCACAAGAGCCAGAAGCACATGGTTTAGATTCAGGGTCTCTCTGCAGCTAACACGAACCAGTTGTTCCAGAAGCTTGGCTATCTCTTGGAGAAGAGTTTTGCACCAGGATCAGCCTTGATTCACCCCAGACGGCCCTCTGGAAATCCAAAGCAAAAAAAAAAAACCAACCCAAAAACTTCCTAAACAAAGCTTCACATTTACTTTTTCTTGTTTATTTTTGCAGCTTGTAAAGGAGCTACTAATATCCTGGTTGTAAAAAAGAAAAAAAAAAAAAAAAAAGGGAAAAGAAGAGAGGAAAAAAGAAGAAAATTTGAAATGCCAATCAAAAGCAGCGCCAAATTAGGGAGTGTTTACTTCAAAAATATGTTTTTTGTTGCCTTTTTTAAGGCAAATTCCTGTAATGTAGTAATGTTGGGGAGGGCATGGAAAGATGAGACTTAATTGAGTCAAAAAATATATTTAGACCGATCTTTTCAAATTTGGATGGGTAAAATGAGACACAGAGTAGGGCTAAGGTTTAGTCAATGAGCTTGCACATAAAAAACATTAAATATGCCCCTAACACTGGTCACTGAGCTGATCTCTGCTGTCACAGAGAACCATTAGTTTAATGGAAAGGAAGGAAGGGAAGGATGGAAATGAAAATGCCCGAGGAGGAATGTCCAGGTGTGGGTGACTCCTTCACAAACCAGGTCAAGGCATCATCACCCAGCTCGTGCTGGAGTGGGAATCGAGTGGGGGTCAGTATTTAAAACCCAGGTTTCTTGTCCTCTCAGTGATTATCTGCCCTGTGCTGCTCGTCACCGAGCACAGATTTAGCACATCCCCTCTGTATTTCTCAGCCCTGGCTGAAAGGAGCTGCTCCCAAGAAGGTGGGACTTGTCACAGCCAGGTGTGACATGTGCAGAAACCCCGGGCAAAAGAACAGCCCTGGCAGCTGGAGAGGCAGCAGATCAGGCAGTGAAGTCAATCAGCAGGGCAGAGTAAAGCCGGGCACGCCTCGAGTGTGCAAGAGGCTGATTTGCTTTAATAATGTTAATTATCCTCTCGCACACACCGAAATGAGGCAACGTCCTTCAGACCCTCTGAGAAGTGACAGAGCAGTAATTCAATAAATTACTGTGGTGAGGAAAGAAACCCAGTGCTCAGTCACCCCAGATCCTGGGTATTAGGGCTGAAATGAATTCTGCTCTAACAATTTCCCATCACCCAACCCCCGGGATTATTTGTTTTTATCTTTCTCCTCCTTGATATAAAACTGCTTCCAAGCTATAACATTACAACAACGTGGAACCACCTTCTGCCCTCGGAGGTGAGGAGCTTGAAAGAGGGAAAGAATCCTTCTCTGCTGTGTCTCTCTATCTCCTAGTTAGGAATAAGTGACCATAAAATCTGTGGATGTGTGAAACCACAATATATTCCCCTGTTCTGCCATTAAAAGCCACTCACGACACGAAGGTGGGTCAGGGGTGGGAGGAGCGTGTGATTACACACCAGGAGTTTGCTTCCAAGAACAGATTACATTTCTGGGAATTCCAAATACCATATATTTTATTTTAGTATTATGGGAATTTTCAAAAGGCTTCTAACGTTACTGCTCTTTAAGCTGCTCTATAATCGCGGGGTAATTTTTATTAACAAAAAGACTTTATACCTTGAGAGGCACGCAGGGGCTGGGGCAGGGCTGAGCAGGAGGCTCTGAGGGCTGAGATGCTCTGTGGGTGCATCAGAGCTGCCCTGGCAGGTTTCAACCTGACTGGAAATGCAGGTTTAAGGTGAATGGCTGTTGCTTGAGCCATTTGGTGGGGCTGCACTGACCTTTTCACCACACACACACTCTTAGGGACCCTCCTTCTTCCCTCGTGTTTCTTCAGACCTCCAGAGGTTTTCACCTCTTCACTTTAATGATCACGTTTGTGAGAGAGAGGCCTGAAATAACGAGGCTTTGCTCCTGTGGTAGAAAGAAATTTTAATTAAAATTAAATGAATTAATTGCAAACTAGTGGTAAAAGCAAGGTTTTAAACTGGCAGAGGGCAGGGGTAGGTCAGATTTTAGGAAGAAGTCCTTAACTCAGAGTGGGGTGAGCTCCTGGAACGGGCTGCTCAAAGATTTGTGGAATCCCCGTCCCTGGCAGCGTCCAAGGCCAGGCTGGATGGGGCTTGGAGCACCCTGGGATGGTGGAAGGTGTCCCTGCCCATGGCTGGGGTGGAATTAAATGATCTTCTCAAGGTCCTTCCAACCCAAACCATGCTGGGATTCATTCCATGGGGATGAGTTGGGAAGAGGAAACGCTCCAAGCTCTTGATCCCTACAAAACAATGGACGCTGAACTGCTCGGAGCAGGATGGTGCCTGTTCCTGCCTCAGTGTGCTCTGGGCTGTGTGGGAGAGCTGGGGACGGCTGTGCCCAGGGAAAGGAGTCCCCAGACTGTGCGAAGCAGTGCCAGGAACGTGGAGAACCCTGCGGGAAGACGGAACGTTCCAGAAGCGTTCATCTGCCGCCGAGCGCGGAGTTGGACGGCAGCACTGAGAATGTCCTGCCCAATCTGCTTTCGGATCTGTTTATTTTATTTCCTGGGGACTTTTTAGTCCTGCCCATTGTGAGTGTCTTTGGTTACAGCGGGTTTTATTCCAGGGATCAACCCGAATCTGCTGGAGAGGGAAAGTGTGGCCCTGGCAGGTGCCGTGAGCCGTAACAACCCCACGGCACAGCCCCAGCAGAGCCTTGGCAGGCTCACAGATCGTCCTGAGGTGGCAGAGACCCCCAGGATCGAGTCCAACACCCAAATCCCACCCTGGGCATCCCTGGCAGGGCTGTCCAAACGCTCCTGGAGCTCTGGCTGTGCCCATTCCCTGGGGAGCCTGGGCAGCGCTCGGCTCCTCAGGGGGAAGAACCTTTCCCAAAATCCAAGCTAACCCTTCCCTGGAACAGCTCCAGCATTCCCTGGGTCCTGTCCCTGTCGCAGGGAGCAGATCGGTGCCCAGCAGAAGGTGGGTTTGTTCAGGAGGTAGGTTCTGTCTGGAAGAAAAGGGAAAATCCTCCTCCGGGGACAGAATTTCCCTTCTGTAGAGTCCCACAGAAGGAGAGCTTGGGCTTCCGTCCTTGATTATTTTGCTTTAGATTTACAGAACATCAAAACACACCAAGAACCTTCCACCATGAATGGGTTTTTTAAAGCAAAAGCAATAAAGTTGGTTAATTCTTAATTCTTCTGTTTCCATTTAGGGTGTTTTGTTTGCAAATGTGGCTTCCAGTGCCTGGGATTATCAGATTCCTTTTGATGCCTGATAGTATGACAAGTTCCTTCTCCCGTTTTTTCTATTGGGACAAATCATGTTTATGGAAACACAGAAGGGAGGGACCGATACCTTCAGGTTTGGGTTTTACTTTCCTATAAATAAAACCACCTGAAATGAGTTTTGTTTGGGAATGGAATGATTTTCTGCAATAAAAATAATAATAATAAAAAAATCAGGGTGATATTGTACCAAAATCAAATTGAAACAAAACAATATTAAATTAATAATATTAAATATTACCACTTTTACCAGAATGGGAAACTTTTACTCTTAAAAAGCTGAAATAGCTCAGTGTTAGAGCTCTCAAGAGAGCACAGAATTTTCCCTAATTTTAATGGAAGTGTGATAACCTCCTGTGGATAAGGACCAGGAGCCTGCTGTGTGATTCAGGACATTTTCTCACTGGAATACAATTAATTCACTGCTTTGTGCAATCTAGGGGTGGCCCCCAGAAACAAACCCAATAATTATTTACAAACCCTCTGGCCTTACTGGTCCTAAATGTGGAGCAGCTTTTTCCACCTGGGATTGGGAATTGCAGCTGTGGTTGGGAAGGGGCTGGGAGGGGACACAGCTGGGAGGGACATGGCACGAGGGGGTGAGGAGAGAGCCAGGGAGAATTTTTTACCTGACTGCAGCCCTCACTCTTAGGGAATTCTTAGGATAATTGAAGTTGGAAAAGACCTCCAAGATCATCAAGTCCAACCTTTGGCTGAATCCTGATGTTCCCGCTGAACCCTATCAGATCTTCTCCAGGTTACGGCTCCATGGGGCATGTGGGGTTGGACTAGAGGACCTCTGAGAGTCCTCTCCAACCCGAACCACTCAGCGATTCCATGATTCCACTCTCCACATCCCTGCAGGCCTCTGTCTGCCCCTCGTGTCACATCTCCTGCCTTTGTGACAAGACACATTTTGGACTCCAGCCTGGAATGTGATGGAAGCTTCATCCCTACCCATCATCAGTGGAATATTTTATTTCAGAATTACACAGGGCTCGAAGGAAAAGGCATCTCCATCAAATACAGATCAGCAGCAGCAAAGCCTTGAAGAGCCAGGGTGGAGCTTTGGGGTTGTGCAGGAGCTCCAGTGGAATGGACATCGTGGCCTTTGTGGGGTGCACAGACACCAGGGAGGGTTCCAGGAGCGTCAGTGACCTCAGCCAGCCCAGACACACGCTGGAGTCCAGCTTACAGCTGACTGGAATCCTGAGGTTTTACTGGCCCACAGCCAGTTCGAAACCCACTCGAGCCACCCCGGTATTTTATAACATTGTAAAGACTTTATTGTTTAAAACATTTCAAAAATTCTCCACACAACCTGGCGGCCTCCCAAAACCATCTCAAATGAGCCAAAACTATCAGCAGCCACCCACCTTCCTGTCCATTATCCTCTGATTAATGACATTCCACCACCAGGGTCTGACATTTGGGGTCTCCCTGCTGCAGGACCTCTGCGTGGATGTGGTCCCTGAGACTGCAGAGTGTCTGTGGCGCTGGCAGCTGTGTCTGACTGGGGGTGGCTCTTTGGCATGGGGGCACCATGCAGGAGGGGGCTCTGGGAGCACAGAGAGACCAGGGCTGGAAGCATCTTGGAAAACCTTCACTGGACACGGCAACGCAGGAGAAACCAAAACACATGGAGGTTTCTGTTAGGGATCATTTCAGTTTCTGGATTGTCTCTGTTTCTGGATCCCTGTTTCTAGATGATTTCTGTTTCTGGATTGATTATGTTTCTGGATCCATGTTTCTGGATCCATGTTTCTGGATCTGTTCTGTTCTGGACCATTTCAGTTTCTGGACCATTTCAGTTTCTGGACCATTTCAGTTTCTTGATCGGTTCTGTTTCTGGATCCATGTTCCTGGATCATTTCAGTTTCTGGATTGTTTCAGTTTCTGGATTGTTTCAGTTTCTGGATGGTTCTTGTTTCTGGATTGGTTCTGTTTCTGGACCATTTCAGTTTCTGGATTGGTTCTGTTTCTGGATCATTTCAGTTTTTTGATTTGTTCTGTTTCTGGATTGTTTCTGTTTCTTGATCCTTGTTTCTGGATAATTTCAGTTTCTGCATTGGTTCTGTTTCTGGATCCGTGTTTCTGGATGGTTCTTGTTTCTGGATTGTTTCTGTTTCTGGATCCCTGTTTCTGGATCCCTGTTTCTGGGATGGTTTTTGTGCTCTTTGCCCACTCATCCTGTACCTTCTAAGACAAAACAACCATAAGAACAACCTGAACAAATACCTACCAGCCAACCTCTTCAGCTGGAATTAATTATTGAATTAGCTCCATCAGGAAAAAGAACAGCAATGTTTATTTCCTGTTACAGATGCAATGAGCAGATGATAATTAGTTAAAGGATTAAAGTGGTTTAATGAGGGTGGGGAGGCCCTGGCGCAGGTGCCCAGAGCAGCTGTGGTGCCCCTGGATCCCTGGAAGTGTCCAAGGCCAGGCTGGGTGGCGCTTGGAGCACCCTGGGATAGTGGAAGGTGGGGATGGAACTGGATGAATTTTGAGGTCCCTCCCAACCCAACCCAAACCATTCCAATTCTATGATTCCATGATTCCCTGATTGATTCCATGATTCCATGATCCACCGATTTAATTCCATGATTCCATGACTCCCCGATTGATTCCATGATTCCATGATTGATTCCATGATTCCATGATTCCCCGATTGATTCCATGATTCCCTGACTGATTCCATGGTGCAGGCACCGTGCTGAATGGCCACGCTGCTCCCTTGTGCTGTGGATCCAGGAGGTTTTTCTGGGAAGCTGCTTTTCTGAGTGAAACCATGAAGAAAAGACTCAGAAGTGCTCTGGAGTCAGAAGTTCCCACCTGTACGGTGTCTCCGAGTCCCCGCGGTGCCCCGGACACGTGGCAGAAGATGAGCAGAACGTCTGCTCTGTGATTCCACCCGGAGCTGGGCACCCAAACAGCTTTCAAATCTGGACCAGAGGATCATTTCTTCCTGAGATCTGACTTTCCCAAAGCATTCGTTCTGGTGCAAAGTAGGCACAAGGGCACGTGCTGCTTTGCTGTGTGGGCCCTTCAGCAGAGTGAGGTTTTATTCCTGGCCTCTGTGCTCACCCCCACCCAGAATTTGGTGCTGTTTTTGTTTTACACACAAACATTTCTGGCTTCCTTCCTGCTTGAATCTTTTACATGTACGTGTTTATTCCCATGTCCACACCAAAATATAGCCCAAATGGGGGTAGGAGCCCAGCAGATGATTTTTCAGGAGGTTTTATTTCCATGAGAAGCTTCAGAGCACATTTTCACTCAGCACTGACTCATCGTTCTCCCTCTCTTTTTTTTTAATTTTTTTTTTATTTTTTTTTTATTGCTGCCTAATCCAAGAAACTCTGACTAAGTCAGCTCTGCCACGTCCCGAGTGTAGCAGGGATTCCTTGATGCAAACAGAACTGGTAATTCTCCTCTGAAATAGCAAGAAATTGCTATTTGTGGGCTCCTGCTTTACGCAATGCTGACCTTGGCTGAGGCGGCCCCAGTGGAAAGGGCCGTGGTGCATGAAGTCAGTGCCACTGTGGTAAATAAAGGCCCAATTTCAACATCTCCTGGCACAGCAGGCAGAGCTGGGCAGGGGCACGGAGCTGGATTTTCTGAGCAGCAGTCTGGGAACCTCATGGCTCTGTGTCATGGGGACACAGCCCAGCTCGCTGTCTCAGCCGGCTGTTTTGGTGAGTCCTTCCTGAACATGCAAAGCCTTTCCATGTTCTGCACGGCCATTAAAGAGAGCTGGCACAAAAACTGATGGGCTGGGAGCGCCACAAGTGAGTTTTGTCAGTGGCCCAGGCTGCTGGAACTTCAGAGGGTTGCAGGTATTGACTGAAAAAAAATAAAAAATAGAGAATAAAAATATGAGAGCCCGTTTCAGCACTTCAGCTTGGCAGAAAGAAATCACTGAGTGAGACCAGGGCTAGGCCATGATTTAGCCTCACACAGACCAGTTTAGATGGAAAAAGTCAAATTAGGTGAATACCTGCAGCCCATAAACCCCAATGACATGTGTACATGTTTCTAAAACAAAACACAGCTCAGACTCTTGAAAAAGGCCAACTGCCCTGGCTCAGCTCGCCCAGAGCTCTGCTTTGTAGGCCTGATCCATCTATTTTCCCCTGTAAATCCTTAAATAACACCATGAGCAGTCAGTACCCATCAAGTGCCCTTTGCTGATCAAAATTAAATTGCAAAATCTGGCTTGGGGAACCCCAGATCTGCCTTTTCCCGTGGCTGGACATTCCTCTTCCAGGATGGGATCAGAACCCTGTGGCTGTCCCAGAGCTCCTTCAACAGGGTCATTTCCCTCTTCCACATCCTCTCCAGCTGCATTTTAACCCCCAGGAAAGAGCTGCGACCATTTCCCTGCTGGATGTGCCCCTCCTTTCAAGGCAGTGTTTTCACCCCAGCCCCTTGTGTGACGTTTAAATTGGTAAATCCACGGATCTGCCACAGCTTGATCAGCTCAATTCCAGTATCTTCCAGTGGTGTTTCCCCTCTCTGACATTTCCCACACGTGTTTGCTGTGCAGCTTCTTCCCAGCACAGGCTGTATCCTCGTTATCACATGAAATCATGTTTTACTGGGAGAAATATCACCTCAGAAGCACACTGGAGGCACCTGAGCTGGCTGGTTCTCCCCAAATTCTCAGCTTTCTTTCATCAGGATGGTTTTGTTGAGATGATATTGCCTCTCCTGGGCGTCATTCACAGGAGCTCCACAGCGGTGATGAATAAAACAACTGTGGCCAGACTGCAATAAATTAATTGCAGCATTTTATGTGAGTAAGAGAATGGGCAGGAGACCTGAGACTGAAACCCAAATCTGCCTCTGACTCGGGATCCGTGGTTGAAAGATTGGTCTGAAAAAGAGAAAAGATGTCAGAATGGGAAGAGGGAGTTTGGGGGGAAAATAAACCCAAAGCAGCCCGGCACACTGCGGTTTCTAACAAGCAATTTGCAGTCTCCATTTCCAGCCAGCCAAGTACATGGAAGATCTGAATTTCTAATTTAGCAACTGCATGCTATGTTTTATGAGATGCAGAAAGTTTTTTATGGATCTGTGTCTCTGCCTTTTATTGGCTGGAAACTGATTGTGGAGCTGCATTTCGGGAGTCCTCCAAAATCCCAGGACCAGGAAGGAGATGCCAATCTCCCTCTCCAGCCTTTGTTCTGGCTCAAGGAGGGTCTGAGTTCCAGGTCTGCTGCTGCAGCTCACAGCTGGCACTGCCAGATTTCACCTTCCAGGTGTGCTGCAGCTCCCAGTCTTGCTTTATTAAGCACCACTCTGATCTTAGTCTGCAGTGGGAAAATGAGATTGTGTCCAGTTTAATGGAATATTTAATGAATTAACCACTCACACAAATTGAAGCCATCTGATGGCTCAGGTTTGGCTTTTCTGTGTTTCAGGTTCTGTGCTGCTTTAGTGTGCGGGGCTGGGCTCACAGCAGGGGATGCTGAGCTCTCTGCACAGAGCAGGGACACAAAACAATTCCTGCTCCAGCTGGGCACCAAGGACAAATGATCCAAAGCTCAGCCCAGGAGCACAAACAGCGTGGGCTGAGGAGAGGAAAACAAGCAGGATGGGAGTGCCTGGGCTAAAGCTGGAACTGGACAATGACCTGCAAGGTGCAAATGGAGCAGAACTGATCCAAGGCAGAGACCCCGGGAGCGCTCGTGCATTTTGGGACCATTTGGGTTCATCTTGGGGGCAGCCCTGGCTGGGCTCTTGTGCTGCCCAAGGTGGATCCATGGAGGAGATGCTTTGAATAAATCCCTGCTTTGTTCTGTAGCTCTGCCCAGCCTCTGCTCCAGCTCAGCCTCCTCAAGGCATCACATGGAGAGTGGAGAAACCTGTGCTGAATTCCAGGGTCCAGTGGGGTGTGCAGGATCATCCTCCTGCTCAGGGAGAGCAGTCAGTCCTGGGGTGGGAGCACAAATCTCACCACCAGCCCTAATTCAAGGGGAGTTTTGGCACAATGAGGCCCATCTGGGGAGGTGCAGCCCTGTGTTTTGTGCTGGCACTTGCTCAGCCTGCAGGGAAATCCCTTTTTTGCCCAGCAGGAACCCTCAGCCTCTCCCCATCCTGCAAGAAGCGGGAGGGAGGAAATCCAGAGCAAAGCATTTGTTTGATAATCCCAAATTTACTTCCAGATATTTACAAGTGATCAGGCCCATGGCTTTGCCAAAGGAAATTCAAACTCGATGCTGTCCGTGAACATTGGGCAAGGGAGCCTTTTGCTCTGGGATGTGCCATGACTTGGAGTCCTGACTAAAGCTGGGCTCCTCTTGTGCAATCAGACTCATTTTCCAGAGGGATTTCAGGGATTAACTGGCCTGGCAAATCCTGCGGGGTGGGAACCATTTTACAGCTGTAGCACGGCAGAATATTAATTTATTAATTGCTTTTGCTGTGAGAGGATGAACAGTTTTGATCTGCTCTCTTTTCTTCAGACCTAAAAAGCAAGTTTTACATTCATTTTTAAAGGGAGGGCATGTTCCAAACTTTATACTTTTTAGCACTGACATATTCATCTGAAATATTAACATGTGCAGCATTCCTAGGACAAATATTGCTGATTATTCAGCAATATTTGTCCTGTATTATTCAGTATTTTACCCTTGATTTTCCAATCAAGAGTAAAGCCCACACTCCTACTTTTAACTTACTGATATTTTTACCTATTAGGGCACAGCCAAAATCCAGTGTTTTAATATGGATATGGCGACTATTTCAGATATTTTGAATTTTGTGTCTAAACCCCTGACAGTTTCAAGTGAGCGCATGAAATTTTTCTGCAGGATTCATCTGTGAATAAATCAGAGAATCAGATACAGGTCAGTATCTCACTGCCAGACAGGGAAGAATCCGTGTCCTCAGCTTCCCGTGGAAATAAATCAAAAAAATAAACCAGAAAAGTGGGATTTGAGAGGGGATAAAAAAGCCCTGATTGCTGGAGCCTTTCTTTTTTTTGATTTTTAAAGCCTTCCTGAGCTGACTGGCCAATTCTTTTCCCAGCATTTCGGGCCAGTCTGGGAATTTGGGAGGTGGGATTTGGTGCGGGGAGTTATGAAGTGTGGGAGCAGTGATGATGGGCAGGCAACAGCTCCTGGTGGTAATTCCAGGGGTGGGATTGGGGCTCAGAGCAGAGGGGCTGGACAGGAGCTGGGATGGCAGCAGCTCATCAGCAGCACCTCTGCAGTGCCTGGGATCACTCCCAGCTCCAGCTCCGCCTTTTCCAGAGGGATACCGGGGTCGGGAAAGCCTCGGGATGTTGGCTGGGCCGTGGGGAGGGGATTTAAATATTTAAATATTTAGATATTTAAATAATCTTGATCTGTTGTATTTTCTGGGGTGCCCCGTGGCAGGAAGGATTGATGGATCTGACTCCATGTTCTCAGAAGGTTAATTAATTAATTTATAATCCTGTATTATATTAAAGAATACTGAACTAAACCGTACTAAAGGATACAGACAGGACACAGACAGAAGGCTAAAGGATAATAATGAAACTCGTGACTCTCTCCAGAGTCTGACACAGCTTGGCCCCGAGTGGTCATTAAGTCAAAAACAATTCCCATGAAACCAATCAAACAATCACCTGTGGGTGAACAATCTCCAAACACATTCCAAAGAATCAAAACACGGGAGAAGCAAATCTGATAATTGTTGTTTTCATTTTTCTCTGAGGCTTCTCAGCTTCCCAAGGGCAAAATCCTGGGCGAAGAGATTTTTCAGGAAATGTGATGGTGATCCTGATCAGCTAAGGGACCTCGATGGGTACTGACTGCTCACGGTGTTAATTAAGGATTTACAGGGATATTTTAAATAAATCTGATGGAAACTGATAGAAAGTAATTTTTCCTCCTCTTTGTTCTGTTATAAATTTGTAAGAACATCTTGCTCTCCTGTGGCACCCCAAAGAACAGATTTCACTCCTATTTATCATTAGGATTCAGCAGTGGGTCCAGCCTGGAGAGGGGAGATGAGCCAGCACCAAGCCCACCTTCCCAAAGTGGAGTTTTAGGGGGGATTTTGATGTCAAGTTTTCCTTTCTTTGGGTGGAAGGGCTCAGGAGCTTTGGGAATGCGTGGCCAGGGAGTTCCAGCCCCTGCAGGGCATCATCCCAACCCTCCTGCTCTGCTCCAGCCTCCCTTTCCCCACAGTGCAGAATTCCCTTCTGGAGAATCCCGAAAGAAAACTGTCATAGAAAGCCAATTCCTCCTCTTTTGGGGGGAAAAAAAAATAAAAATCATAACTTTCTTTCTCTTTCACAGCAGGAACCCCATCCTGTAAACACCAGGCAAACCCTGTCAAAACATTGGGAATAAGATTTTATCTATTTTCCTTGGATGATTCCCCCTGTGCCCCCTCCTTTGTGGATCGTGGTTAAAGTGATAATGAGTAAACCCTGGGATTCCTCCAAAACTTTCAGCCAGCGCTGGAATTGTGCACGGATACCCAAAAAAATCCATGTCCACAGATTGTCAGCACCCCAATTTGAACAAAAAAACAACAGTGGGGACCCCCTGGAAACATGGAATTAAAAAGGGAATGTTAAATGGGAATGATCTTATATGTTTGTACAGAGCATTTCATGCCGGGGGAGCTCAACTGCTCTGGAAGCCACTGCTCATGGATAACCATGGGACAACCGAGGGCAGGCAGGGAAAAATCCAAAATTCAGTAGGAAAATCCAGGGATCCCCCCCAGAATAACCTGGTCACAAGAAGCAAGGGCTGAGAAAGCGTGGAAGCTGCAGAACGTGCAGGGGATTCATAGAACAGATGATTTCTGGGACACAGAAACTCCAGGGAAGATCAAAACAACCCTCAAGGATCGAGGGAATGAGGGAGTTTTTTCCAGCCCCACTTGGATGTGCTGACTGTGCTGTCAGAGCTCCGAGGGCTCGTGCGAGGACACTTTCCATTTGTAATGTTAATTTAGCAATAAATTCTCCAGCTCCAATCCCAGCTCCGTGCCATTCCCTCATGGCAAACGTTCCCCAGGCTCCAAATATCCCAGGGTATGGTGGAGGTCATGGAAGGGGAAGGGAAAAGAACATTCCTGAATGGGCTGGGTCAAAACTGAATTTTAACTTGGAAAAGGTGAAAGGTTGGTGGTGTTGAGTTTGGGGAGCTGCAGTTTGGATGAATTAAAGCCCAATTTATCTCGGGGTATCCCTTCCTGGGAGCCCCAGTTTCCCATCCCAGTCACCCCCAGACCAAAAAGGAGACAACTGAAACACTTTTCCAAAATCTGTGGAGATTGTCCTGCCAAACAGACTCTTTTTAGGCATTTAATGAAATGTTTTAGCTTTCAGTAAAGACAAGAAACTTTTAATGTTTTCCAGGATGTATCTTTATTTAAGAAAAACCTGATTTTCTCCAGCAAACCAGGCTTTTTGTTGGAATATTTTAATTTTCTCAAGCCCCAGTGTTTCTGTCAAAGACCAGCCCCGATTGTTTAGTGGAAAAGAAGCCAAGGAGTTCTGGGGAGGCTTAATGGGATCAGATCTGAGCTCAGACTTTGCTCTCAGTGTTCCTTAAATCAGTTCTAAATAACACTTCAGGGCAGCCTAATCAGCTATTTATTTATTCATTGATTCCTCTTTAAATAAATCTGATGGGAGTTGATAGAAAGTTATTTTTCCTCCTCTTATTCTGCTATAAATTTGCAGGAACATCTTGCTCTCCTGTGGCACCACAAAGAACAGATCCTTCACTTCTATTTATCATTAGGATTCATCATTTTTTTTTTTTTGAAAACACTCCATGTTCCCTCCCTGCTCCTTCCCCTTTATTTTTTAGGAAACTCAGGCACTTAAAAGCAAAACAGAGCAGCAAAGCAAAGCACACTCAGCGCTAATCTGGAAAGGGGGGAAAGGCACTGAAACAGCTTTTATTGTTGAAAACTCAGCCTGAAGTTTTCCTCCTATAAAACAAACAAATCTTGGTGACATTTGTTGGAAATTCTGGGAGCGAGCGGCTCATGAATTCCGCTGCAGGTCTGTAAAAGCAGCCCAGCTCGAGCTGCCATGGAAGCAGGGCTCTGGTTCCCACTTGGACGAGTGGGGAGCTCCACAATTCCAGTTCCATTCCATGAAATGTCAAATTCAGATGGAAATCACGCCAGGCTGAGCGTGCTCCGAGAGGATTTGGAGCTCCTGGCCTGGAGGGTCCCTTTGGGTGAGGAGGGTTTGCTTGGTGGAGGAAAACTTTGATCTGCTGGAGGTGTGAAAAATTCCTAACAGAGATCCCCTGGTCCTGGAAATCACCGGATTTTAGCCCATTTTGGTGGGAGCAGGGTGGGGTTTGGCCATGGAGTGTAAAAGCCACTGGGTTTTGGCTGCCTGGCAAAGGAGAAGCTTTGTGGAGGCCACACAATGAAAAAAATCACACAGTCCACACAATCCATAAAATCCACACGAAATTCACCATCCACACGATCCCACACAACCCACACCATCCACAAAATCCACAAAAATCCAAAAAGTTCACACAATCCACAGAATCCACACAACCCCACACAATCCTACACAATCCAGACCATCCACACAGTCCCACACAACCCATACCATCCGCATCATCTGCATCATCCACAAAATTCCTACAATCCACGAAATCCACACAATCCCACACAAACCCACACAATCCACATCATCCACAAAATCCACAAAATCCACACAATCCACAAAAATCCCAAAAGTTCACAGAATCCACAGAATCCACACAACCCCACACAATCCTACACAATCCAGACCATCCACACAGTCCCACACAACCCCACACAATCCACATCTTCCACAAAATCCATACAACCCACACCATCCACAAAATCCAAAAAAATTCACACAATCCCACACAACCCACACCATCCACAAAATCCACACAATGCACAAAATCCACACAATCCCACAAAATCCAACAATCCCCACCATCCTCACCATCCTCACCTCCACACCCAGGGGCTCTCTCGCCTCCCCACGGAGGGATTCTCTGCTTCCCTCTGAAGCACCTGGCTGCTGATATCCCACATTTTGGTTGGGAGAGCTTTTTCCCATGATCTTATCTCAAAAAGATAAAGATTCTGTGTTTCCTCTCACTGTTCAGAGTTCTTTGTCTCCGTGGCACTTCCAGAACTCACAGAGAGTGAGGGGCCTCATTCAATTCTCAATTCACATCTCAAACTAAAATAATTTCATTTGGGAAGAATTAATGTGGACTCTCCCAACCATTTTAGTGCCCCCTCACTCCTGCTCCAAATGGCTTTGTTTGGATCCACTCAGAATCTGTCCTTTTGTAAATTTGGATTTAAGGTAATTAAAAAAAATAATCATAAAAAAAGTTTTAATCATTAAAAGTTTTCAGTCAGTCACAGGGAGCTCTCGTGTTTAGTTTTGCAGAAATAAAAGTGTTCAGACACCCCTTTGTGGGACTGCAGCTGGGTGCAGGTGACCAGATTGATGCTGGTTGGTGTTTTCAGTGCCCACAAGGTGCTTTTTGCTGCTTTGAAAGGAGAAGGTGCTGAGGCAGCTCCAGCAGCTGGTGAGGGAGCTGAATGGTTCCCTAAAATGGAAAACTCCACGCCAGGAGCTGCTCTGCTCCCTGCCTCAGACCCAGCTGGGAGAGAGGATCAAACCCTGAGGGTGATGCCTTGAGGAGGCTGAGCTGGAGCAGAGGCTGGGCAGAGCTACAGAACAAAGCAGGGATTTATTCAAAGCATCTCCTCCATGGATCCACCTTGGGCAGCACAAGAGCCCAGCCAGGGCTGCCCCCAAGATGAACCCAAATGGTCCCAAAATGCACGAGCGCTCCCGGGGTCTCTGCCTTGGATCAGTTCTGCTCCATTTGCACCTTGCAGGTCATTGTCCAGCTCCAGCTTTAGCCCAGGCACTCCCACCCTGCTTGTTTTCCTCTCCTCAGCCCACGCTGTTTGTGCTCCTGGGCTGAGCTTTGGATCATTTGTCCTTGGTGCCCAGCTGGAGCAGGAATTGTTTTGTGTCCCTGCTCTGTGCAGAGAGCTCAGCATCCCCTGCTGTGAGCCCAGCCCCGCACACTAAAGCAGCACAGAACCTGAAACACAGAAAAGCCAAACCTAAGGCATCAAAGGCAACCTGAGAGAGAACATCCCAAAAATCAGCCTGGCCAAGGAGCTCTCTGAGCTCTCAGAGCACTGAGATGAAGCTGCTGGTGGAATAATGAATAAATCAAGGAATAAATCAAGGAATAAATACCCGAATAAATCAAGGAAGAAGAATGAAAGAAATGGAGAAATAGGCCTGGTATCTTTCCACCAGCTGGGTAACCCCGAGGCACTGGATGTCCAGCATGGAAAGCCCAGTTTGGAGCTGGGTTGTGGGAATGGTTTTGCATGACTGGACTGGTCAGAAACCTTATGGAATTTGTCACATTCTTCAAGGATGAGGGGAAGAATAGAAACCACGAGTGAAAGCTTACCCAGCACCACAAATAACTCCGAAGGGAGCCCAGCCTCGGGGTTTTAGGCTGTCTCTCCCCTGCCCAAAGTCCTTTTCCTGTTTGCCTCAGCTTAGCCCCAAAATACGTCAGAGATTCCCGGGAGACTTTTCTGCCCTGGGATGGCCTCGTGCTTCCTGCAGGGCTCTGTCTGCTCCCTCATCCTCAGGTCTGAGGGCTTCTGCTCCCTGTCAATTCCCATTTCCCCAGGAATACATCCCAGGCAGCCATTTGCTCTCAGACATTCACTCTTCCCCTTCGCCAGGTGCATTTTTTGCATGAAATTATAGGAACTTTGTCACTTCATTCCCATTTTTATGTCCTGAAGGAAAGCAAGTGCCCCTCGGCATCAGGTAGAGAATTTGGCGTCCCCTCCTCACCCCAGGGGTTCCTCTCCAGACTTATTTTTTCTGTTCATTTGGGTTCATTGTCCCAGATATCCCCTCCCCTCACATGTTGAAAACTTCCAGCAGGGAATCGCTTCTGGAACAGCTTGGGAGTTTTACCAGCTGAGGTGGACATTTTAGAGCACCAGTTTTCCTAAAGGCTGGAATTCCTGTGATTTTTGAGGGAAAAAACAATCAACCCAGGTCTTTTATCACAAGAATTGTTGTTTTCTGCGCTGTGGTCACTGGGACCCAACCTCCTGGGGCACTTGGGAAGGGTGAGATTTGCAGGAATTCTGTCAGCACTGCTGTGCTTTCCCACACATCCCAGGATCCCTCTGCCCTGCAGCTCTCCTGGAGCCCACGTGGCGTTTCATGGAATGTATATAATCCATAGAAACCTTCCAGATCCGGGAAATCTCCCGTGGACTGGGGCTGCCATTGTTCCACTCAGACACACCACAAACCTCACAGAGTCTGTGGTTGATCCAGCCCAGTGCGCTCAGACGTGTTCCTTTCCAAGCAGCCCTTGGACATTCTGGAACGCACAAAATTCCTGAGCTGCCGTCCCCAGGGGAGAGACCTCGCTCACCTGAGGAGCCCTGGAGCGCCTCAGCTACCCTGAAACCCCTCTGAGGATCAGGTGGAGCTACTCTAAAACTGGAATTGTTAAATGGACTCTTTACACAGCCCTTTGGATTATTAAAATCCAGAAAATCTGCTTCTTTACAAAATAAGATGGTTTGGAATAGAAGGATTTTTTTTTTTTAAATGGGGTTTTCATTTATAAAACAGAACAATGTTTAAGTTCTGTGCCTGCAGACCAGTCCAGGACTGAGAGCAATTTTGCATCCCTCAAGCCACTTGGAAGCAGAAGTGGCTGCAAGTCTTGAGTTTTTGATCTGAACATCCCCACTGGAAGCATTTTAATCAGGTTTTCTTAGCCCAAGAGCATTTCGTAATCAGAGTCAAGGTGCAGACACCTGACCCTTGTAAGAATTGGATTCTGTTTGCTTCCCTCGTGAAGTACAGCAGCAAGTGGATTGATTTGGCAGCTGAATTCCAGCCTGAATTGGGAAATTTGGGGATCTTCTCTTTTATTTCCTGCCTTCTGTGCAACACAAAAATTCCTTCTCCCCCCGCATTCCCCACCTGTAAAATCCAAATGTTTTCACAGCAGTTTTGTTAAAAACAACAAGCTAAAAACTGCAGAGGTGCTCAGGTGGTGTTGCAAGGCAGGAATGGAGGTCCTGCAAACCTCAGGTGGCCAGACAGAAATGGCCCTTGGGACAACAGAGCCTCAGGAAGCTCCTGGAGCTCAAATAAACACTCCAGAGCAGTTGCTTGGACACCCTCCTGCAAACCTGCAAAACAAGGGTGGAAACCTCGTGAGCTGCTCCGTGCCCAGGTTAGAAATAGGAAATTCTGCTTCACGGTGTTACAGCTCCTCTCCTCATGACCATGACTCAGGAGAGCAGCAAAAAAACCCCGTCAGATGGAGCCAGGGAAGCTGGACACCCCTCCCAATAAAAGGGCTTTTAGGGGTTTGGGGTGAACTTGGGCAGAAATCTTGGAGGCTGAGGCAGGACATGAAGCCTCCCCACTGAAAACCTGCACTGGGCTCCTCCTTATCTCAGCTGAGCTTTAATTTATTAATTCCTGCAGGATCGAGGTGCTGGCCTGGGTCTGGAGCAGGAGGTGGGACCTCCACTGCTGCTTAGTCTTTCTAGGAAAACGGGCACGTTATCAAAACATTCAGATCCTTAATTGGCCTCATTAAAGGCTCTGGCCGTCCGGACCTCACTCATTCTAATTAGTCACCAACAGGGCGGTGATTTAGTCATGAAAAAAAAGAGAAAAAAAGCCACCTCCACTCTGTCAGCTCTGCCTTTACTCAGCTTTTACCCACCAGGCTGGGGCGGGGGATGTGCTCCCAACAGCAGCTCCGCTTTTGGCAGGGCCACTCCAGCCCAGAGCAAGTCTGGAGAGGACGGAGCGAAATGTGGCAAAGAAATCAGGAACATGTGATCACCCCGCCCTTCCCTTGTCAGCCAGGCTGGCATCCACCCTTCCAAGTGTCATTCCTGTGCAGAAAACCTTGGAGAGCACAGGGAGGAGGCTGCTGGAGCGCTGTTGGAAATCTGGGGCTCTTCACTGGCACCCCCTTTGTTTCCAGGCGATTCCCATCTTGCTCTTCCCACAAGGACAGCTCAGGAGTGCAGGAAAAGGAACTGAGTGAGTCCTGCTGGCTCTTTTAGGATTCCCAGATTCACATGTTCCACGCCTTTGACTCACCCAGTTTGTCCCAGGCAGAAGGAGCAGGACGCTGCTCCAGGCTGGAGCCTCCCCGTGTTTGTCCATCCTGGGACAGCACAAGCCCAAACAATCCCGGAAAACCACAAAAAGGTGGCTCAACAAGGATAAATAAGAGAGCCCGGAGCACAACATTTGCAGCAGTGGGTGGGCACGACTGGGAAAAATGGCCAGAGTTGGTCCCTTCAGCACTGGTGGTGCATCAGGGGGTAAATCACATGTGGGTGGTCTCAAAAGCTGAGGAGCTCCTAAGGTCGCATTCCCAAAGCTGTCACATCATTCCCAAACTGATCACAACTGCTTTGCCTCTCAAAATCTCGCCTTCCTGCTCCCATCTCCGTGCTCTCGGATGGTGTCATCCTGAAAATTATGTGTTTGGGGATTGCATCTGAAAACAGTGATGGAATATGTGCGCAGGCCCACCGTAGGCAGGTGAAGAGAGATTTACTGGCTGCTTTTTAGAACTAAATGTCATGATTTTGTACAGATTGTGCTGGGGTTTAATGAGCCTGAGCTCCTATGACCTGGCTGGGTCCAGGACATTCCCCTAAAATTAGTGACAGCAAGATCCAAACCCAAGGTCTGGTTACAGGCAGAGTTGGAGGAAGGCTGTTGAATCAGGAAAATAACCTGGCTTAGCCACCCCATATATTTGACAGTTAATTTTGTATCTGTATTGAGGAAAAACACCCCAGAAAACTGGTTTTTATTGGGCCAGCAAAAGCTCTGGCTTCTGGGCACCTTATTAATAATATTCTTCTGCAGGAGAGGGACGCAGTTCTTTATAAAGATTTATTAATAGTCATTATTATTTGCACAGGAGCTTTAATGTGCAGTAAAAGACCTATAAAGACCAGCAACCAAAGGAACTCTTCGATTTCACGCCGATCTGCACTAAGAAAATACCTTTTTTTTTTGTCTTTTTTTTTTTCAGATAATAATAAAACAAAGAGCTTTCAGGAGCAGCCCCAGCAGAAGGCTAATGTAAAGTGATATATTTGAGCCCCAGGAGGATGGTGTAAGTTACTCTTGCCTCTGAGGCCTGTTTATTGTGTTTGTCTGGTTGCCCTGGGAACCAGCTCACGCCGTTTCACTTTATTTTCTAATGTTCCTGTAAATGTTAGGTAAGGCCGGGATTTATTATCCACTGTCAACACCTCCGGTGGAACGCGCCGCTCGCTGGCGTTTCCTTGGCACGGAGCCCTCCCCTGCTCCCTCCGACCCAAAAAACCCTTTTTTCTGCCACTGAAACGTGTGCGAGTGTGAGCGTGCACACGTGTGCGTGTGTCTGGGCATCCCCATCCCAACGGATAAACCCCAAACTTATTTATTTACCCAGCAAATCCCAAAGGCTTCCACGGGGATGGCACGGGGTGGCACGGCCGCGGTGCTCAGCACGGGGGAGCTGGGTGGGAGCTGTGACTCATTTTTGGGGTGAGGTGGATATTTAGGGGCTGGGGAAGGAGTGTTTACCAGGAGTGTTTATTATCCCAAAGGCAGCAGCGGGATCCTGCTGCTCCTGTCCCCAAAGAGCTCCGAGTAATTCAGAGCGATGAATCATCAGAATTATTAGGGCTGGAACGAGCTGCTTTCCTCTCCTCTCCTCCAGCAGTCCCTCGGCATGACAGGGCACATTTGGTGGCAGACTGGTGGGTGTGAGGCTTATTTTTTAATTTGCTTTTTTTGCCTTGGGTGGTACCTCCCAGTCTAAGAGCCGGTGTTTCACTGGGGACACTCTTAACCTTTGAGATGTCCAACAACAAACGCAGTCCTGACTCCCTGAAAAGTGTGGCTTGGATTCTCCCTGTCTTTTCCTTAGTCCTGCTGGGAGCTGCAGCCTGGTCTCTCCTTCTCATTTCCCTGGGGAGGGGTCTTGCCCACCTCCCACTTTCCTTGACACAGGAACGTGTTCCTGCTCCAGTTCCAGACAGGAATTCCCATCCCCTCTCCATTTGCCTGTTGCAGAGCCCTATCTCCCAGAATTTCTTCACCAAAGGGGTTGCCAGGCTTTGGAATGGGCTGCCCAGGGGAGCGGTGGAGTCACCATCCCCAGAAATGTCCAAAAACCTGCGGATGTGGCACCTGAGGACGTGCTTTAATGGTGGTGATGGTTAGACATGATGATCTTAAAGGTCTTTTCCAACATTAATGATTCCGTGATTCCGTGATCTCCAACTATTCCTCTTTGCCTTGTCCCCAGTAGGATTTGGGCAGTGTTTTGGTGTGGCTGCAAATGCCTCTCTTGCCAAAAAAAAAACCCCTCACTGTGGACATTTGTGCTCAACTTTGCTGCTGGTGGGATTTGCCTCCATTTTTACAAAGGGATTTGGATTCAGCAGTGGCGGGGATCGGGTGAAGAGCTGAGCTGGATCAATCCATGGGGAAAATCCAAGAAAAGTGCCTTTGTTCCTCCCCACTGCTGGGGCTGATCCCACCCCCACTGCCCAGGAACCTTCCCTGCTGGGCAGGAACCCTTCCACCATGAACAGCTCCATGGAAACCCCAGCACCCAAAGCACTGGGATGAGACTGAGGGTGCAGGTGAGGGGGAATATCCAAAAGATTTGGGAATTCAGGAGGGAAAAGGCCTGGAGCAGAATGACTGGTGGCAGGAAGGAAAGGTCAGGTGGGGAAAGCTGGATTTGGCAGTGCCAGGCCGTGGAGAGTGGATTTGTCTTCTGGTTGGAATTAGTTAAGGATGGCAAAGTCTCTAAGGGAGTATCATAAACTGGGATTCCTGTTTCCTGTGTGATGCTGAGGAATCGAAATCTAAATTCCCAAGCTCTGTGTCAGAACTGGAGTGAGGTGGGATTAATTCATATTTCAAAGATCCTCGACCACAGCCTTCCCTGGATCAGGTGTGGTTTGTGGGGGTGTTTCCCAATAAAACCAGCCCCTGCTGCTTTGTTTCAGGGGAGATGATGGAGAGAAAATGGATTTTTCTTTGTTTTTCTGAGGAAGGCATTACAGGAAGGCCAAAGCTGTGCACAGGGCTCTGGATTTTCCTGAGCCTTCTCAGGCAAATCAGCTCTTGGAATTTGTACCAGCAACAGCCCCTACAGAGGTTTTACCTGAACCAGGCAGTATGAAACACTCACATCCCTCACCCATCTCCACTTCAGGGATTATTTCCAAATGTACAAAGTGTGGCTGGAACTATTGAAAATGAAAAATGCCACCCTTAAAGCGAAGTGTAATGGGCAAAATACCTTTTTAATGAGCCTGAAATGGAACGGAGATGACAGTGACAAGAGTAGCTCAGTGAAATCCCAGCTGCTCCTTTTAATTGCTCCTAATTTTCTCTCAGGTGCTGGTAATTGGAACAATTTGCCTTCAGGAACCTGTGAGGTCTCGGACATTAATTGATTTTGTCTTGCTTAATCAACCTCACCAAAACCAGAGCTCATTTCACTGCCTGGTTTTCAGCTTAGAGCTGTTCTGGGTGAGACACTGGGCAGCAAATGTCCCCAGCAGCCACCCAACTCCATCACCCAAACCACGCTGGGGACAGAGTCAGGGAGAGCTGAACACCTCTACTTGAAAAATCCCCCTCATGAGATGGCTGAAATAGAAAAAGGGGCAACTTGGACTTCATTCCAACTCAAGCAGCCCTAACAAATGTGCTGTTTGCAGGCATTTTTCTTCCTTGTGCTGGGAGAGCAGCTGAATTTTAATGGAAAAATGAGCTCTGCCTTGCACGGGCAGCAAGAGAGAATAAATCATAGAACGGGCTCTTTAATTTTCTTTTGAAAAACAAGTCCGGTTCTCAATGTTGTGGTTTAAGGAGGCTCTGTTGTTCTATTTCAGGAGAGTTTATTACATTATTATCATCTGGTACAGAA